>NC_064639.1:877508704-877820926 GCF_023864345.2 Schistocerca serialis cubense
CACCATCTGTGGTTGTGTGTGTAGTTCCACTCAACAAATGCGTTGATAACAGACTTCAGAGGATGGCAGATGACGATGATGTGCCATTACACCAGCCCCTGCGGTGGAAGCAGAGCGTCATCTCTGAAATGTGCAGGTAAATGTACATGCTGACCAGAGAGTGTCGTGCACACTGGTTGTGAAACTAAGTCGAATGTTTGTTGAGGTTGCACTTGTGGCAGTTGTTTGAGGTCGTCGTTCCAGTTGCAGTACTGGCTAGGAGAGAAGAAGCTCTCCTTGATACATCATGAAAGATGTATGATGGTTTGATGCAGTCAATGGATATGGTCGTGGCCTTGTCTTTGACAGAAATATCTGACATTGTGCATTTCTTTGCAACACATGGTTTGGGCCCATGTACATAGCTTGTAGATAAGATTTCACGTCATCTGTGCATAGCATTATGTGTGAGCAACTGACCATGCCATGATACACAGAACAGGGTGGTGTGCCATGTCTGGAAACTTTATGCAGGCGAAAACATGTGATGTCCTTACACAAGTGATGTAGAAAGTCTGACTGATCTTATGTGGCAGACTACTGAGAACTGATGTCTATGAATTCACCAGAAAAATTATTGGCTCGCTGAAAATGGGTTCTACCAATTGTGCATCTTTGTCCGGTTTGCAAGTGTTAAGTAGACAAAGTGACACAATTGGTAGAGCAATCATCCAAATCGTGTCACAGCCCATAAGAGCAGCTTTGGGTAAACAATGCCATTGATCTATCAGACCGTTGCTTGCTGGGAGATACCTTATGGTTTTATGATGGACATATACAGAGAACTATACAAGCTTGGCGAATAACTGTTTCAAATTGCCTGCTGCATTTTCTTGTTATGTCCAGTGTACGATCAAATCTTGATAACTAAGAGGACATTTAAGCAGAGGCAAATGTTTCTGTGGAGGTGTTGTCCAATGGTACTGCCTCTGGCAATCGAGTGAAATGATTTGCGACAATCAATAGGCATTAGCGATCATCTGATGGAGTTAATAGACATGACATCGAGTAGGGCATGTGCAAAATTTGAAATGATGTCAGGGAGTTTGACCACTTGTGTTTGTATGTGGTGAGACACATTTCTGTGTTGGCATAGTATAAATGTGCATGTCCACTCGCGGCAGTCCTTCTCCATTCCCAGTCAGATGAAGTGCTTCAGCAGCTAACAGAACACTGGACAGTCTCCAATATGAGACAAGCTGTGTTAATTGTCGAAGACTTGCTTATGAAACGGAACAGGAATGAAAATTCGTGATCTTCCTAGTGAGATGTCAAAATATATTTTAACATCTGTGCCAAGGACACTAACAAGCTGCAAGTGTAATGCCGAGCCAGTATCGTTCAGGAAAGTGAGAAGTTCTTGGTCAATCTCTTGCATCTGTGAGAGTGTGTTGAAATGAATGGGGCTCAAAACGCTTTGACTCCTGAAGGACTGTTCGCTACCACGTTGTCCATACCAGAGATCTGCCTGATGTTGATAGTCAACTGTGTAATAAATTCCAGATGATTATACTACCTTGGTGAAAAGTTGTTGCTATTCCACCTGAGTGTAGGGCAAAGCGGGCATGGCCCACTATGCATTGTTACCACTTTTTTAAGATGGCGGATACAAGATGTCGGCCATAGATGTGGCAATGTCACAGTGACGTCATGGTGGGAAAACAGGTCAATTGGGATACCTCCACTAACCTAACCCCCCCCTCCCCTCCTGTCACCCACCCACCTCTCCTCCCCATCTGGAAATTCGTGGTAAATGAGCTCAGTCTGTGCTGGGATGCCATATAGGATGGACATAAGTCTTTATTTTGTATACATTGCTCTCCCTATGGAAATACATAGGAAAGGATTCAGTCTGTGCAGGAGTCCCAGATAGGATGAATGTAAGTATGCATGGTTTATTTAAACAATTTGACTTGTCACATATAGTAGCTCCATCTGGTGTGTTCACCATGAGGTCCAGAGTCGAAGTGACCTAGTCCACAACACAGCCACCAGAGCAGGCTGTGGGCCCTCCCCCTCTCTCCTCCTGTGATGTAATCCAAGATGGCGGTCTGGGGGAAAATGGTGGGAAAAGGACTCAGTCTGTGTCTAGCTGCTGGACTGGGAGGACGGACTTAATTGTTTAATGTGTTCAGTGGATGATGTGCCTGTGCTGGAGAAAGAGGAGTATTAAGCTGTAACTGTGCATCTGAGGACTGTCTCGATAGCAAAGGTATTTGTTGAAGACTAATATGTTTCATAAAATAATGAATATGAAACATGATGGGGCTAAGCTACGCTTCACAGCACATACTTAAATGCATGTGCTGTAACTGCAGATCATACAGTAAAAGTCCAGAGACTCTTCCGAAGTGCAAGAGGCAAGATGTTCACCCATTCCAGCGTGTGGCCTCTTCCAATGGCCCCGGACACTCAGGCAGGTAGCTCGCTGGGTTCACAGCACGCCACGTGGCAGCTGCAGGGCCATGCACTAAGCACTTCCTGTCACAACGGAAATAACTGTGGTCTTCCACCTTTCCATCCATGGTGCACTGATACCCTTTGGCATTCAACATGAACTGCTTGGGGAGTTACTACATCTGGTGTTGAGGAATATTGTTACATACATAATAGGAAGATGTCACAGGAACTAAATACAACGCTGAACAAAGTGAGAGAGACAGCTTTGCAGAAGATGCAAGATTATGTAAACAATCACACGTTTTATTTCGAGGAATACCACCACCACTGCACCTGAACATGGACTGTAAAAAAATCACGACACAGTTGTGAAACCATCCCTGAGACACTTCCCGAGCTTTTGTGGGAAATACCCTTGTCTTTGAGCACGAGGTGTTTCAGGCGTTACTAAACCCAATTGAATATGTCATTAAATGCACTTTCAAAAAGATCGCTGCACAGTAGTTTGCCTCAGTTTTGCGATGTATACCACCACTGACTCTAAAACAAAAGATCACAGCACACTTGTGAAGCCTCTCAGTCTTCCTCCACTACTCTGGAATATTTGCGTGCATAAACAAATTAGGTAAAGTGTTGAACGCCTCAGTATGTTTTCAGATGTAGCTTTAAGCAATTTGTTTCCAATACACTCAAACACAAAACACTGCGCTGTCTTCCCAGGGGCACATGGAATGGAAATACATTATGGCAAAATACACTGAAAAGAACATTGCTAAAATAAATGAGGGCAAATACACCAAGTCACAACTCTGAAGATGATCCTGCATCACGTAAAAAGAAAAAAAAATGTTAAATACACCATCACAGCAGTTTGCTACACGAGGGACGGTTGTAACTGGAGGACTCGCAAAGTGGCAGCGTGTTTGTCAGCGGCCACAGCTCGCCACAGAATGAAGTGCAGACGAGATGCAGGGTTCTTCCAGCTCAATCCACGAGTGCACGTAAACCGTAGCTGGCCAGACCACACGAATTTGTCCTGTGTCCTCAGAGCAGCATTCATCTAGAGGGGGGGGGGGGGGGGGGGGTAGAATGCCACACTGCTATTGGTTACTGAATATACTGTTCAGGATTTCCAATCAACTACTCTTCCTAATTGGTTCTCCCAAATCAAAGAGTCTATATAAACCTTCCCCCCTCCACTCCCTGTGGAGACCTATATCTCTGATGTCGACCAGTTGTAGAATTTTAGAACATGTTTTTTTTGCTCGCGTATCATGTCGTTTTTGGAAACCCAGAATCTACTCTATAGGAATCAACATGGATTCCGGAAACAGCGATCGTGTCAGACCCAACTTGCTTTATCATGAGACCCAGAAAATATTAGATACAGGTTCCCAGGTAGATGCTATTTTCCTTGACTTCCGGAAGGCGTTCGATACAGTTTCGCACTGTCGCCTGATAAACAAAGTAAGAGCCTACGGAATATCAGACCAGCTGTGTGGCTGGATTGAAGAGTTTTTAGCAAACAGAACACAGCATGTTGTTATCAATGGAGAGACGTCTACAGACGTTAAAGTAACCTCTGGTGTGCCACAGTTGAGTGTTATGGGACCATTGCTTTTCACAATATATGTAAATGACCTAGTAGATAGTGTCGGAAGTTCCATGTGGCTTTTCGCGGATGATGGTGTAGTATACAGAGAAGTTGCAGCATTAGAAAATTGTAGCGAAATGCAGGAAGATCTGCAGAGGATAGGCACTTGGTGCAGGGAGTGGCAACTGACCCTTAACATAGACAAATGTAATGTACTGCGAATACATAGAATGAAGGATCCTTTATTGTATGATTATATGATAGCGGAACAAACACTGGTAGCAGTTACTTCTGTAAAATATCTGGGAGTATGCGTGCGGAACCATTTGAAGTGGAATGATCATATAAAATTAATTGTTGGTAAGGCGGGTACCAGGTTGAGATTCATTGGGAGAGTCCTTAGAAAATGTAGTCCATAAACAAAGGAGGTGGCTTACAAAACACTCAGTCGACCTATACTTGAGTATTGCTCATCAGTGTGGGATCCGTACCAGATCGGGTTGATGGAGGAGATAGAGAAGATCCAAAGAAGAGTGGCGCGTTTCGTCACAGGGTTATTTGGTAACCGTGATAGCGTTATGGAGATGTTTAGCAAACTCAAGTGGCAGACTCTGCAAGGGATGCGCTCTGCATAACGGTGTAGCTTGCTCGCCAGGTTTCGAGAGGGTGCGTTTCTGGATGAGGTATCGAATATATTGCCTCACCCTACTTATACCTCCTGAGGAGATCACGAATGTAAAATTAGAGAGATTCGAGCGCGCACGGAGGCTTTCAGACAGTCGTTCTTCCCGCGAACCATACGCAACTGGAACAGAAAAGGGAGGCAATGACAGTGGCATGTAAAGTGCCCTCCGCCACATACCGTTGGGTGGCTTGCGGAGTATAAATGTAGATGTAGATGTAGATGTCATTCAGCCATCGTCAGAAGGTCTGTATAGTTGTGTGACTCTGTGTGTCTCCCTGTCTCTCATCAACCGAGCATGAAGTGCAGCAGAGGCAGCACCACCAGCGTCAGCGGCAGTAGCAAGTGTTGTAGAATGGCTGAAGAAGAAGAGCGAGAATATGAACTGTGCTGGTGTAAGCTGTTATTAGCACATTGGTCGGCAAAGAGGTTGCAAGAAGATCGATAATAGGCGCAGAATCAAGTACGCCTGCCAGGAGAGAGGACAAAGTCAGACTTGCAAGTAATGCACCACCAATGCTCTCTCGACTGCAAGTATTTAGATCGCGGCCGCTGACCGGACGGCCCAGTCAGTCACAGACAGTCACCCCAGTCGCAGACAGAGTCAGCCTCAGTGGCAGTCAGCTTAGTTACTAGCTGAGTCACTATTCTAGTTGGCATCTGTCAGTTCATGCCATCGGCTACAAGAGTGTAGTGTTTATAGCGGGACTTGGTACTTCACCAGCAGTGAGGCAAATGTGGACTATTGTGGAAGAGTTTGTACCACAACACAGGGACTCGCTTAAGGATAAGTAGCTTTCTTGTTCTTGTGAATAAAGAATCCTTCTTCGACAAGAATAATATTATTTCTGGATGTCAAGATGGCTTCAGACCACACAGATCAATTGAAACTGCCACTTTCAATCCGATAAACCATGTCTTAAATGCAGTGGACAACCACAGATATATCTCAGGTTTATTCTTGGACCAAACAAAAGCTTTTGATGTGATTGATCATTCTATACTCCTGAGGAAGCTCGAATGGTATGGTGTAAGAGGTGTGCCAAATCAGTGGATCAAATCATATTTGGAATATCACTCTCAGGTAACTGAAATTAAGTACATGGAAAGAAATGAACTCCAGGTACACCTTTCAGAACCATGTGGACTAACTCATGGTGTTCCACAGGGCTCCATTTTAGGTCCCTTTCTTTTTTTGGTCTACATTAATGATTTCCCATCACACATTAGGGATTCTGAACCAGTACTGTTTCCAGATGACACCAGTCTATTGATTGAAGGGAATAATGAAGAAAATCTTACTGCATCTGCAAAAGATATTACAAAAGGAGTGTCTGAATGGTTTACCAGAAACAGGCTAATAGTTAATCCCCAAAAAACAGTACTCATGAATTTCCACACTGATAAAAATAAAAATCCGGCACAACCTGTAATATGTATAGATAACCAAAACATTAGTTCTGTCAATGAAACTAAATTTCTTGGGAGTCATATCCAGGAAAATCTTAAATGGAACACTCATATCACAGCCCTAAATTCAAAACTAGCAAAAATGACCCATGTGGTAAGAATTCTCTGCAACAGTACTAGTGCAGAAACAGTTAGGGCTGTGTACTTTGCTCGTGTACATTCAATACTGAAGTACGGTATCATTTTCTGGGGAAATGTACATCAGGCCATAACAGTTTTCAGGAAACAAAAGCAATTATAAGAATAATGAAACAAGTGAGCAGCAGAAAATCATGCAAACCTTTCTTTAAAGATCTAAAGATCCTACCCCTTCCCTGCATTTATATACTGGAAGTAGTCACGCATGTCAAAAAAAGCATACTGAAAAAAGAAAACCTTTTTCCTCAAAACAAAAGTGTCCATGATTACAGTACCAGGTCAGACAGTGACATACATGTCAATCATTGTAACACCACATTATGCCAAAAAGGTGTATATCATGCAGGAACAAAACTTTACAACAGATCACCAAGACATATAAAATCTCTTACTGAACTACAAAGCTTTAAAAAGTCTGTGACATCCTACCTTCTGAAAAACTGCTACTATTCAATCTCACAGTATCTTATGCAAGGAAAGATGTAATTTGTATTTTTTATTGTAGAAATAAGTTATAAATATACAGTATTTCTAAATTTGTAATTATTAACTGTATAGATCCAATTTGTGATAAAAATTTATAAAATTTATGTTTGACATTTGAAAATCCAATAGCTAAAAAGGTTTTCTGTCCAATATCCTGTGTACAATATGTGTACTTAAAAAGAGATTTATATGGACAAATAAATAAATAAATGTTAATACAAAAGTGCAGTTGTGTTGTAGGAAGAGGAAAATGGCCACCACACAACATCATCTCCTTGCTTCCCATGGTACAAGACTCTATAGTGGCAATGACAACACAAAATGAACTACCACATAAGTGAATAATTTATATATATGGTGACGGTGTTTAAATTGGGAAAAAATTGGTGTGTTGAAAAAAGAATTTCTGTTGGTACTGTGGTTTCTTTTTTTTTTTTTTGTACAGTGCAATTCCAGGACCTTATCCTGGATTGCGAGGGCTGACAGGAGGCGGCGGAGGAAGAGCCTGGGCCCCTGCAAACTCCTCCTCATGAGGAAAGCCAGTAGCTAGGACTACCACTTGAATATAAAAAAAATTGTTGTACTGATAGCGTAATTTGTTGTTTTTTTGTGTATGGATGGTCTATTTCTTGTTCTTCAAGAATATCTGGCGCCAACAGTTTTGTAAGTTTCTAGAAAGAGAGGGAAATATCTATGTATCAGTAGTAGTAGCTATGTAATTAAAATGTGTGTATACATATTTATGTTTTGTCTTGTTACAGGGAAGTTCTAGAGGTGTTAGACGGCCTAGACAGGCAGCTGGAGGCAATTTGGCATTTGCAACAATCTCCAGTGCCTAATGAGAAGGCACAGCAGCCCCGTAACTGTAAAAATAATTCTAATTTTTTTATGTGTCTGTAGTTGTATAGGTTTTTTTCCTCTAGCGTTTATATATATATATATATATATATATATATATATATATATATATATATATATATATATATATATATATATATGTATATGTATATATTGTTGTAGGTGAGATGGATCAGCAGCATATTGATTTTGAGAGGATTAAATACCTGTTTGGGTCAGGGAAATGGCCCTAGACTACTGTGACATGTGTGGTGTTAAGTACTTGAAAGTGTGCATTAGGTACTGTACCTACATCATGACGCCAATAACTATTCTTAAGTAAGATTTCTTACGAGTATAAAGTTCAATTCCATTTTAATTATTCTTGTTCCAGCAAGGAAATGGCGACCGTTGGTTATTTCATTAATGACATACTTTGAAAACCATTCTTCCAAATTTTCTACTAACTGCTGTTAATAAAAAAACTAGTTTACATAATTAAAAATATATAAAGTTAACCAAACTTCGTTTCTAATTGTCATTGCTAACATACTGAGCAATGGTGATTTGGTTATAACTTCATCTACTTCTCTCGGTTTTGTATTATTCTTCAGAGTAGATGCTTTTTTCCTACAGATTAAGGACTTTGGGTACACATTCATATAGAAAAGCCTAAATAGCCAGAATAATAGCAGGGTTGTAGTATGTATTCTGCCTTTCTTTCTTTCCTTACAGCAAAGGTTGTACTCAATTTTTTTTCTTTCTTCTACAGCGGACGCATCTCCGCAGCTGCAGCACAGTGTGGCGTGCATACCGGTGGTGCCTAAACCTTCTTTCTCGCCAAAGCAGCGGTGTCCAGTAAGGCACACATCGCTTATAAGAGCGCCGTTATACGCAGCACGAGAGGCCGTCACCAGCTCTGGCCAGCACTGTCGCTTTGGCGTCCGTGGGCCGAGCAACGAACTACCACCCTTCAGGTTACCTGGTCAGGCTTGCAGCAGCAGCAACAGCAATAACAGCATCGGGAACCATCGCCACAGCCAGATTGATCCCACGATCCGACCCGGTAGCGCCGCCTCATCCACCTCCTCATCCTTGTCAGAATCGTCACCCCAGAAGGGTATGTCTGCCAAGGCTGGTGCTGCTCAGCACCTCATCGACCCCATCATCGACAGTATGGAATACCCAGTAGCAGTATTAGTAGTAGTAACAGAGATTATCCTGTGGCTAGTGGCAGGTCCCTCTCCCGTACTTTTAGTTAAGGGCATCAGGTCAGTGACACCATACCACAGTTAGAATACTCAGTGACTGGACACGCCTTTGAGGAGTAAATCTCGCTCATGAGGATCGCGAACCTGGCAGGAGGGTATTACGAGCCTGTTGGTTTTCTAAGGGCATTCCTTCTGGTCATGGAAAAGGAGCTACTCGAGGTAGTCAATGATCCACGGTATCAGGCCATTAAATGCAGTGCAGTGTTCTGCGACGAAATGTCGCTCCACCCCCCTCCCGCCAAGTTGATTCTGACATTACGAGACAAGTATTCATTATCTTTGGAGGGGGGGGGGAGGGGGATGGGGTTGTTCCGGCGTAACGACAAATGCCAGCTCGAAGATCAAGAACGATACAGCAGAGAGGGCTGTGAGACATCATCATCCAATAGCACGCTGACTAGGACGTTTATACGACAGGAGCGGTATCTACACGAAGAGAATAAAAGCGAGCGCCGCCTAGCCGCGGCCGCACAAGCAAACCCAGACTAGAAGAACGCATTAGAAGAGACGTGACTTGTGGATCCATATGGCCATTAATATGATTTGCTTGTATGTTGTCTAGCTAGCTGAGAAAATAGCTTCCTAGGCGCCCAATAAGAGACGAGTGGGCAGAATCCTACAGGGGTGATAACGCGGAGTACGTTAGTCGCCGAGTGGCTTCATAAATTTGGTCTGGTTGGTTCAAATGACTCTGAGCACTATGGGACTTAACTTCTGAGATCATCAGTCCACTAGAACTTAGAACTACTTAAACCTAACTAACCTAAGGACATCACACACATCCATGCCCGAGGCAGGATTCGAACCTGCGACCGTAGCGGTCGCGCGGTTCCGGATTGTAGCGCCTAGAACAGCTCGGCCACTCTGGCCGGCTTGGTCTGGTTTTCCGAGATGGAAGTGAGAGAGTCTGTTGAAGCACTCAGCCGAATGCTACATGTGGACATCCATACAGATGCCTATGATCCGGTAAATGGAGGGTCTATCTACATCAAGCTCTCTAAGATATAGGTAATAAGCAGGCATGCATTAATGTCGAATATAGAAAGTATCAGACCTGTTTTGCACGGTCAATCCTGGCTTGCGAGAGAAATTACAATCGTAGGGATCATCCTGAGCGTGTCAGTACCTACCATATAAGTGATAATATTCGTGGGTGTGATAACTTTGATGGTATCGAGTTCCCCACCAAGATCCAGGACGTACCTAAATTTGAGGCACAGAATATCGGAATATTGGTTCGTGTTTATCATCTGAAGAAGAAAAGCAAGTCAGATAAGCAGGACAAGCATACTGTCGTCAGCCCCTTCCATTTCCAAAAATTTGCCTGTGAGCATGAGAGGCATGTTAACATACTACTCTTGTCTGGAGGTAATAATTATCATCATGTTTCGATCAAGGACATGTCCTGCCTTCTTGTCTCACAGATGAATGAACTTAAGGGTAAACAGCATACATGCTTAAGGTGCCTGAGTTATTTTTCCTCAGGCAAGTTATTAGTGGCACATCTAGTAGATTGCGCTTCCAGCGACCTGGTACGTGTTATTATGCCTACTGAGGAAGACAAATTCATATAGTTTAAAAATGCTCGTCACCAGGAGCGATGTCCATTTGTAGTGTACTCCGAATTTGAATGCGTCCTCGCTCCTGTGGCCCACTGTGAAGGTGACTGAACGACCTCACACACCACTTTTACAGAAAAACACGTACCATGTGCGATAGCGTACCAAATTGTATCGTCTTATGATTCGAGTCTAATCGCTACAAATCTTACGTAGAGGATAATCTTGTGGTTTGGCTGCTCACTGAGCTCGGAAAACTTTCATGGGAGGCTGAAAAGCTTTACAGCAATAATGTCCCCATGACCAAATCGAAGGAGAATGGAGCTTTGTGCAATAACGCGGTTGATTCTCATATTTGTGGGCTGCCGTTAGATACAAATGCGCGAACTCCTCGTAGGGACCTCTGTCATCTTATGGGGTAGTTCCGTGACGCAGCTCACAAGTTCGTGCAACTTGAAGTACCAACTACCAAGGCACATACCATTTTCTTCCACAATTTAAGAAAATATGACGCTCACTTTCGAGTTGAGCACTTGGCTGATTTCGGATGGGAGGAAAATCAGGTCAGTGTCCTACAAGAGAGCGTCGAGAAATACATTTCATTCTCCAAACGAATGACGCCCAAATTACGCTCTGCTTCTCTGATACGCTACGTTTTATGCGGGAGCTACTTCAGAAACTCGTTGAAACTCTAACTCAGGGGGATATGCATATGACTCAGGTTGCGTCTCCTGGCGAGGAAATGTTTCAACTTGTGACTAGGAAGGGGGCTTTCCCTCACGAGTCTGTGGTCAGTATGGCGAAACTCAACGAAACCAGGCTACCCGACATAGCTGCATTCTCCAGCAACCTTACGGGTGATGCCATAACGGATGCAGAGAATAAGCATGCCATGAATGTTTGGGGGAATTCAACATCTTCACTTTAGGAGATTTAAAGGCATATTTGCATGCTGAGCTTTTCTTAAAGGAAAACGTAATTGTAAGTAACAAAAAAAGAAATAATTTAAGCCATAGATACAGCTGACAGCTGCATGAATATTGTATGCGGCCGCTGGAAACATTTGAAGATTTTTGATCGTCATATTATTGGCGAATGAGGAAGAGTCACCTCTTGTTTTCTAGGTCTTGTCCAGATCAGACGTGCGTGGCACACCACCATTAATACTACGTTATTTGATTATTTTATTCACGAGTTGCAACCAAACGGCATTCGTAATTGTTCAACGGAAGTGTACTTTTTAATTGTGTTTTTATTTCAGAATACATTGTAATTACTAATCAATGTATGTTTTATTTTGTGTCTTTGGTCACTGTGAGATTGTTGGCTGACTTGGCATGGTAAAAGGTTCTGTAATTTTAAGCAAAAAGTCGTCCAGCTCGATCCACCATCGTCTTTGGGTGCTGTTTGATAACGAAGCCCAATTTTAGAGAAATCACAGAAATAAGAAACACGGTTAAAAATACATGAACGGACCTTTAACGAAAATGCCATGCTCAAGTGCCGAAAGTTTGTATAATTTTTTTTAATTCATTGCTATAATTCATTGTATGGTCTCGATCCAGTTACAAATGGGCGAGAAGGAAAAATTAATTAAAGAGAGTACACACAGCTTCACTTGGACACAGACATACGCTTGCTTGCTTGCTTTTCGAGAAATTCTGGCGTCTATGCATGACCACATATTCTCTGAACCCCGTCTATTATTACATGGCACTTGGATTGTCTTGGGACCCAATGCGCAAGAAAACAGAGTGCAGTATTGAATTATTGACCGACATACTTCTTTTCTTTGAGCGAGGAATCTGTGGGAGCTTTTCCAATGTGTCCATAGGCATGCATAGGCAAATAACCCACGGGTGGGTGACAGGTTCAACACGTCCCCTTATTCGAATTACGTAATGTACTTGGATGTAAATAACTTATACAGACATGGCATGCAGCAGTCACTGCCGATTGGTGAGTTTCGATGGGTGCCCAAAGACGAACGCAGGGATTAGGTGGAAAAGTCTTGGGAGGGGGGGGGGGGGGTAGTATGGAGGCTGATTCTGATGTAGGGAATGTGCTGGAGCCACATACCATATTAGTTGACATGACGAGCACACCGATTTGCCCTTGTGTCCAGAGGAACTGATGACAACGCTGGGGAATAAGCAGAGATACGTTATTCATTATTGTAATTTCTAGCAGTCTCTCAGCTTGGGGATGGAGCTGTTTGGAATTACCGAGGCTATCTCCTACAAGCAGTCCCCCTGGTTGAAGGAGTATATTGATTAAGATACGAGACGGAGAGCTTCTACGACGTGTGACTTTGAGAAAGATTTTATAAATTAATGAGTAATTCAATTTTTGGTAAAACAATGGAGAATTTGTGGTAACTACGTCAAATTCTGAGTAGAGGCGAATGGGATGGGCGTTATGGCGTAAGAAATTGATTGCCAGACCAAATTTTGAGAGAGTCACCATATTCAATAAGAACTCTGTTGCTGTGGAGATTGCAATGACTGCAGTAGGCTTACAAAACTTGTTTATGTGGGGATGCACATACAAGACCTATCCAGACTCAACATGTACCGCTTTCATTATGAGTTTGCAAAACCTCATTCTGCAGATCCTAAATTACTTTATATGGATACAGATATCTTTATCTACTGGTTGAAGAATTGCAACCCATATGAAGTAATGATGTACCATGGTAATGAATTCCACACATCCTCATACGTGACTGATAATCCGTATCGTATTGTTCCACAGAACAAGAATTTTATTGGCCTTATGAAAGACAAGGCAAATGGAGTGCCGATCGTGGAGTTTGTAGGTCTGTAATAAAAAATGTATGTGTATTGCACACTGGAAGGTGCCACCCAGATGCAGGCTAAAGGTGTGCGTCGTACGGCATCGAGAGCCTCTCTACCGAAGACTACTTGTGGTGCCTGTAAAGCAGTGTTCGTGGTGCTGCACCGCAGCCACCGCATACAGTACGGTAGACTAGTAGTCCCTCGAGAGGACACGAGGTGTACAGCCGTGGACAAAACGAGCGAGACCCTTCGCCTTTTCGTTATGCTGATCGTCACAGCTTTAAAGTCTGTTACACAGCATAGTAGGCAAGGCGACGAAGTGCTACCAACATACTATACACAGGCGTGAAATTGAAGAACTATCCAAACTTTGTCAGACTGTTTTCAGTCATGTGTAAGACTACATTAATGCTGAATAGTGTGTTAAACACAACACGTAAATATAAGATATAAATGAAAGAAGAAACGCTAATTAGTATGAACTATACTAATAAAAATGAATTTAAAAAAAATGGCTGTAAGCACTATGAGACTTAACATCTGAAGTCTTCAGTCCCCTAGACTTAGAACTACTTAAGGGTATACAGAATGAGTTTTTCGATGAAAAAATCGATTTTTGGGTAAATGCATTTTCGAAAAATTTAGACTCTCCCGTTTAATACCATGTATAAAATATTTGGATGACGTGAATAGAACTATTTTAAATAATTTTTTAAAATAATTTCGACACACGATGTTCCGCACCTTGTATATGAGACTCGAAATATACCTGATGTAGACAGCCTTGCCAGAGATATAATTGAGCACAAGAGAGTTAGCTTTTCTGTTGGCAACACTGCTAGACAGTTGACAATAGATTCTGCACCATTTGTGTTGTTTCCTTTGTGAGTACATCCATGTCATTGTTGTGAAAGTCGTGTGTGGAGAAGTCATTGAGTTTTCTTTCCTTCAACATGCCAAGACCTAGTATGAAGGTATTTAGAAATCGTGTACATTGGCGCAAGAAAGTAAAGTGTACTAAAAATTCGTCTGATTCATCTTCATCAGTATCTGATGTCCCAGTAGCGACTAACCTCAACACTGGTAGTGATACATTGAGTGATGCTGCTGCCACTACACCGGAAAGTGCTTCAAGAAGAAAACTAGCTGGAATTGACGAAGAATACAAGAAACTAAATGCTGGGACTACAAAATATGAGGTAATTAACGTCTCTTTATTATCAGACGTTTTGGAGAACAATGTGTGCTGCAAACAATGTGGAAAACGTGGTGTTTCATTGAAAACAAACTTACATGTAGGACTTGCTTGTGAATTAGAGGTGATGTGCAGTTATTGCAAACACAGTGTTACTTTCTTCAATTCCTCACATGTTACTGCAGATACAGGTAAACTATACGATATAAACATTAGACTGGTGTATGGATTATGGTGTATAGGAAAGGGCAGGGCTGCAGGTGCCATGTTGTGTGGTGTGATGAACCTCCCTCCTCCACCTTCAAAATTTAACAAACACACAACTGCAATAGGCTCTGCTGTAGAAGATGTGGCACAGGAAAACATGAAAGATGCTGTTGAGGAAGCAGTTGTTGAAAATAATAATAGCAGAGACTTGTCCATAGCTTTTTATGGAAGCTGGCAGAAGAGAGGCCACACATCTCTGAATGGTGTAGTAACAGCTACAAGTGTGGACACTGGTAAGGTAGTTGATGTGGCAATACTTTCCAAGCATTGCAGATGCAAGGAGAAAATGAAAACTAAAAATGAAGAGGAGTGCATGGCAAATTACTATGGGTCAAGTGGTGGTATGGAAGTTGCTGGTGTAAGAAGTATTTATCAACGCTCAGTAAAATTGTACAACGTTAGATACATAAATTATCTTGGAGATGGTGACTCAAAGGCTTTCAAAGAAATTGAGGAACTGAGACCCTATGGTAACGATGTGAAAATTTCCAAACTGGAGTGTGTTGGCTGCGTTCAGAAAAGGATGGGATCAAGACTTTGACGGCTCAAGGCTATCACGAAAGGCAAGAAATTAAGCAATGGAAAAACTTTAGATGAGAAAAATAGACTGACAGATGCTACAATAGATCATATTCAGAAGTGCTACGGTCTACGAATAAGACAGAATACAGCAGATGCAGAATTAATGAGAAGAGCAGTCTGTGCTCTGTTTTTTTATACAGCTTCAAACAATGAGAATCCCCAACATGGGCTATGTACAAAAGGAGACGATAGTTTGTGCAAGTACAACAGAGGCAAGGTAACTAAGAAACAATACAATCACCCTCATCACCTGCCACATGCCATAATGGATGAAATAAAACCAACATTCCGAGACCTCGCAGATATTAGTCTACTAAAGAAATGTCTTCATGGCCAGACTCAAAATCCAAATGAGTGTGTGAACCATGTGATATGGAATAGACTACCTAAAACTGTGTTTGTGGGTATAAACACACTTCACTTTGGCGTTTATGATGCTGTTTCATCATTCAATCAGGGCAATATAACAAAGTGCAAAGTTCTGCAGAAGTTGGGGCTCTGTGTAGGACTACGAATTGCCGGAGCTATGCTTTGTTTGGACAAGGAACGGCTCACGTCTTCAGATAATGCCATAAAAGTAAATTCAAAGATGGCTAGACAGCATAGCAGAGCCATCAAGAGGAAGCTGTTGGACGATTCTGATGATACAAGCTATGGAGCAGGCTTGTACTGAAATAAAAACTTTGAACCTAATTTCCCGTAACTTTAGTTTTTTTGTGTACAAGGTACATTTTCTCAGGGTCTATTTATAGTAGAAAGATGAAATTTTCTGTAGTTGTTCCTTACGACCTTCTAATATATCTGAATTAAAAGATATGTGGAATTATTTTGTATTAATGGATGTAAATTTTAAAATACTTGTTAAAATGTATAACTTTTTTTAACATTTACAAAAAATAAAATATCTGAAAAACTATACATTATTTTTTCAAAATTAATAATTCAGCATAAAAGCAGAACATATCTCTGCGTTCTGTGAAAAAATCAAGAGTATAGTCCAAATAACAAATGAGAAAATGTTCCTAACTTTTAGCTCAATTTAACATTGTAAGCATAGGGCGTTCCGTATACCCTTAAACTTAACTAACCTAAGGACATCACACACATCCATGCTCGAGGCAGGATTCGAACCTGCGACTGTAGCAGCAGTGCGGTTGTAGACTGATGCGCTTAGAACTACTCGGCCACAGTGGCCGGCAATAAATTTCAGCTTATCAAGGCAACATAACTGTTTTAGTAAGCAAAGCACCCCAGATCGTTACGAATTAGCAAAATATTATGCGCATTCGGCAGCGAAATGGTCTATGTCAATGTGCAAACCAGTCATACTGGATTACTGTTGCTTACCTATCATGAAAGTGTGTAAATTTAGCAATGCATGAAGATTCATAACGAAATTAAGTTTAAAATCATTCAGTGCCACACTTACGTCAATTTGTAAGTAGGCTGTTTAGGTTTTCTTATTGGTAATGCCACATAGCGGTTTGTATGAAAATCACTGGCTGTGCTGTGTGCAGTCTGTGGCTAGTTTGCATTGTTGCCTGCCATTGTAGTGTTGGGCAGCTGGATGTTAATAGCGCGTAGTGTTGCGCAGTTGGAGGTGAGCCGCCAGCAATGGTGGATGTGGGGAGTGAGATGGCGGAGTTTTGGACAGAGACAGTAAATTTGTAATATTGGATATCGTGAACTGATATATATATTATGACTTTTGAACACTATTAAGGTAAATACATTGTTCGTTCTCAATCAAAATCTTTCTTTTGCTAACTATGCCTATCAGTAGTTAGTGCCTTCAATAGTTTGAATCTTTTATTTAGCTGGCAGTAGTGGCACTCGCTGTATTGCAGTAGTTCGAGTAACGAAGATTTTTGTGAGGTAAGTGATTTGTGAAACGTATAGGTTAATGTTAGTCAGGGCCATTCTTTTGTAGAGATTTTTGAAAGTCAGATAGCATTGCGCTAATAATATTGTGTGCCAGTTTAAGCACAATCATGTATAATTGTTCAAAGGGGACGTTTCATATGGTGACCCTGCCAGGATTCGAACCTGGAATCTTCTGATTTTTTCTTGTAGTTTGTGTAATTAGTGTAGTTTTTGTTTATTGCTAGTGCATAATTATAGAGAGAATTTCCTTTGTAGTTGTAGTTTTTCATTGTTGTACAGTAAAACAGTTGTGGCATGTATGTAGATTTGCACCAAGTATTTCGCAGCTGCGCTTGCGATTAACTAGATATTATTTTCAGTGCTATGTTAATGTGTTTTCTTACTTTTGCTCTTCAAATTGTGCTTTTCTGTGTTATCGTGTGAAATATTGTGACAATTGTGGCGCGTGAAAAACGTAATACTAGGCTCCAAAATAAACTGAGAAATGACAACGAAGACGAAAGCAGTGTGTTAGCGCCACCGTCTAATGAATTAACTAATGTTCAACATAGTAATTTAGTAATTGTGCATAGGGAAATGGAAAGGGCAGCAAACAATGGTGTAGACAGTGAAACAATTAGTGAAGAGGGAAGCATTATCGATCGATCGGTCGGCAACAGCCCGCCTCAGCAATCGGGAATGACAGGAAACAATCTTGCAAATACTGCAGATTCAGGTTTTGGGTCCTCGCCGTTTTCTCAAATAAGTCAAGACACATTTTCTGCTTGTCAAAATGTGAATGTTGCCAGTGCAACTTCACTGCCGAAAAGCACTGAGGAACGTGTTTCAGACACCAGTGCATTGTTATTACAGTTAATGCAACAAATGGGACAAAGGCTACAAAAGTTAGACACAACCCTTGAACAAAATCAAAAGTAAATGGGACAAAATCTTCAAAAGTTAGACACAATGGAACAACACCAGAGACAAACACAGCAACATTTAGACGCAATGGAAGAAAATCTTCAAAAGTAGACTCAGTGGAACATACGCTTGAACAAACACGTGAAGATTTAACTACTGAGTTACATAAAATCGAATCGAAATGTCAAAAAGTCTGTAATGACGTAAAAACACAAATTTGTGAGCATTTTAAACCTATTTTTTCGCGGCATGAAACTGCATTATAGAATCACGAAACAGCCATAAAAGAACTGCAAACTATTGTTCATGAAAATCATGAGACCTTGCAAGCTAAAATTCACTCAGTTGCATCTACCGATTCGGTTACGCAACTTGCAAAAACTCGGGAAAACTTAAAGGACACAGTAGATACGGTTTCAACGCAAATGGACACTCTGAAACTTGGTTCAGAAAAACACACTGAGGAAATAAGTACACTATCGGAGAAAGTAGCCGAACTATCGGATCAGTTCACTAACTTATCTGCAAAGGTAGATGATGATCTGAGTGACACAAGACCTGTAGCCTTCACTGACACAGAAGAGTATGAACAAATTAAGAAATTCGAAGAAAATCAGAATCAAATTAATACGCAACACAAAAGAGAAATCCGGGAAGTACAAGATCAGTTGGCACAAGTAATACAAAAATTACATATTTTAGAAGACACTCACGCTCCAACACGGGAAGAGGGACTTAGAAATACGGAAAAGCCGCAAAATAATAACACAGGGCATTTCGGAAATTATGAAAGAAATTGGTAAGGTGCAACGATTTTTGAGATGGAACCACCGAAACGACGTAACAATGACTGATATGCTACTCGCCGACACGATGATTTTGACTATAAGCTGTTCATTACTACACGTAAATTCAAAACATTTAAAAACTCTGGCAATGACATTCATCCACAAACGTGGCTCCATCAATTCTCTCATTGTTTTCCTCCCAACTGGTCATTAGAGCACAGATTAGAATTTATGTGTGGCTATTTAGAGAATGAACCACCTGTAAGAATGCGATCCGTCATTCACGACTGCCACAGTGAAGGAGAATTTTATCATGCCTTCCTCTCAACATATTGGTCTCAAGCCACACAAGACCGAGTAAAACATAGCATCATAATGAAGAAACATTTCGAACAATCTCAATTTTCCAGTCTTGTGAAATTCTTTGAAGACATGTTGCACAAGAATCAGTACCTGTCAAACCCATACAGCCCCTCAGAACTCATCCGCATTTGCTTAATCAAATTACCTGGACATTTACGACATATTATTTTGGCAGGACGTTGCAAAGACGACATTGAAGCTTTTCAGGGACTATTACAAGAATTAGAAATTGACACTGACAATCTCGGAACCCGAAAACAGGACCACAACAATTACAAGTCACATCCGTCACAATTTTGCGATGAAAGAAATAACTGGACACGACAAGGCTATTCTTATAACGCAAATCGTGACCAAAACAGACACCACCCGTATGACAACCGTTGGCAGAATAATAGTTACAGAGAAAGATCGCATTTCCGTAGTAACGAATATGACAGAGATAAACATAGAAACAGACAATATGGGAACGAAAACAATTATTGTCAAAGGAGACAGAATAACTTCAGACGCAACAGTTCATCGCACAGGGAGAAGTTCTCCACCACGTGACCGACAAGAAATTAATTACAGAAATTATCGACATGACGACAGACGATACAATCGTAACAGCAGGCCAGAATTTAAACAGAACTGGCGTGATCCAAACAGGGCAGGGCCCTCTTGGCAAGGTGAATTTGTAGAAGTTAGTGTCCTAATCCCAATATCGACGCGCGCCAACAAAGAGACAGACAACGACTCGCACCGCAGGCAGCCACGTGCGCCGGTAGGCTCAGCGAAAAATAACATAGACGCTAACCTTGAGAAAAATTTTAGCATTCCTTACCGACGTATACAACAGGATAATTACTTTGAAGTTGAAACTCTGTGCACTAGAAAGGGTAAAGGACGGCACCACATTTCATATGTAAAACCGTTTATTGAAAGATAATCTGCTTTTTAACTTAGTCTTTGCCATAAAACATTTCACTTCACGCAACTAGTACAATTTGTCACACTGAGAAACTGTTAACATGTAACAATGTTTTGAAGTTAACTATCCAGTCTAGAACCTAGGGAACATTTTTAAACAGAAATTACGAATGCATTGTTATAGTGAACAGACGACACAGTGTTGTTATTTGTACATTCTTGCTTGTTACTTGCACGATTGCGTAACGACTATCAGGCTTACATACTTAGAACATATACAGATACTGCTAATGAGATTTTAATGCAACATTTTGCTACATGAAAATACATTCTGGATTTAAAGTACTTTCTGTGAGATACCAGATGACACAGTGGTTAGTTTATGTGACAGCTACACGATTTTATCACGACGCTACTAATGAGTGATAATTTACAATGTTGCTTTTGCGGTGTTTCTGTTTTATATCTGCACAGTTTTTCTGAATTCTTCTGGAAAGGAAAACATGTTTTAGAGTAACTTTTGTGGTATAGCTACAATGAGACAGCCTTTTCTGTAGAACAACAAGACGTTACAGCACAGTACTTTCTTCATCACGGCAATAAGCGTAATAAGTAAGATATCTATATGCAAAGCATTTCACTTTTGTTTATCATGAGGTAAGTACATTGACTTCCGCAGAACTTAGCTTTTGGAGGACGATAACTACGACACTTCCACAGAGATTATCTTACAACAAGATGCACAGTTTAGCGCTACAGTACACGTATTTGAGTGAATAATTTTGTACTTAAAACATTTATTTTTAAAGATTTTTGAATTACAATGATAAAAACGTTTTCCGTGATACATTTCATTCCATTGCTGTAATCTGTAACACTGAGGGTATAATTACATTAATCCTCAGGGGCTACATGCTTACTTTGTGTACTATGTGTTTGGCAAGCACAAGGAGCCCTAGATAATATGGTATTTGCTTATACAACTTTACACATCGGTACCATATTTCTCTAACACATAAATTACACAGCTATATGATCATTTAACTGAGAGAGACAAACATTTATTTTACTACATCAGTGACAGATGTTTACGTAATTACACCGTTGGATAACTTCACACTTATGAAATTGTATTTTGTCTGTACTTTGTGAACTGTTCATATATTTTTGGAACCATTGTGATATTATGAGAGCTTTGAATGATATATTTGGTATGGGATCATGATTTTTTAAAGTACGTTTGAGGTAGATGACACTATTGAAATGAGCAGAGAATTTTTTTTGGTTTCGAAATTATTGCAGAAAGCTACGACGTTTTTGAGATTTGGCTGAGTTTTTATGATGTCATTATTACGATGACAATGTGTATTATGCTGTTGAGGTATGTTTATGATCAATAAGCTGATGCTATATGTGGAATTTGATTATGCTACGTATTTATTATGTTGAAATATTGAAGAAGTGTCGACGAATATTTATATGTGTAATAAGGTAAGGAATAAGGAGTAGTGGCTAGGGACTCTGACTTGTGAAAAAGGATTATGGAAACCAAGAATCGTACTTTAAAGAGTTATGAAATGTGTTTAAATGCGTGAATGCATCACAATGCCGACGAAAATTTTTTGGACACTATTATATTTAAAGGATTTTGTTTCTACACATTTGTAACGCAAATTCTCGACCTACGAAATTTTGTATGAGACTGTCACTGTAGTGCAAACTGGTGTCGTAAATATTTCGGTAAGAAAGTTAAGTGACCTTCATGTAATGCGTCGTGTGCACCCAGCTGCGCGACAGTCACCTGAAAAAAAGTCATTAGTGTGTGCCTTTCAGAGGCACAGGTGGAGAAAAAAAAGAGGCCATTATCCTCGCTATTGACATTTCTTTGTAGAAAGCATCGCAAATACGACACGCCCAAACTTGAAAACATATGATTACACTGTGGAGCTCTTAATTTATGATATTTACTAAATTGCCTAATTAAAACATGAGAAACATTTTTACATTTTGTTTAATATCTAGTTTCTAGCTGCACTGCAGCATTTGTTAAAATAAAATTTAATAGATGTACTAATATCACTATTTTCTGTCTACAGACCCAGTAAAGAATAATTTTATGATGTACTTACTTAGAAAAGAGAGCACAAATAGACATTTCCCTTCACAGGAATTGCAAAAATAATTTTTTAACGATTTGGTAACTTGTCTGCTAGAGTAAGTTATCATGATGCATCATTCTAGTGTTAAGATGTGACATTAATATTAGACATGGCCATCTTTACTGTAATATTTTTTCTGCTTGAGCTTTGTCATGTTTAGATATAAGTTATTGCATTTGCTGCTGCTGATTGTCACGCATAGTGCTACTGAATTTCACTTTGTATTACTCAGTTAAGCCAGTTTTACTACTGATTTATTTTTCTTTTTGCTGCACATTGTCTCATATTAGTGATTTGCCAATTTGTATTTTTTTGTCATTGCTGTTTGTGTTTATTTGTTGTGTGTTGCTGCATTGCCTCGTCCCTTAGTATATATATCTGAGCTCAGTAGATTTAAGTTAGCTTAAGAGGGGGTAGACTATATAAGAAACTAACTATGATGAATTGGAAGAAATGCATTGAGAAGTTATAAGAAAATGGTTTGGCCAAAAAAGTAGTGTACAGTGGAGAAAAACAAATTTTTGAAAGAGGATGTGAACAGAATACAGAAAGCATGCTTGGATAGGATTTTTTTTGGTGGAAACAAATGTTGAAATAAGAGGAAAAATCTACAGAATGAAGTTTTGGGTTGGACTGCAGTACCAAATGTCACACTGAAAACAAACCTTGTCCTGTATTTTTGTTATTACACTGTGTGAATTTGTGTTTTTCCTGTCTTTATGTGTTTATCTAATAAGAGTTATGTTGTAGAATTTTTCTGATAATATGTTATTTACTTTGTAAAGATGTTTAGACATTATTTATTCTGTTTTGTTTTAATGCTCATGTGTGAAATTAATGTTTCGAAAACTATTCTCATTATTTTATATATTTACTTATGTCATAATTCCTGTAACACTGATGTATCTGTTTATTTCTATTCTTTTGTAAAGCCTGTATTACTACAAACGTTATTTGTGTTATTATGTTCTTAATGATGTCTTCTGTAATTGTATTCTCATGTTATAAAATTGTAATTGACACCAGTTTATCAAATTAAGTAACTTGTAAGCATTCATTTCACTGCACACATTTCAGTTGGTCATAGTATATGTACAATATGTGAAAAAAAGAGGACTGTTAGTGTTTGCACGTGTGTTAATAATTCAGCAAGGGACTGGATAACAGCATTGCTGGTTCTAAGGACATTTGAAAAAAAAATTTTGTGAGTGCACAAGTAGTGGTTCATGGACTTCCTATATTCTCCGCAAGACTCTTCAATGGTGATTGTGCACCTGCACAGTCACAGCAGATGGCTGCTAACCATCTCTACAAGGACTGCAGTGGGTCTGCACCTCTGGTGGCCCACCAATACCATACTCTGTACCAAGACTATAGTGGGTCTGCTCTGTGATGACCTACCTACCAATATTCTTCAAAACCTCGAATGACTCTGCTGTGGGTTTGCTCTGTTGTGGCCCATTACCTGTCTGCATGTCAAGAGTCAGCACTGTCTTTCTGTCTTTCTTCAAGACTGCATTGAAATCCACTGCTTCCGCGTGCATTGTCTTTTAGTGCTCAGACTTTGAGGGGGAAAAAAAACTGAAATTTTACTGTGATGAATGATCAGGACTGTCTTTATGGACTGTGAGAAAATTTTAGATTTTGACCAACATTGTATCAATAAGTGTGTGCATATGATTTCTTTGTTATTGTAATTGTGAAAAAATTTTGAACAAATATGTATTGGCCAGTGCCCAAAACAACTTGTAAAATTTTTTGTGGGCAGCATGGGGGCTATGTAAGTAGGCTGTTTAGGTTTTCTTATTGGTAACGCCACGTAGCGCTTTGTACGAAAATCACTGGCTGTGCTGTGTGCAGTCTGTGGCTAGTTTGCATCGTTGTCTGCCATTGTAGTGCTGGGCAGCTGGATGTTAACAGCGCGTAGCGTTGCGCAATTGGAGGTGAGCCGCCAACAATGGTGGATGTGGGGAGTGAGATGGCGGAGTTTCGAACAGAGACAGTAAATTTGTAATATTGGATATCATGAACTGATATATCTATTATGACTTTTGAACACTATTAAGGTAAATACATTGTTTGTTCTCTATCAAAATCTTTCTTCTGCTAACTATGCCTATCAGTAGTTAGTGCCTTCAGTAGTTTGAATCTTTTATTTAGCTGGCAGTAGTGGCGCTCGCTGTATTGCAGTAGTTCGAGTAACGAAGATTTTTGTGAGATAATGATTTGTGAAACGTATAGGTTAATGTTAGTCAGGGCCATTTTTTTGTAGGGATTTTTGAAAGTCAGATTGCGTTGCGCTAATAATATGGTGTGTCAGTTTAAGCACAGTCATGGATAATTGTTCAAAGGGGACGTTTTAAATTCAATTATTGACAGACGGAAAAAATAGGCAGCAACAAGTATGAAATTCTACAAGAGTTTCATGTTGACATCCACAGGGCGCTGGTACAGAATAAAGGTAGCAATAAAACGTATTGGGGACGCGAGAATTTCTTAAAATTGCTTTACTGATGGTCTATCTGCCTTCATCGAGATTAGAACCGAAAACAAACCAGACCTTCCTTGCAGTAGCAAACACCTTTCACTAAGCTAGCAGACAACCCAGGCAAACAGTCCTCAATTATTACCCCAGACATGAATAAGCCGGCAATTTCACAATGAAAATGGCAAAATTATCTGCAGTTTCTGTTGCATAGAGATTTCTGGACTCAAGAACGTCGCGCAGTTCTAGGCGCTTCAGTCCTGAACCGCGCTGCTGATACGGTCGCAGGTTCGAATCCTACCTCGGGCATGAATGTGTGTGATGCCCTTATGTTAGTTAGGTTTAAGTAGTTCTAAGTCTAGGGGACTGATGACCTTAGATGTTAAGTCTCATAGTGCTTGGAGCCATTTGATTTTTTTTTTTTACTCAAAAACATGAATTTTCTACTTTTATGTGCCCTGCTTATGTGACAATCATTCGGGATGTTTATCGAAATAAGAAAATATTGTTATTAGCGAGCAAATTTAGTAGGATACTTCTGCATCACCCCAGGAAATAAACGGCGACGTAGCTGCCAAACGTATTCTACAATGTTTCGAATTCTCCATTAGACTCGCCGAAAATGTTCGTTACCCGAAGTGTTTCTTAAGCTAGCTAGCAATGAAAATGATCGCACCTCTAAAACGCGGTGGCATTAATACTGGGATCTGAATTACCACGTGTGTAGGCAAATGGATTATATTTGCATTCCTGTAAACGTAATTTGGACCGAAAGCGTAGCTGATGTACCGACAGCAGCTAGATAGAACATTTCGAATAAAGAGCACGGGGAATTATTTATGCGGCCCTCATCTGCAGTAGCTCTCGTAACTGTTTTCGTTGTTAGGATTTCGTCACCTAAATCGGTAAAAATGAAACCCTACTAGTCTCACTTTCTTGACCGTCTGTGTGTTTACCCAACCCTTAAAACCCGTTTACCTCGAGTACGGGTAGACAGAATAAGCGGAAATGTATCGCACTTCCTGCGGTATACGGTCCCTTGGTGGTGTAAAAAAGTGAGCTTCTATGTCAACGCAATGTAAAGATACGGCCGTTTATGTAAAGAAAATTTACGCGAAATGTCAAAAAATGGCTCTAAGAACTATGCGACCAAACTGCTTAGGTCATCAGCCCCCTAGACCTAGAACTACTTAAACCTACCTAACCTAATGGCATCACCCACATCCATGCTCGGGGTAGGATTCCAACCTGCCACTGAAGCAACCGCGCGGTTCGTGACTGAAGCGCCTAGAACCGCACGTCCACCGCACCCGCCGAAACCCTTTTCACCTCTTGTATAGTGATAATATATACTGTCTAGTGAGGATAAACTGTATTTGCCAGCAACTCAGATCGTTTGATCACGGAGCTTTTACGAAGCTACATTCAAATTTTGTTCGAAGTAGTCTGCAATATCCACTTATAAATAACCTAGGAACGTCGTATGCGATATCCACTTCTGAAGACGCTGGCAGATACTGCAGTACCATAACAAGCAGTTAAGAATTTATTGTTATTGGTCGATGCATGGCACTTTATTTCAGCATCAATTTAACGCACCTAGGTGTTTGTTTATGGCTGAAAATAATTAACAAAAAATAAATAAACAGCAAACAACTTCGATGTTCAAATCAAAAGTAATTCACATGTCGCAATTACAACATAATTTCGTTGTTACATCTAAATGACTACATCTACAGGATTTCTTTGCAATCCAGACTTACGTGCCTGGCAGAGGGTTCATCGAACCACCTTCGGACTATTTCTCTACCGTCCCACTCTTTAAGAGCGTGGGGGAAAAATGACCACTTAAATCTTTTCTTACATTATTTTCTTACATTATTGCTATGGTCGTTTCTTCCTGTGTAAGTTCCCGAGGAAAAAATGTCTTGGCATTCAGAACAGATGTTGGTGATTGAACTTTCGTGAAAAGATCTCGCGGCAACGAAAACGCTCTTGCTTTCATGAATATCACCCCAACTTGCTTATCAAATCTGGGACTCTCTTTCCCCTATTTCGTGACATTACAAATCGTGCTGCCGTTCCTTGGACGTTTTTGGCGTGCACCGTCAATCACGTCTGTGAAGGATCCCGTACCGCGCGGGAATACTATAGCAGTTGACGGACAAACGTAGTGTAGGCAGTGTTTTCAGTAGACCTGTTGAGTATTCTTAGTGTGCGGCTAATAAATCGCAGTCTTTTGTTTTCCTTCCCCACAAAAGTATGTTTGGGATCGTTCCAGTTTAAGTTTTACTGGGTACAGAGATGAGGTGACAGTATTTTGACTTGTTTTGTCATTTAACCGAAAGTTAATTATTGTTACTGGATGCAGCATTCGTGTTTAATGTATTCCTCATTCAACAGAGGACACTCCTCGTACACCACACGTCACTGTTTCAAAGTATTAAATTGTTACTGATGTTACCAAGTTGCAGTGGTCATCTAAACTCGCCGTTTTGAAACAAAGGGAAATATAAATCGTTATCAGGAAAACCAGCCCTCATAATGCAAACTGCTACTACAAGAACAAAAGTTTCCAAACATGTCAATGATTAGTCGAGAAAAGTGGACGCATTCTGCCTACTGAATCGCAACGCACGGCACTCAACGAGGGGAACCGCCAAGTGTCATTCCCCGATCTTGCCAAAAATTCGCTCAGTGAAAGAGGGGACAAAATAAGCGAACACGTGTCTCGGCTTATCTGCGTACACTCGACCGCTTCTGAGAAAACGACGGTCAAGTTTTCAATGCGCTGTTGCTATAGTGTAGATACCTTTTAGCGTGAAAGGATTCAATTGAAGAGGTGGCTCAGTGGCTACTGTCGCGACTTCAGAAGTTTGCGCTGTTCCTTTATTTCCCTCACTCTCTGAATTATCTACGAATGTTTATTCCAATTTATGTTGAAACAATGTTGTCGTTATTCGTCAATTAATTTACTGTGTAATGAAACGAAGCTAAAAAAAAATAAACGAATAAGAAAATGATGTGACATATTTGTGAATGTCCTTGCAACCTTACATATTGTAAGGAGCTTAAAAAATATTTCACATTATTTTCTCATTCGTTTATTGTTTTGTTAATTAATTAATTACACAGAAAGCTAATTGATGAATAACGACAACATTATTTCAACATAAATTGGGAAAAAACATTCGTAGATAATTCTGATAGAGAGGGAGAAAAAATAATAATAAAAAAAACAATATGGTCTCGAACTCGGGAATCAAAGTTAAGAAGGAACGACGGTAACCACTGAGCCACCGCTTCATTTACATTCCCTGGCGCAAAAGTTTTCTACACTATAGCAACAGCGCGTTGATAACTTTGACCGTCGTTTTCTCGGAAAAGGTCGAGTGTCTGCAAATAAGCCGAAACCGTTGTTCGCTTATTTTGTCATTTCCTGTACTGGACAAAGTTTCTGGAAAGTCTGCATTGCTAAATTTGCACACTTTCATGGTAGGTCAGCAACGGTAATCCAGTATGACTGGTCTGAACGTTGACACACACCGTTTCGCGGCCGAATGCGCATAATATTTTGTTAATTCGTAACGATCTGTAGTACTTTGTCTTACTAAAACAGTTATGTTGTTTCGATAAGTTGAAATTCATTTTTATTAGTACAGTTCATTCTAATTAGCGTTTTTTCTTTCACTTATATCTTACATTTCCGTGTTGTGTTTAACACACTAATCAGCATTAATGTAGTCTTACACATGATTGAAAACAGTCTGACAAAGTTCGGATAGTTTTTCAATTTCACGCCTGTGCATAGTATGTTGGTAGCACTTCGTCGCCTTGCCTGTTATGCTGTGTAGCAGACTTCAAAGCAGTGCGGATCAGCATAAAGAAAAGGCGAGGGGTCTCGCTCGTTTTGTTCACGACTGTACATATGGTAATACGTCTGGGACAACGCGCCAGATCAGTGCGTTGTCCCAGACTTATTACGATGTCAGAGGTGGCGGGAGACCAGGATGAGTGCGATAAAGAGATGGTATTCCGCGAAGCCCGCGTACCGGCGAAACAGCCACTTTCATTGAGGAGGAAGATTAGAGAGGCGATAGAAATAGCCAAGCGACCCGCCAACATAAACAGAGAGGACGGATGTAGGCTTCCAGCGTCCTGGCTACCAGCATTGGCAACACTACGCGAGGGCAGCGCGCGCAAAGCTACTCACAGGCGCGCTGGAGACCGCGGCGGTCTTACACACACTATGCAGAGCGCAGGCACGCCGCATCCCGCACCTGGCAACAAGTAAACAGCGCCACGTCACAGCTACCACCCGTTTCTGATTCGCCTGTTACCACCAATGGCAAGAAATAATGTGAACACCATTCAGGCACGTCTTCATCAAATGGTTCAAACGGTTCTAAGCACTATGGGACTTAACATCTGAGGTCATCAGTCCCCTAGACTTAGAACTACTTAAACTTAACTAACCTGAGGACATCACACACAGCCATGCCCGAGGCAGGATTCGAACCTGCGACCGTAGCAGCAGCGCGGTTCCGGACTGAAGTGCCTAGAACCGCTCGGCCGGCACGTCTTTATCCACCAATGCTAATGAATAATGTAAAGACCAATAAAGAACGCCTAAAACCCCGCCTCCTATCCTCAAGTACCCTATCAAATTACGTAAACAGCTTCCTCCGCTGCTGTGTAAGATCTAGAGTCTTTCATTCAGCAGTCAGTTCAGCACAAAGCCCTCAGGAAGGCCGTTTGCAAAAGTGGCCGAAACGTCGGACAATTTTATATATTGACAACGGGGCCAAAAGTTGAGAAGAATTTTATTAACAGTGTCTATAAAGTTGGACTGTCATCGTTCACTGCTATATAGTATTTGGTTTTGTAGGGAGGTGACCCAGCTTTCCCTGTTTGCACACGAGCTTGCCAGGCGGGGATACTGCATAGTTCTTGTCCTAAACTGTGGTGGCGAGGCATGTCCTAGATGGGGCGCATATGCCACGTTATGATAGCTTTACATCTGTTCCTGCAGGCTCAGTATTAATATTTTTTGCTGGAGCTCATATGCTGTGATGAGATCTTGGTCCTGTACGTCGGCAAGAGTTGTCAAAATGGAGATTGTGAAGTTATATTCCGTAGTTCTTAAATTTGGTCTGATTATATTGTAGGTCCTGGCTCAATTTTCGAGGGAGCCTATTTACAATTTGATAGTACACCCACTTGGCGGATTACTATTATTTGGAGAGTGAATGTTGGGTCACCCATCCATCGCCCACATCGAGGTCACATATACCGTAATTTAAGTACTTATTTGTTACTGCTGTTGATTCTGATGGGGGGTTCATTCCGTTTTCTGCCAGATAATTCTCTTTTGTATTTAGATAACATCGGAAACCTAGGATCTAAGCTACGAAACCGTCTGTGGTTCCACTTAAACGACCTTGCATTCAGCTATTTGCTGTTTCATTCTACAAGGTAACTGTTTCACACTGTAAAACTGGACCGAAGCTTATTTAGGAATTTTTGTAATAGCTTACGTAATACAGTTTTGTTTAATGAGAGGTCACAATATGATTATTTCAACATTATGTATACACTGAGATGACAAAAGTCGTGGGATAGCTACATGCACATATACAGATGACGGTAGTATCGCGTACGCAGTGCATGGGCGGAGGTATCATTTGGACTCGGGTGATTCATATGAAAGGTTTCCGGTGCGATTGCGGCCACAAAACGAAATTAACAGACTTTGAACGCGGGATAACACACTCCTGGAAATGGAAAAAAGAACACATTGACACCGATGTGTCAGACCCCCCATACTTGCTCCGGACACTGCGAGAGGGCTGTACAAGCAATGATCACACGCACGGCACAGCGGACACACCAGGAACCGCGGTGTTGGCCGTCGAATGGCGCTAGCTGCGCAGCATTTGTGCACCGCCGCCGTCAGTGTCAGCCAGTTTGCCGTGGCATACGGAGCTCCATCGCAGTCTTTAACACTGGTAGCATGCCGCGTCAGCGTGGACGTGAACCGTATGTGCAGTTGACGGACTTTGAGCGAGGGCGTGTAGTGGGCATGCGGGAGGCCGGGTGGACGTACCGCCGAATTGCTCAACACGTGGGGCGTGAGGTCTCCACAGTACATCGATGTTGTCGCCAGTGGTCGGCGGAAGGTGCACGTGCCCGTCGACCTGGGACCGGACCGCAGCGACGCACGGATGCACGCCAAGACCGTAGGATCCTACACAGTGCCGTAGGGGACCGCACCGCCACTTCCCAGCAAATTAGGGACACTGTTGCTCCTGGGGTATCGGCGAGGACCATTCGCAACCGTCTCCATGAAGCTGGGCTACGGTCCCGCACACCGTTAGGCCGTCTTCCGCTCACGCCCCAACATCGTGCAGCCCGCCTCCAGTGGTGTCGCGACAGGCGTGAATGGAGGGACGAATGGAGACGTGTCGTCTTCAGCGATGAGAGTCGCTTCTGCCTTGGTGCCAATGATGGTCGTGGCGCCGTGCAGGTGAGCGCCACAATCAGGACTGCATACGACCGAGGCACACAGGGCCAACACCCGGCATCATGGTGTGGGGAGCGATCTCCTACACTGGCCGTACACCACTGGTGATCGTCGAGGGGACACTGAATAGTGCACGGTACATCCAAACCGTCATCGAACCCATTGTTCTACCATTCCTAGACCGGCAAGGGAACTTGCTGTTCCAACAGGACAATGCACGTCCGCATGTATCCCGTGCCACCCAACGTGCTCTAGAAGGTGTAAGTCAACTACCCTGGCCAGCAAGATCTCCGGATCTGTCCCCCATTGAGCATGTTTGGGACTGGATGAAGCGTCGTCTCACGCGGTCTGCACGTCCAGCACGAACGCTGGTCCAACTGAGGCGCCAGGTGGAAATGGCATGGCAAGCCGTTCCACAGGACTACATCCAGCATCTCTACGATCGTCTCCATGGGAGAATAGCAGCCTACATTGCTGCGAAAGGTGGATATGTACTGTACTAGTGCCGACATTGTGCATGCTCTGTTGCCTGTGTCTATGTGCCTGTGGTTCTGTCAGTGTGATCATGTGATGTATCTAACCCCAGGAATGTGTCAATAAAGTTTCCCCTTCCTGGGACAATGAATTCACGGTGTTCTTATTTCAATTTCCAGGAGTGTAGTTGGAGCTAGACATATGGGACATTCCACTACCGTGGTGGCCAAGCGGTTAAAGGCGCTACAGTCTGGAACCGCGCGGCCGCTGCGGTCGCAGGTTCGAATCCTGCCTCGGGCGTGGATGTGTGTGATGTCCTTAGGTTAGTTAGGTTTAAGTAGTTCTAAGTTCTAGGGGACTGATGACCTTAGAAGTTAAGTCCCATAGTGCTCATAGCCATTTGAACCATTCCACCACCGAAACTTTTAGGTAATTCAATATGCCAAGATCCCCAGGACAGTGAGACGAAATTTGGCGTCAGTGGGCTATGGCAGCAGACGACCGACGCTAGTGCCTTTGCTACCAACACGACATCACCTGCAGCGCCTCTCCTAGGATCGTGGTCATATCAATTGGACCATAAACGACTGGAAAATTGTGACGTGGTCAGATGGGTCCCGACTGAAGTTGGTAAAAGGGTTCGAATGTGCCGCAGACCCCACAAACCATGGACCAAAGTTATCAAGAAGGTACTGTACAAGCTGGTGCTGGTTCCATAATGGTCTGAGTTCTCAGTTATTTTTGACTACTTGGAGAGGATTTGTAACCATTTATGGACTTCATGTTCCCAAACAACGATGGAATTTTAATGGGGAACAATGCGCCGTGTCACTGGGTCATAACTATTCGTGACTGGTTTCAAGAACATTCTGGACAATTCGAGCGAATGACTAGGCCACTCAGATCACCTGACGTGAATCCCATTGAACATTTTGGGACATAATCGAGAGGTCAAGGCATAGAAGCAGGATGGCCCAAAATTTTTGAAGGTGACTTCCAACGATATGTTGAGTCCATGCCACGTCGATTTGCTGCGTTACACTGGGCAAAAGGAGGTCCGACATGACATAATGAGGTATCCAACGACTTTTCTCACCTCAGTGTTTGTGTGCAAATAGCCTTATTTTTGAATGACGGTCGTTGTTTCAATACGACACTGAGTCAACAGTGTGTGACACGATGGAAAATATTTTAAGGATGAAGTGCATCACACACGTCGTCGTTTGCCAGTAGCCGCCGTCGTTGGAGGTTTTCGTATTACAGTGGTAATGTATCGGTGGGTGGGCTTGGTGATGGGAGAGATAGTTTGGGCAATGAAGCAGCAATACTAGTAAACTACGGTACTTTATGTTGGACTTTTGTTTTAGATCATAACAGGCACATACTATAACTGGACTTAGAATTTTTGACAGTGGTCCTTGGTGATTAAGTTCGAGCGTCCATACAAACTTTATTTGTGGGACTTGAAGTAGCTGAAAATTTTAACTATATTTCTGTGGTTAGTATCGAGACTCGCGGGTGGCAGACATGTTTGCTGGTTTTCACGGTGCCAACTTGGGATGACGAACTGTAGTTAAACTGTGATTAATAGTGAGAAACTGTTCTGTCAGACTTCCTAGTGTAACCTCGATAGCTGTTAAACTAACTTTGCAAACATGTGTTCCGCTTTCGTTGCTCTCCTGAACTACATTACTCATTGTTTTCATTTGAATCTGCAGTTGTGTAAAGCTTCCGTTCAGAACGGTCTGAATTAATTGCAACAGACATTTGATAGATATAAGTACAATTATTCTGTTTCGAAAACATTGTTAATCACATGCAAGTTATCCATGTGGTTTGCTTACTTATAAAATTTCCCACTAAGATGCCTAGTAAATTATAATCGTCTAAGGACCTGTTCTATAGTAAATGCATAAACTTCAGACAGTGAATGCGAGCCAGGCTAATCGCCTAGGTCGTGCACTGCCCACACTGAAAGCTGTCCATTATCCCGGCGATGCAGCTGAACACTTGTAACAGAGCCAGGTAGAACTATGCTGGCGTGTCGCGAAAACAAAGTGTCGACGCCACACGGTGACACACCGCCGTCGGGTTGGTTGCCAGCTCATCCCCTGCAGCTGCACGACGGTCCGGCTCCGTCATTTGCATTGCGACCTGCAGAGGGCCTTCGCGTACACCGGGCCGCAGTACAGAGGGCGTTTAGATCAGCAAGAGAGGTCGCTCATACCACGAACTTTTTGCTGCATCCGCCAGTGTGATATACAGCCAATAAGGAGGAAGTGTACATCCGCTGTGTGGGTATTTAACACCGCGTCCACGACAATCCCGACGTCACGAGGGTCGGATCCCCTCAATGCCAAAATGTAGGATTACACTGCCTGAGCTACCCTCAGGGTGCAATCTACGCTTTGGAAGAGCCCCTTGCTGTTGCTGTATGTCTGTCCGTCCGTCTGTCTGCCTGCTCACCGTCGCTGGTCTCTGGTGCTCACCACTGTCTGCCGCTGTTGTCATCTGCCTGCCTGCCTACCTGCCTGTCTGTCTGTTCCCCCACTGCCGCCGCTTGCCATCCGTCCGTCGCCATCTGTTCATCATGAGCTTTCCCATCTACACTGTCATCTACACCTCCCCTTCCCCCACCTCCACTGTCACTTCCTGGAGTGCCGCCCCTGGCCCCTGGTGCCTCCCCTCTCACCCATTCCCTTATCTCCTCCCCTGCTGTTTACCCCCACATCTGCACCATTCCCCCAACCTCCACACCAGCACCAGCTCCCACTCTTGTCCCTGCCCTCTGCTGCCACTGCTCAGGTGGTCAGCTCCCATTTTCTCACCTTCTCACCCCCCCCCCCCCCTGCTTCCCTGGTCGCTTCATCATCTGCCTGCCCCAGCCGCATCTCCCAGCATCTCCACTGCGCCTACAGGATCTGTCGCACACCACCTCCCTCTCCTTCCCATCCCTTTCCCCTCCTCCCAGCCTACACTCTCCATAAAACGCCAGAAGTGCGTCAATCTCAACTCTCCTCCTGCCATTTCCCACAAAAAGTCACTGCCTCCTCCTCCTTCCACTGTCGTCCCCACGGATACTACCCCTCCTCCTGTTACCCATACCCCAGCCCCCACCCTCCACACCTTTATCCTTTCAACTCTTGACCCCAAGTTCCTTGACACTGGGTGCTCCCATCTCCCAACTGATTCCCCTCAGGGACTCAGTCCTCATAAAGTCTCCCTCCCCCTCCTTTCATATGGACTTCCTCCATAACCTCTCACGCATCATGTTTGACACCCATGCACCCCTGATACCCTTCCTCTCCTCTTCTTCTCCTCGTCAGCCCCAGCCTCCCCATGGCCCCCACCTACACTGCCATGATCACCAAGCTCAGCCCGGTGATCATGGACGATGAGGTGTTGGCTGAAGAGAACTCCCACTTTGACCTGGAAATCTGCTCTGCTCGTTGTATCCACAATGCTTCTGTTCCGACTTATCTCATGCGGGTCTTTTTGGAGTCCGCCCCCTTCATCGACCACCTCCTCATCCAAGGTGCCCTGATTTTCCCCAATCCTACCACTGCCAGCACTGCCTCGTGTATAATGGTCACCTGACCCCCAACTGTAAAAATCCCCCAACTGTTCCCATTGCAAGGCCTCCCATTTTCTCAAAAAACTGCCCCAACCTCACCACCCCTCCTTCCTGTAACACCTGCAATGGCCCCCATCCCACCTTCTCCCACGAGTGTAAGACTAAGCCCCCTCCTGCCATCACTGAGTTTACTGTCCCCCTCTGTCATATCGATCCTCCCCCCCACCCACTCCAACAATTTCCTCCATCCACCCCCATGGCTGAAGACATCATCCAGTTCCTTACCATTGTCCTCCAAAACATTCATGCTTTCCAACACCCCCACATCCTCCAACAGATCTCCCTGGCGCCCACTCCATCTTTCACCTCAACACCTTCGCCACTACCTCCCACAACCAAGCCCACTACTCCTTCATTCGCATCAACACCCTAGTTTAAGCCTCTTCCCTCTCCTCTCTTCCCGTCATGGCACAGCACGAGTGTCGCATCCTCTTCTAGAACATCCGCTCTTTCCACACCAGCAAATACCTATTCATGAACACACTCTCCCACCACCGGGTCGACACCTTCCTCCTGAACGAAACCTTTCTCCACCCCCACCATACTATCCGCACTTTTCCCTATATACTCCACCGAACTGATGCTGCTGGTTCTTGAGTGTAGGGTGGAGTCGCCATTGGCCACCTTAAGCACGTCCCCATCCGGCCACAACCCCTCATCAATGACCCCACCGAAAACGTTATCCTCAGCATCTCCTTCCCCTCCCTCACCGTTACCTGCATCCGCTCCACTGCTCCTATTCCCTATGACTTCATCTCCCACATTGACCACACCTTCTCCACCTATGTGATTGCCACCAACATCAACATCCATAGCCGCTCCCCTGCCACCCTTCGACAGTGGCATCAGTTCCTCCTCATGATCCAAGGTGACCTTGTTCCCCTTCCCCAGCACACACCTCCAGAAAGCAACACCATCCCCAATGTTGTCATTGCCTCCACCAACCTCCTTGGGTGTATTGCCATCGACATCCTTGATCCCACAGGTAGCGACAGCCTCCCTGTCCTTCTCACCAAAACATCTGCTCACCAACCCCCTCTAGCTCCCCGCCCTGCACCCCCTTCCAAGACGTCCATGACTACCGTCACACCAACTAGGAAGCCTATTGGGAATCCATCTCCACCCAGGACAAAAGCCAACCTCTTATCTGTCACCATCCTGATGACATCATCCATGCCTTCCTTCCTTCCTTCAGAAGGCCATTACTGACGCCATGGAGGCCCATGTCCCTACTAAAACCATCCACCCCAACTATCCCACTCTCCCTCCGCAGACTGTCCTCCTCCTCCATGAATCTTGTCACCTCTATCGCTGCTTCCTGCAAACTCGTAACAGGAATACACTCCAACGCCACCAGCAAATACAGCAACACGTTCAGAACCTCATTACGGCAAATAAACGCCAGGACTGGCGCCAGACCTATACATGACTTAACACTACCCTCCCTATAAACTCCTCCAAGTATTGGTCAACTTTCCATCGCCTTACTGATTCGCATCCTGTACCCCATTACCACCTTCTCCATAATGACCGCCTCCTTCCTGACAATCTCAGTAAGGCCAACCACTTTCCAAGGTCTTCTCTGGGCCTGATGATCCACACTTTGATACCTCGGTCGCTCCACTTGTTCCCAGTCTCCAGCACTTGGGACAGCACTGACATCAACACTCCAATCACAGCATGAGACATTAAACTTATCCTCCAATCAAAATGCAACACGGCCCCTGGTCACAACTGTGTCACCTACCACCATCTCAGAGAATGCCCCTTCTCCTTCCTGCCTGTCCTTGCCAATTTATACAATGTCATCTTCTCTACCAGCTTCTACCCCAACCCATGGAAGACTTCTCACATCTCTTATTCCTCAAACCCAACAACCCCTCCCCCTTCCTTCGCCTCTTCCTATTGTCCTATCTGCCTCATCTTCATCTCCAGTAAGGTCTTTGAACCCATCATATCCCTCACCACCTTAATCAACACCACCTCCTCTCTCCTTACCCAGTGTGGCCTTCGATCCTCCACTTCTGCTGAAGACCAACTCCTTAACCTCATTCACTTTCTCTCCCTCCAACTTAATTGCCGTCGCTTACGACCATATGTGTCATTCCGGTCTCCTCTTTAAACTCCAAACCAACGCCCTGCCTATGAATTTTATATGCCTGGTCACTTCCTTCCTCTCATACCATCCTTCCTATGTCACCCTCCTCATTACTAACTCCCGTATCTTTCATTCCACTGCTGGAGTCTCCCAAGGCTCCGTCCTCTCCCCTCTGCTCTATCTCCTGTACACTGTCGATATGCCGAAGCCACCCCCACCTGTAGACCTCCTCCAATATGCTGATGACACAGCCTTCCTGGCTCTCTATCCTACCCTTCAACAGTCCCAGCGACCCCTCCAAACCCACCTCAACCATTTCATCACTTGGTTTAACCAGTGACTCCTTTGTATCAACCCCTCCAAAACCCAGACAATCATCATAGGCCACACCACCTGCTCCTTCTGTCTCCGTTATTTCTACCTAACCATTTATGGTCATCCCATCCAGCTCACCCCCACCCTGAGATACCTTGGCATTACCCGCAACCATCACCTCACCTGGACCATTCATCTCCTGACCATCCAGCAGAAAGCCCATTTCTCCCCTCTGCCTATTGAAACTCCTATCTGGCTGGACATGGGGATTTCATCCTTCCACCATCCTCCACACCTACAAATCCCTCATTCATCCCATCCTCTGTTATGCCAGCGTTCCATGGATCTCTGCCCCCCGTGCTTTTATATGGCCCTCAAAATCCTAGAACGCCACACACTCTGCCTTGCCTTCCATATCTGCTTTCCTTCTCCCACATGACTCCTGTATGACCTCATCCCCTTCCCCCACCTCCTTCTTTTCCTCCAACATCTGCGCATCCTTTATGCTATCCACAGGCTTGATCCCCCCCTTCCTGCCCTCTGGTTTCCTCCTTCCTCTCCACCCCTGCCCATTGCAGCACCTCTACTGCTGTATCCCTCCCTCTCTCCACTTCCACACCCCCCATCTCCTTCATCAGGGCAATTTCCAGCACCTCCCCCTCCCAGATGTTGAACTTCGCCATGACATCTACCCTTCCTACCAACTGTAGCCTGGCCTTTTTCTCCCCCATCCCTAGAGCCCCCCTTTCCCTCCCCCCTCCTTCTTCCAGAACGGATTTTCCTTCTTCCGCCCTGAGTCCCTGCACCCCTTTCTTGGCTTTTTTCCTCTCCCTTCCCATCCATCTCCGGCCCCCTTCGGCCCTCCCCCCACCTCATCCCCTTTTCTCTCCCCTCCTTCTTGCCTCCTTTTCCCTTCTCTCTTGTCCCCCACTCCTGGCAGATCCTCCCAGGTTTTTATTCATTCTCAAGTATGCTGCATAAGTGTGTTCAGTGCTGTTATCCAGGGTCATCAAGTGATGTGGTTTTAACTGTGTACTCGACCTGTATATAGTCCATGATTGTTCCATTTTACACCGTCCGTCACGTGGCTGTTTTAATCGTTCTGCGAGTTTTAATGCTGTGGCCGTATTTTGCCTGGTGCCTTTTGATCCTTACAGTGTGTTTTTTTTGTGTGAAATACTTTTTTAGATTTTTACCTCCGTTTTATAGTCTCCATTTTTTGTATGCTTTCTTCTCTAATGTTCCGCCTTTTTTTCTACGTTCCGCCAAGTTTTCTCCTTTATATTGTTTAATATGTCACAGCTACAAAATACTAACGCGAATTCTTTACAGACGAATGGAAAAACAGGTAGAAGCGGACCTCGGGGAAGATCAGTTTGGATTCCGTAGAAATGTTGGAACACGTGAGGCAATACTAACCTTACGACTTATCTTAGAAGAAAGATTAAGAAAAGGCAAACCTACGTTTCTAGCATTTGTAGACTTAGAGAAAGCTTTTGACAATGTTAACTGGAATACTCTCTTTCAAATTCTAAAGGTGGCAGGGGTAAAATACAGGGAGCGAAAGGCTATTTACAATTTGTACAGAAACCAGATGGCAGTTATAAGAATCGAGGGGCATGAAAGGGAAGCAGTGGTTGGGAGAGGAGTGAGGCAGGGTTGTAGCCTCTCCCCGATGTTATTCAATCTGTATATTGAGCAAGCAGTAAAGGAAACAAAAGAAAAATTCGGAGTAGGTATTAAAATTCATGGAGAAGAAGTAAAAACTTTGAGGTTCGCTGATGACATTGTAATTCTGTCAGAGACAGCAAAGGACTTGGAAGAGCTGTTGAACGGAATGGACAGTGTCTTGAAAGGAGGATATAAGATGAACATCAACAAAAGCAAAACGAGGATAATGGAATGTAGTCAAATTAAATCGGGTGATGCTGAGGGAATTAGATTAGGAAATGAGACACTTAAAGTAGGATAGGAGTTTTGCTATTTAGGGAGTAAAATAACTGAAGATGGTCGAAGTAGAGAGGATATAAAATGTAGACTGGCAATGGCAAGGAAATCGTTTCTGAAGAAGAAAAATTTGTTAACATCGAGTATAGATTTAAGTGTCAGGAAGTCGTTTCTGAAAGTATTTGTATGGAGTGTAGCCATGTATGGAAGTGAAACATGGACGATAACTAGTTTGGACAAGAAGAGAATTGAAGCTTTCGAAATGTGGTGCTACAGAAGAATGCTGAAGATAAGGTGGGTAGATCACGTAACTAATGAGGAGGTATTGAATAGGATTGGGGAGAAGAGAAGTTTGTGGCACAACTTGACTAGAAGAAGGGATCGGTTGGTAGGACATGTTTTGAGGCATCAAGGAATCACAAATTTAGCATTGGAGGGCAGCATGGAGGGTAAAAATCGTAGAGGGAGACCAAGAGATGAATACACTAAGCAGATTCAGAAGGATGTAGGTTGCAGTAAGTACTGGGAGATGAAGAAGCTTGCACAGGATAGGGTAGCATGGAGAGCTGCATCAAACCAGTCTCAGGACTGAAGACCACAACAACAACAACATTGTTTTAACTGTCTTCCTGTCTACTTGTGATGTCTCTTGGTTGAAGAGCAGCGATTATGCTGCTGCCAGCCCGCCGCTGATGGGAAATTGCAAATATAATAAAGGGAAAAAAAACGATCCCAGCAGTTACGACGCAGCCAGCCAAGAGAGGTAGTCTGCTCCGGATCCAGAACCGCCGACAGCACGCCACCATCGCCGCTATGGGACCTGGGAATCAGCTCGCAGGGCCGTTGGTATCCTGTCAGACTCTCTTGGCAAGACTGTAGAAACTGTGAAATTGAACAGACTGTAACTTAAGTGTTAATCTGTTGCAATGTGTTCCGCTCAATGAGAGCGAGGACTTAACATTTGATAGTCAACTAGTAGAGAACGAACTCTTTACTGTGAAATCCTCCCTTTTGTTGTTCCAAATACTTGTGCTTGGTTGTGAACTTATTTCCCTGCTAGGAAAAAGTTACAAAGATAATCATTGTTTCTTTTGACGGTCAACAGGACCATTAGTTGAATTCAATGTCTTCTTAAAAATAGAGGAGGAACTAGGTCCATGTGTCTCTTGTAGAAGTATTCAAAGTTCGGGACCTTTCATGCCCTACTCGTTTTTATACCACTCTTGACGTCAATATAAGTTTCTTCTTTACTTGGTATTGTTTTTTAATGGTACACAAATAATAGTCATGTTCAATTGCTAATTTCTTTACATGTTTCATTTCATTAATATTTATTTCTTCCTGGGTATTTTTCACACTGCTGACGATTTTTTATGGAAACGTTTTGCTTTTAAGAAATATTAGTGACCACACGCAAACATGCATCTACAGTTACACTTACATGTAATCCTTGCAAGTAACTGTGAAATACATACCTGAGATTACGTCTCGTTGTACCATTTATTCATTCCACTCACGTTTGGACTGTGTGCAGAATGATGGCTTAGATGTCTCTGCATGTTCTGTAATTAGTCTAATCGTGGTTTCGCGATCCTTATGCGAGCGATATATATGTGGTTGTAGTGTTTTACAAGATTCATCACTTAAAGTTGCTTCTGGACACTTAAATTTGTTTTCATGGAATAGTTTGCGTCTATCTTCAAGCGTCTGCCAGATCAGTTCTTTCAACATTTTGTGACACTCGCTCATGGACCGAACAAACCTGTGACTATTTGTGCATCTACGCCTACATTTACATCTACCTATATACTCCTCAAGCCACCGTAAGGTGCTTTCTGGAGGGTACTCTGTACCACTACTTGTCGTTTCCTTTCTGTTCCACTCGCAAACAGAGCGAGGGAAAAACGACTGTCTATATGCCTCCATATGAGCACCAATTTCTCGTATCTTATCCTCGTGGTTATTATGCTCAGTGTATGTTGGTGGCACTAGAATCATTCGGTAGTCAGCTTCAAATGCCGGTTCTCTAAATTTTCTCAGTAGTGTTCCTCGAAAACAACGTTGCCTTCTCTTCAGGTATTCGCATATGATTTCCTGAAGCATGTCTGTAACACTTACATGTTGTTCGAACCTACCTGTAACAAATCTAGCAGCCCACCTCTGAATTGCTTCAAACAATACGAGACTGGAATAGAAGGGACAACCGATAGAGGTACTCAAGGTACCCTCCGCCACACACCGTCAGGTGGCTTGCGGAGTATGGATGTAGATGTAGATGTCTTCCTCCAATCCGACCTGGCACGGATCCCAAACTCTCGAGCAGTACTCAAGAATTGTTCGCACCAGCGTCCTACCTGCGGTCTCATTTACAGGTGAACCACTCTTCCCTAAAATTCCCTCAATAAACCGAAGTCGACCATTCGCCTTCCCTACCACAGGTCCCATATCGCTTTACAGTGTTATTCCCAGATATTTAAACGACTTGACTGTGTCAAGCAGGGCACTAGTAATATCCGATCATTACAAGTTTTTTCTTCCTATTCATCCTCATTAATTTCAAGATGCTGTTCAACAGACTCTCACAGACACACAGTGAAGTTTATAGCTATTCTGTTGCAGCAATCATGGCACATACAATTCCGCTACCCATTCACACCATCGTGTGGAGCCTACCTGGTTAGTCCACACACGAACAATTTCGCGAGATTTCCTTCTGCTTTGAGCCCATCTAACGAGAGCTCGTCCACCATTGCTCTCTGACCAGCTGTGATACCACATGCATACCAGAATTTTGACAACAGTTCTGTTCGCCTCAATCCATAACCCAAACTGGCACGCTTTCAGCACTAAACTACTGGCTATGTGATTTGATATCTCTGATGACAGCTCCAAGTTTGTCTTGTTACTGAGTCAACTAGGTGAGGATACCGAGATTATTATTCACATCGATTTGTGGCCGCCAGTTATCAGGAAGTATAGCACGTCAAAGACAACGCTCCTCCAGTGTCTCGACAGAACTTTCGGATCTGCAGTTATGCCAAGTTATTTGTGATGAATGTTTAGGCACCAAAACGGCTCCCAACCATGGAGACTCCTTCGAACATTAATTCACGTCACACTAATGCTAGATCACAGCTTATGAATACTGTGGACAGTGAAGCTGCTTCCTCAGTTACAAATAGAATGATCTCGCGTGAGCAAAGAAAAGAAACTAATTTTGGCAGACGGATTTCCCGTCGCGTCCAACATCGACAATACATTAATTCAATGAATAATGACGACCAGCTCCATCTCATTCACGCACCACACTGCAGCAGAGGGCAGCACGCAGAAGAGCGGAACCGAGCGTGCATGGCCACCGTCGACGATGACGTCACTCGCCCGCGCCCGGGCAGTGACCCCCAGTCATACAAAAGAAACAGGTGATCAGCTTGTAAGACGACCCGGGCACCAAGACATGTCTACATGTTTGTTGGTTTCACGCACTTTTTGTCGATAAAGCACACAAATGAGCGGTGCCGTGTGATCACCCAAACTGGAAGATCGATCCGAAGTAGGAGCTCCAGATTGTGCACTACTACAAGTCACCTGCCTGCTCAATACGTGTGTCAATCTAGTTGTACACTGTAGTCATGCGAGTGCAGTAGACTCTACATTCTGGATCATAATCGCGACCAATATTTTCTTGTCGATACTGGGTCTGAAGTGAGTACCATGTCACGGGAGCTACCACCGCCGGAAAAGAAAATATTATCCACCTTCCAACTCTGTGCGGTGAATGATTTGCATATTGCAGTGTAGCGAACCACGTCTCAGACATTGAACCTGGGGTTTAGAAGACATGTTTACATGGCAGGGTTTCATTGCCGATGCCAGGGAACCTGTACTGGGCGTTGACAGTCTAAGACATTTTCATCTCCCCCCTGATTTGGCACTTGGAACTCCTCTGCATCACAGCAGCAGACGCCTCTTTCTGCTTCCACCCATCCACACGTGCGAGCACGCGCATAGGGTGAACAAATACTTCGAGATTATCTGACCTCAACGTTGAAACTGCAACAACTCACTCAGCGCTACCTCAACACAAAACAAACGCTGCCGCTATATACGGATTAAAATTATATACGGATTAAAATTTCTTCATCTGTAGACGAGCTCAAAGCAGTGCATGCATATTTGGAGCAGCTCACGTGAGAACAACCTCATCATTCTGATATTATCATCACAAACGAGTCAACGATTCGGGGGCGGCTGACTTCAAGTCAGACACACCAAACTGTAGCAGCCTTTATTGTATTAATTTGTTATTTCAATTTCTTTATTGACTTCTATAATTATGAAAATTTTCAGTATGTTTTTTATGCATAAGTATGTACAGTCTGAAAAGCTAGTCGTCCAAGAATTTCTACATTCAACTTAAACAAATAATTATTAATGTCAGTACAAGTTATACTGTACAATAATAATACATGAACCCTATTATTCTAGCGTACAAATTGTCGCAGAATAGATGAATGCAGCTTCTTTGAAACTCAATTTGGATACTGCAAGCTGTTGCTTGCTTGTTAACAATAAATACACTCCTGGAAATTGAAATAAGAACACCGTGAATTCATTGTCCCAGGAAGGGGAAACTTTATTGACACATTCCTGGGTTAGATACATCACATGATCACACTGACAGAACCACAGGCACATAGACACAGGCAACAGAGCATGCACAATGTCGGCACTAGTACAGTGTATATCCACCTTTCGCAGCAATGCAGGCTGCTATTCTCCCATGGAGACGATCGTAGAGATGCTGGATGTAGTCCTGTGGAACGGCTTGCCATGCCATTTCCACCTGGCGCCTCAGTTGGACCAGCGTTCGTGCTGGACGTGCAGACCGCGTGAGACGACGCTTCATCCAGTCCCAAACATGCTCAATGGGGGACAGATCCGGAGATCTTGCTGGCCAGGGTAGTTGACTTACACCTTCTAGAGCACGTTGGGTGGCACGGGATACATGCGGACGTGCATTGTCCTGTTGGAACAGCAAGTTCCCTTGCCGGTCTAGGAATGGTAGAACAATGGGTTCGATGACGGTTTGGATGTACCGTGCACTATTCAGTGTCCCCTCGCCGATCACCAGTGGTGTACGGCCAGTGTAGGAGATCGCTCCCCACACCATGATGCCGGGTGTTGGCCCTGTGTGCCTCGGTCGTATGCAGTCCTGATTGTGGCGCTCACCTGCACGGCGCCAAACACGCATACGACCATCATTGGCACCAAGGCAGAAGCGACTCTCATCGCTGAAGACGACACGTCTCCATTCGTCCCTCCATTCACGCCTGTCGCGACACCACTGGAGGCGGGCTGCACGATGTTGGGGCGTGAGCGGAAGACGGCCTAACGGTGTGCGGGACCGTAGCCCAGCTTCATGGAGACGGTTGCGAATGGTCCTCGCCGATACCCCAGGAGCAACAGTGTCCCTAATTTGCTGGGAAGTGGCGGTGCGGTCCCCTACGGCACTGCGTAGGATCCTACGGTCTTGGCGTGCATCCGTGCGTCGCTGCGGTCCGGACCCAGGTCGACGGGCACGTGCACCTTCCGCCGACCACTGGCGACAACATCGATGTACTGTGGAGACCTCACGCCCCACGTGTTGAGCAATTCGGCGGTACGTCCACCCGGCCTCCCGCATGCCCACTATACGCCCTCGCTCAAAGTCCGTCAACTGCACATACGGTTCACGTCCACGCTGTCGCGGCATGCTACCAGTGTTAAAGACTGCGATGGAGCTCCGTATGCCACGGCAAACTGGCTGACACTGACGGCGGCGGTGCACAAATGCTGCGCAGCTAGCGCCATTCGACGGCCAACACCGCGGTTCCTGGTGTGTCCGCTGTGCCGTGCGTGTGATCATTGCTTGTACAGCCCTCTCGCAGTGTCCGGAGCAAGTATGGTGGGTCTGACACACCGGTGTCAATGTGTTCTTTTTTCCATTTCCAGGAGTGTATTTGTCTGAGTGATGCTAAATGTTATTCTCTGTACGTAAAGAAAAGCATTATCTTCTCAATAACCTACAAATCGTGAGCTGCACCCTTAATTTATACGTATGAAATTAGCGAATTTACTCATGGCACTTTGGTCGCCTATGTCAGCGGTCACTTTCAGTACTCAGATTAATTAATTTAATAATATTGAACCTAGAATTACTGGTGTACCCATGTATCACAACAGTAAAATAAAAACGGTTTATAGTTGAGGGAATATGAATGAGAACAGTGCCATATTTAAGTTTACAAAAATAATGACAAGTTTTACTAATCCTTTTATAATCAACACGAGCTGATAAATTAACACAAAAAATGACAAACATAAATCGGAAAAGAGGTGGTGCTTGACTGACGAAGCATTCATTGGTGTGGAAGCTATACAAATTCTCCTCTGAATTAACCTCTTTTACAACGGGATCTGATTTTGATTACATGTATCCACTACGAGGCCCAACTCTATTCAAATGGAATCGACTACAGCCACATATACAATGAACTATGGTTCAACGGAGAACAGGGAGCTGTGAATCTCATTTAACAACAGCACTCCAGTGCAGCAGCATTTTATCCTTTCACCTTCATTCCAGCGCGGCAGAAAGCGGCGTTCTCTGGGCGAAATTGCAAATTACGTGGACTGGCGCTCTGATTGTCAGAACGCAGGAAGTTTCCCTATCAGAGCCCTGAAATCCCGATAGATTTCGGTGTGAGTTGCACCCGTTTGCTGCTCTGGCCAAACCAATTTGATTCATAGGCACAACAGTAAGTGCTGGAAATGTCAAGCGTCAGACGGCTGGCTCAGGACGAATAAGTTCACCCTCATCACACACGATATGTCTGAGAAGATATGCAGTTCCATTGTCAGTACAGTTGGAAACTGTCACTCGCTCTTAGTCAACCACAAGATAACAACCACAAATCTCACTCACTAGGGTAAGACCTGAAGTTCTCCACCAGGGGAGGACCAGAAGACGAAGAAGGCAAAGAATCACAAACACTTTACACCAAGTATCAGTACCGGAGCTGAATCAGCAAATAGGAAACCACTCCCACAGTGTACAAACCAAATGAACTATCCTCTACTCACTGAATCTCTCCTCTAGACTGTTCTGTTGGCCTGGTAGCCAATCCAGACACGAAACTGGGGTTCCCATGCTGGGGGAGCAAGCCTCCACTTTGCATATCCTAAGAGGACCCAATCAGCAACTCTTGTCTTGTCTGAAAAAATAAGATTTTAGACTAGGAAGGCGTCATTATATGCTCGCTAAAAGAAACTAGCGACTTCCTGCCGTCAGAAGCGCTACAGTCTTGCCGCCAATAAACACATGCACCACTTGCTCTGCCCATGTCATCCCAACTTCTAACATGAGAACACACAGAGTCTTATGACCTTTCCACCGTTTGCACAAAAGCTCAGTTAACAGCCATCTCTCTTAAATGGCTTCCTGGACCTACTTTCTGCCAACTGGCTGCCTTCACAAATAACTTCTGCCTGGCCCAGTAAAATGTTTTTGGGAACTGGTGCATTCCTGCTCTGACCCTTAGTGGAAAGAGAGGAGTGCTACAGCCGGAAGTCTCTCTGCACGTATGATCCACTGAGCGCTACTTCCCAGAATCACTGACATGGCCAGGTCGCTGCACTCAATATACATGGCCTGCAATCCACCTCTTTCCATGTTCTCCATCGCCTCCACTACAGTCCCTCGGGTACAAGTTCTCTACAAGCTACACAGCTAGTTACATGAACATTCTGCCCACAATTTTATCATGTACAAATGTCATAAATCACACATACCAAATGTAGCACTGGGGAACACCGAGATGATTACCTGAAATATGAATTTTAATCCGACTGACAATGTTGTTAAAATGAGAGAGTGGAGTGCCACCTCTCACTCTACCTACTCATTATCCAATAATTTCTGCATGGAGAGTGTCACACTGCAATAAAGAGATTAGTGTGTCACAGAACAGAAGAAATTATGATACTCTAACTGGGTCTTTGAGAATGACTGCTGGTCCATGACAGGTCTGTCAACCAAAAACCAGAAAGTGCCACATCCTGTCTTGATCTCATTCAACCAAAGGTCACACACACTCACTGCTGCCTGCCTGCAACATTATTGCGATTTGCTGGGTGTCAGAATTGTTCCTGTGGACCATCAGGTTTTGACATACACCACTGACCATAAATACAATGATTGAACAGTTAAAAGGTCATGCAGACATTTAACTAACCCATTCACACCGAAGCTAAGGACAGAGATGATTCGTTTCCCTAACCACAATACATTATCATTGAGCACTAAGCACTCTGTCTCAGAGATTTTGTTTCCACTGCCCAAACATTCATAGTAGTTCAATCTTCCATAGAGACAATAATATGAAAAATTCTGTCTAAACATTCAACAAATCTAGTTCTTTTAATACCATGGAGTAAATGATGTTAACACAAAATAAACAACATTTAAATGACATGTGTAACATAGACTTTATACAAATGACAAAGACAAAATAAAACATGAGTCAGCTTGTAACCTCTCCACAAAAATTTATAATGAATGACAATATTATTTAAGGAATGCCAATGGACATTGCGCTAAGTGTAACCTCTCCACTGAAATTTTAAAGACAGAAATAATAAATGAATAGGAGCCATTCAGTGATAAGAAAATCTCAGTGATAATAATGATTCAATTAAACCGAAATATCGGTCTTTGGCCCTGTGCAAAAAATCAAAATTAAAATTCTTACCTCATTGCAACACCTAGTCAAATTTCTGCTCTTGTTGTTGCGCACCGCTTGGAGGAATTGCATTGCAAATAATAATATTCCCTTTTTTTTTTTGTAATCTAATTGAAAACTGAAACTTTTGTTTAGGGGAAGTGGAACGAAATAGTTACTTCAATTAAATGAAAATTTTATGTAAAATTGCTTTTGAAATCAAAGTTATTATTGGGGGCACTTGTTGAAAATTAGTTACAATAATTAAACTTTACATTATCCGGTGATTATCTTAATTAACAGTATACCTCATTCAGCATCTTGACCAGTGTTGTCGCCAGACCACATCACGCAATCCCACTGGGCTGCTACCCCTGACCGACCGCTCTGCATGACGACTACTAGCGTACTGCATGCCACTGAACAGAGCTACTGCTCGCGACGACTACTGACAGAGTACTGCCCTCAACTAGACAGAGCTACAGACTCGCAACGACTGACTGAGAACCGCTCGCAACACTCGCGCGGTCAAGCGCATACTCTCTGGTCACAGATGCTACAATGCCTCGCCATCGCTGCTATGTTACATACGTGTTTCATAGTGTAACCTCCCCACAAAATTTTACAAGACAGTATTATTTAAGAATGCTAATGGACATTGCGCTAAGTGTAACCTCCCTAGCAATTAAATTTAATGACAATAAAAGTGAGAATCGCAATCTGACTCAAGTATAAGTTCTTCATAAAAAATTAAAGTCCATTCAGTGATAAGAAAATCTCAGTGATAATAATGATTCAATTAAACCGAAATATCGGTCTTTGGCCCTCTGCAAAAAATCAAAATTAAAATTCTTACCTCATTGCAACACCTAGTCAAATTTCTGCTCTTGGTGTTGCGCACCACTTGGAGGAATTGCATTGCAAATAATAATATTCCCTTTTTTTTTGTAATCTAATTGAAAACTGAAACTTTTGTTTAGGGGAAGTGGAACGAAATAGTTACTTCAATTAAATGAAAATTTTATGTAAAATTGCTTTTGAAATCAAAGTTATTATTGGGGGCACTTGTTGAAAATTAGTTACAATAATTAAACTTTACATTATCCGGTGATTATCTTAATTAACAGTATACCTCATTCAGCATCTTGACCAGTGTTGTCGCCAGACCACATCACGCAACCCCACTGGGCTGCTACCCCTGACCGACCGCTCTGCATGACGACTACTAGCGTACTGCACGCCACTGAACAGAGCTGCTGCTCGCGACGACTACTGACAGAGTACTGCCCTCAACTAGACAGAGCTACAGACTCGCAACGACTGACTGAGAACCACTCGCAACACTCGCGCGGTCAAGCGCATACTCTCTGGTCACAGATGCTACAATGCCTCGTCATCGCTGCTATGTTACATACGTGTTTCATAACCCTCCACTGGGGGGGCAAAAATTTGGCAGCGATGGTGAGTCATTTGGACTTGCCAAGCGCGGCAAAATTTTTCTTTAACCAACATAATTCTACAACTTACAGAATATTTAAATGTTGTGCACACGCACTAAGTACAAAATATATCAGACAAAGACAAAATGTGAGTACAAAACATAGTAGCAAATCAGAAAAATGTATATACAAATTATTTGACAGATAACAAAGTGCACAGGCACTGAAAAAAATTCTTTAGCATATTCAGAACAAATAAACAGACTGGCAAAATATTATGTTGACAAGTGACATGAGTGCACATGCACTGCAGTTGAGAACATATCAGTAATTGATGAAATGTATGTACAATTAGTAACAAATGGCATAAGTGCATTCGCATTAAAGTATTGAATATACAGAATAGTAGAAATCATATTGAAAAATGAGAAAAGTGTACAGGCACTGAAGTTTAGTAGAAAACATATTAACACCTAACAGAAGTGCTCATGCACTGTAGTTCAGAAAATAAAAAATGTATATACAATATAAAAGACAAAAGTGCACATATACTGTACTTCAGAACAAATCAAAAAAAATGTCTTTAGCATTTTGGCAATAAATAAACATAATAGCAAAAAAAAAAATCATGTCGACCAGTGACATAAGTGTACTCGCACTGGAGTTTAGCGAATTGAAAAAATGTGTAGCCATGAACATAAATAATGTTAGCAAAAATGATTTTCACTATGTGACAAGAATTAGGATAGGAAAGGGAAGGATTGCATCATGGTTGTAGCACTTTAGATTGCACACAGCTGTTTTGAAAGTCCATATCTTTCCACAGAAGTACAACACCAAGTGCCACAACTTGAAGTTCTTTTCCCCTCAGAATTTATCAGTGTAGCCAAGACACTGAACTGTCGTATTAATGTTTCATGTTTTCATTTTGGCAGTACATTAGGTGCACCAAACAGTGGGACCATAATAACGTCTTCATCGCTCACGGTGGTGGACAGCATGTCGTGTCAACACCACGCTCTTACACGGCACATCAACGTAGAATTAGTGCAAAACCAAATATAGTGCTCCATGATCACTAGGATAAACAGAACAAATGGACATCGCAGTAATTCAGGGTAGTTAGCTCATGAGGTGAAGGACATTAAGTCACATAATATTGTCAATTACAGTAGTAGTTTGCGGCATTCATAGCCCAGTTATTGAACATTTCTGTACCATGTATGTAGTATTACAGAAAAATGTTCATTAATTGTTTTACATAGAATCAGTAATCTTCTTTTCCTAGTTACAAAGCATTATTAAATAATCGCATTCTTTTCCAGTTACAAAGTATGGCATAGTTAATTAATCATTTGTCATTCCAATATTGTATTAATCATTAACCTTCTCTTAATTACAAAGCATCATGAAACAATCGCATTCCTTTCCAGTTACAAAGTATGGCATAGTTAATTAATCATTTCTCATTTCAATAGTAATAATCATTAGTTTTTTCCTAATTACAAAGCATTATTAAACAGTCACATTCATTTCCAATTATAAAGCATAGTTAATTAATCATTTGTCATTTCAATAGTAATAATCATTAGTTTTTTCCTAATTACAAAGCATTATTAAACAGTCACATTCATTTCCAATTATAAAGCATAGTTAATTAATCATTTGTCATTTCGATATTGTATTAATCATTAACCTTCTCCTAATTACAAAGGATCATGAAACAATCGCATTCTTTTCCAGTTACAAAGTATGGCATAGTTAATTAATCATTTGTCATTTCAATAGTAATAATCATTAGTTTTTTCCTAATTACAAAGCATTATTAAACAGTCACATTCATTTCCAATTATAAAGCATAGTTAATTAATCATTTGTCATTTCAATATAGTATTAATCATTAACCGTCTCCTAATTACAAAGCATCATGAAACAATCGCATTCTTTTCCAGTTACAAAATATGGCATAGTTAATTAATCATTTGTCATTTCAATAGTAATAATCATTAGCTTTCTAATTACAAAGCATTATGAAACAATCGCATTCATTTCCAGTTATAAAGTATCAACATTGAAAACAAGAACTAATTAATGGCATAATTAATAACAATTCATTAAGTGACACTAATTATTGGCACTCAGTGGCCATCAGGTATCGAATAGTATAAAGCATTGTTCCTCATTCAGTATTATTCAGATCATTATGAAGTCATTATTAAAAATCAGTTAATTATAGTCATAGCATTAATAATCATGGGGATTATAAGTAGTCTCATTACAATAACAGTGGCAATTACTAGCCAGTTACTAAGCATTATTTTATATATATGTGTATTTTTGTTGTCTCATTAAGAAGTCATTACTCAAGTGACATACTATTCAGAGCTAATCAGTATTATTCAGAATTTTCTCAAACTGGTATCATTATTTGGGACTGTTAATACATTTTTTTTTAGCAATGCATTGCATTGGGATCGATAATTAATTGCTGAGGCATAACACTTTTTGCTTTTGACCTATTGCTGCAAATGAGGATAGGTAACGTCATTCGTCATGAGTCAGCTGTAGCAAGGTTATGTAACAAGGCAGTATATGTGATTACATTTATAAATGGTAAACACAAATGGGTAAAAAAAAATAAAAATGCAAGTACTAGAACAGGTATAATAAGTAACAGTTTTAGTAAGTATCATGACAAGCATCTCCTGGAAAAAATACAAAATGGATTATTGACCTGAAAGAAGAAACGCACACTATGCTGAAAAGTAGTGAACTTCGAATTAACAAGTAGTGAAATGTGTATAAAATGTGTTCCATAGCTGTCCTTTCCAAAACTTTCCGTCATCCTACTATGCAATATAACACCTGCTGTCAAAACAAACTGCAACAAATACTTAAATAACTACATACCATAAATATAAAACTCCAACATTATCCTCATCTTTAAAGAAAAAACTTCATTATCAATCACTTCATTATCCATATTATCATAACTTCACTATTATCATCACCTGTAAATAAAAACTTCATTATTCATAATACCATATCCTTCATCATTATTCATCAGTATTCATTATCATCTGCAAAAAATCACTTCATTACTCATTATACAACTATTCCTTATCTCTAGCATATTTCATCACTAAAACTAAGATGTGTAGTTCAGTCTGACAGCCTGCATCAATCACCTTGTATTCTGAAAGAAAAATTAGTTAAGACTGCTATTCTACGATGAGTATAGTATATTCTTGTTAATGCTTGTTAATCCTGATCCATTTACTCTTCCTCATAAAGTTATTGCATCTTCTATCGTTTATTCCGTAGGTGAAATTCCCATTTCTGTTGAATTTATTTCTTACACGCATCATTTCTTTCTGAAATTGATGAACAAAGATTAATGTCTTGCATTTAAATCATATACCCACTAAATAATGACAGGTTTATGGTAACATAATTAACCATACAGCATAACATGACAGAAAACGTAATATGTCAAAGGCATTGACAGTGTTCAGAGGCAAAATGTACAGATAATATCACAATGCAGCAGCAAAAATGTAAAACAGTCACGATGTTGAGATGTCATAAGGCAAAAAAATGTCAAAGTCAACTGGTGTGTGTTATATCTTAACTATTTCACAGTGCATATAAACAAAACTGGAATACAATCATACACAAAAAAATGGAAAATGTGCACGGTCTGATGTGTAACGACAAGAAAAGCGACCTGCTAACCTTACCTTGCCAGGCACTTGCCAAGAAAAAATACGATAATCATCAGTAATTAGTCAGGTGAAATAATTGCATTAATAAATGACATCATAGTGTGTTGAATCATAAAGTGTCTTCATCCAATAAACGGTTTAATGTTTGAGATATGGTGGTTGCCTTTCGATTTTCTAGTTCTCAAAGTTTCGACGTGTACAACATTGGGGTGAGGGATGCTGCGAATCCGATATGGACCTGCGTATAGAAGTTCAAATTTACTGCACTTACCTTTTAATTTGCTGGATAAATAGTGTGTTCGTACTAATATTTTCTGTCCAACGTGAAAGTCTCGGCGTCTACCAACCTGTTTTTGCTGTCTTCTCCGGCGCTCTGCGGCACGTTTGATGTTGTTCAGCGCAATGTCAATTATTTCGTGGTGTCTTAGTCGACGACATTTAGGGAAGTTTACTAATTCTTTAATTTTGTTCGGTGGTTCAACGTTTTTGAGTATAACAGACGGAGATAGCATAGTGGATTCATTTGGAATGCAATTAATTACATCTTGGAATGAGAGTATGTGTGTATCCCAATCAATATGTCTATTGTGGCAGTATATTCGGCACAGCTTACCAATTTCTTTCATTAATCTTTCACAGGGGTTCGAAGAAGCGTGGTACTTGGATATATAAATCGGAGAAATGTTTCTAGCTCGTAACATGCGTGTCCATACGCTACTACGAAATTGAGATCCATTGTCAGAAATTACTTTCATCACATGCCCTACATGAAATAGAAAATGTTTTACAAATGCTTTCGAAACAGTTTTAGCAGTAGCTTTACGTAACGGAGTGAAAGTAACAAATTTTGAAGTGAGCTCAACAGCGACAAAGATGTAGCAAAAACCTCTGTTAGTTCTCGGAATCGGACCAAAAATATCTACAGCGGCCATGTGTCTTAATTTAACAGGTATAATGGGATATAATGGAGGAATATGTGAAGTGGTGTCTGATTTAGCTTTCTGCCAAATTTTACAAGACGCTAAAACTCGTCATATACGTTTCTCCATGTTAGTAAAATAAGAGTTCTGTCTCAGTATAAGAAAACATTTTCGTGCTCCGTAATGTGCGTAACTTAAATGAGTGTACCAAATTAATTTGTTAACCAGTTCGTCAGGAATGCATAATAACCAATTGTTGCTGTCAGGATGAGATCGGCGAAACAGAATGTCATTGCGTACAGTGTAGTGGTTCCTAATCGTAACATTTTTCCTATCTTGCCAAAGGTGTTTAATTTCTTTCCACACATTGTCTTTATTTTGCTCCTTTGCTATGTCCTGTAATGACGATGAAATAAAGTTTTCAAATGCAACTTGCTGAATGTACATGACACTGAAATTTGTTTTGCAGAAGTTGGTTGCTACATCTTGCTGATTGTTGCTGAGAGAACGCGATAGTGCGTCTGCTATAACATTTTGTGTGCCGGGAATGTGAACTATTGTAAAATTAAATTCTTGTAAATAAAGTTTCCATCTACTTAATCTATCGTGTGTGAATTTAGCCGAAAGTAAAAATTGTATTGCTCTGTGGTCTGTGTAGACGGTGGTATGTCTGCCATAAAGAAAGTGCCTAAATCTCGTAAAAGCCCATACAACACATAATGTTTCCAGTTCTGTAACGGAGTAATTTCGTTCAGCAGGTGACAAAATGCGACTTGCAAATGCGATGTTTTTAATAACTGTTGAACCATCTTCTTCAATTTCCTGGAAAATATGTACGCCTAAAGCGGTGTTAGAACTGTCGGTGGCAATGGAAAAATTTCTAGTAAGATCGGGGTGCGATAAAAGTGGTGCATTCAACAAAGCATGCTTCAGGTTCATGAATTCAGAATGTGCTTGCTTATCCCAAGACCAAATAGTGTTTTTACTTGTTAATTGACATAATCTGGGTGTGTCTAAAGCGGAATAATGAATGAATTTACGAAAAAAGTTAATTAAGCCCAAAAAACTGCGTAGTTGTTTCTTTGTCGTAGGAACAGTAATGTCACGTAGAGCTTGAAGTTTTTCCGGATCAGGTGCAATGCCTTCTGCTGAAATTACGTGTCCAAGAAATTTTATAGAAGTTTTGCCAAAGTGCGATTTACTAAGATTAACTGTGAGTCCTTGAGCATGAAAAGTTTGCAACAGTTGTTCAAGAATCATATTGTGTTCAGACCAGTTAGTTTTTGCAATAAGAATGTCGTCTACGTACGTCGTGATTCTGTCTTTAATGCAAACGTGTGTCGGATGGCGTCAAAATTAATAACATTTTCGTGAACAAGATTCTGCGTGCCTAAATTATTGCTTACGTTATTGGAATATGCAATCTGTACTGGTCAAATTCTATCGTACGTGCTGTTATTTACGGGAGAATATTGTGGCATATCCACTATATGAACTGCTTTGTTATTTCTTACTGACGTGTTACGCTATGGATGACACCTATTGTCTGTTTCATTCATGATTATTTGTTGTTGCTGATGTTGTTGCTGCTCATAAGATCGACTGTTATTAAATGTACGCCGAGAATTGTGCTCATTATTTTTACGTCTGTCGTGATAGTCATTCCTATACGGTGTATTGCGATACGAGTTGAAATAGAGTGTTGTCTGTGCGTAGTTATTTCTTTGCTGCCATGCGTTACCATTTGTTGGAGCTGGGACTATACGTGCACGCGGCGAAACATTAAAGCCTGGTTGACCTTGTAGACTGCATTGTTGGTTAGGTAAGCTAAGCGGTTGACTTTCATGCTATTGTGGTGGAAAACGTCTATTGTTACCAAAAAATGCGTTTGCTGTTACTGCTAATTTTACACATACTGATGATTACGATTTTATCTGTTATTAAAGTTACGGCGGTAGTTGTCATTACGGGAGTGCCTACTGAAAATTGTCACATTCGGTAAAAGATTTGTCATATCCGGTTTTCATTACATATTCTTAATACTACGTAGAGCAATAGTTAAAGAGCAGTTTTGATAGATATAAAGGATAGTAGAAGAGAAGGCAGCAGTGCAGAAAACTAAAGATGAAATAGCACTACTACAGCTCGGGGCCCTATGCTCGCTACGGCACATATTCATTAAAGCGTAATGAATCCCCTGAGGTCATTTACGCACTGCAAATAAATTTTAGCTTTTGCGTTGCAAGCAATAGCGGTAAAATTCCAAAAGTAAATAATTGTATCCATGTTAATTCTAGTTTCTGCATTATAGGCAATGCTGTTGTAAATACAATAGCAAATTGTCGCCTCTGGTTCAAAGCTAGTTTCTGCATTACAGATAATAGCGGTGAAAGTACAAAAACAAATTGTCGTATATAGCTCAAAGCGTGTACCTGTGTTCTGTCATTATTAAATTCTTTACATTTTCTTACAAATACAAATTGCTTATTATCAACGCTCTCGTCACTGAATTTGAGAACACGTTCAGGTTTGTGTGTGAATTTGTTTGTCTGTGTCATTTCGTACTTCAAGTTACGTAGCTTTTCACATTTTAAGTCGCGTGGCTTTTCGGATTTTAATTCGCGTAGTCTCTGTAAATTGCTCACATGATACGCGCTGCGTGACTCTGACAAATGCTCGCAAAGTGGCGGATTCTGTGACGTATTGGTGACTGAAATAGTTTTCAACTCTGTTACTGTAACACTTTCGTCAATTTGGTTGATCTGTCGTGCAAATTTCTCGTCATCTTCCGTATTCGGAGTGTGTGAAACTTCCACTGACTCTAAATTAATTTCGTCGCGAATCTGTACTTTGTTTTTAGGGCATTCTTCAGTGACTGCATTAATTTCGTGTATCAGTGTTGCGTTTGTTGAACATTGTTCGGTGACTGCAATAATCTCGTCTTTACGTGATTCTGTTGTGTCTACACGTGTGCTACTTAATTCTTGTGCAACAGTGCCAATTTTTTTATTACTGTTATTAGCACAAGTCTTAGTATCCTCACGTAATTGTTCTTTACTGTCCTGACATTGCACGGTAACAGCTGTAATCTGCTCACTAACTTGTTTGTTCTGTTCTTTAAGGTCGTCTTGTTTTTCGTTTGTGAGATCGACACTTTTATCAATTGTTTCGCTAAGTTGTTTGAAATGGTTGTCAAAACTTTCACTCTGTTGTCTGATATTTTCAATAAGTTTGTCTAATTTTTTGTTCTGTTCACTAAGTTGTTTGGAATTGTTATCAAATCTTTCATTAAACTGCTTAGTCATTTGTATCAACAATGCCATAATTGGATTCGACTCAAAGTCAGCATTTCTATTCTCAGTGCTGTTTAATGGTGGATCTGGAATTGTTTCACTTTCTGTAACCATTTGGTCATTTTGAGATTTACAAAAAGGTTTGTCAGTCAAATGTATACTATCAGTCATTGTTTCGGAATTAAATAAATCTGTCCTACTTTGTGTGATCTGTTCATTTTCATTAGACAAATTTGTCTGTTCGTCACGTGAATTTAGTAAATCGGTTGTGTTAAGCAGGGCAGCGCTCATTACAATAGTGTGCCCCGCGTCATCAATTGTCGTCAAATCAACACAAGACACAATCGAGTTCGTTTGTTCATCATTAAGGTCTACATCATTACTAATTGTTAGAACGCACTGATTGTCAGTGAACGCAGGATTGTCATCATTACACTGCGTGTCACAATTACTATCGGTCACGCTGTTTAAGTCGGTAATTTCGTTCATAATACCTCGCGATACACTATTCACAGTCTTTCGCGGCATTTTTACAATAGTCAAAATTTTTCACAAAACAAATAAGCACAATGCAAAAACAACACACAAATACAATAGAGCAACAAATTGCCGTTGACCTGTAGAAAGAAAGTCACAAGTTAATAAAAGCGTTGCACCAAATCCTAATTATATCTAAGCAAATAAGAGCAGATATCTGACTGTTGCTCAAAAGACTCTCAACGAAATACGATCCTGGACTGGGTGTCGCCAAGTGTAACTTCCCCACAAAATTTTACAAGACAGTATTATTTAAGAATGCTAATGGACATTGCGCTAAGTGTAACCTCCCTAGCAATTAAATTTAATGACAATAAAAGTGAGAATCGCAATCTGACTCAAGTATAAGTTCTTCATAAAAAATTAAAGTCCATTCAGTGATAAGAAAATCTCAGTGATAATAATGATTCAATTAAACCGAAATATCGGTCTTTGGCCCTCTGCAAAAAATCAAAATTAAAATTCTTACCTCATTGCAACACCTAGTCAAATTTCTGCTCTTGTTGTTGCGCACCGCTTGGAGGAATTGCATTGCAAATAATAATATTCCCTTTTTTTTTTTTTGTAATCTAATTGAAAACTGAAACTTTTGTTTAGGGGAAGTGGAACGAAATAGTTACTTCAATTAAATGAAAATTTTATGTAAAATTGCTTTTGAAATCAAAGTTATTATTGGGGGCACTTGTTGAAAATTAGTTACAATAATTAAACTTTACATTATCCGGTGATTATCTTAATTAACAGTATACCTCATTCAGCATCTTGACCAGTGTTGTCGCCAGACCACATCACGCAACCCCACTGGGCTGCTACCCCTGACCGACCGCTCTGCATGACGACTACTAGCGTACTGCACGCCACTGAACAGAGCTACTGCTCGCGACGACTACTGACAGAGTACTGCCCTCAACTAGACAGAGCTACAGACTCGCAACGACTGACTGAGAACCGCTCGCAACACTCGCGCGGTCAAGCGCATACTCTCTGGTCACAGATGCTACAATGCCTCGCCATCGCTGCTATGTTACATACGTGTTTCAAGCTTCAAAAAGTAGTTTAAATATTACTGGAATTGTGTGTGATCTTTCGTAAGTCTTAGATTTTAGATGAGGGTGACTTTGTACACCAGTACCCATCTAACAATGGTGTTGTACCTCATAACAAGCATAGTAAGAAACAAAAGTTAAAAGATTACCTTTGACCTAATAAGATACATAAAGCAAGGCACACAAAAATAAGAATTAAAAACACAAACATATTTTAAGTCTCCTACTGCACCCTTCTGCCTGTCTTAAGTCTGTGGTAAATTATGGTTATTTCTCCACTGAATTAAATTTCGTCTCTGGTTTGTGAAATGATGTCATGTTTCTGTTATAAATCTGATTTGAAGAACTATGTGATGAAAAACAATGACAAGTGATACGTCAGGATTCAAGAAAAACGCCAAAATAAATCAGTTACAGTAAAAGAAAATTATTGTTTCAGTCATTAAAAATTAGAGGCGAGACCAACAATTTAATGCGATTTGATAAATGAATTACAACCCCTGGACATTGAAGCCATCAAACAACAAGGTAAGTATAGATTGATGTTTTATATAATCTACCTTTTCACTGGATAATTTTTGTCTTGCAAAAGTACGATGAATCAATAAAATGCAAGTTGGATATTTTACGTTTATCGTCAGTTAACCACTGAGGAAGATACTTCATACTGTACACCTACTCTGTGTGTCCCCCCAAACCCAATAGATTCATGTGTGCAGTTCATACAAAATTATATCCACAACAGAACTGTTCATAATATCAGCACTACGCTAGGTCCTCAGTTTGACATAAGGTGCATAAATTAGCTCTGAATAAACTTTGTGCTGCCAAGGTTGCTATAGAGATGTTACTAAAAGTTGGTATCATTAGGTAGACCAATATTCCCCGGGCCTCACCTATTCATCTTCTACCTAAGAAAGATGACACATGCAGACTGTGCAGCGACCATCAGCTCTCAACACCCCCACCATCGTGGACAGTTATCCAATTCTGAAGATTCAGAACTTTAGTTGTAATTTAGCAGGCAACTCTGTGTCAGTGTTTTGGATGGTAAGAAGGCTTTTTTCAGAGTCCCATGAGCCAAAGGGACGTCCAAATACGACTATTATTATCCCTTTAGGACAATATAAATTCCCTTATATAGCATACAGACTCAAATATGCACCACTGACTTGGCAAATGTTCATAGACAACCTTCTTTTTAATTTTTGTTTTTTTTACATCTACTTTGTTGTTGTTGTGGTCTTCAGTCCTGAGACTGGTTTGATGCAACTCTCCATGCTACTCTATCCTGTGCAAGCTGCTTCATCTCCCAGTACGTATTGCAGCCTACATCCATCTGAATCTGCTTAGTGTATTCATCTCTTGGTCTCCCTCTACGATTTTTTTCCTCCACACTGCCCTCCAGTACTAAATTGGTGATCCCTTGATGCCTCAGAACATGTCCTGCCAACCGATCCCTTCTTCTACTCAAGTTGTGCCACAAACTCCTGTTCTCCCCAAGCCTATTCAGTACCTCCTCATTAGTTATGTGATCTACCCATCTAATCTTCAGCATTCTTCTGTAGCACCACATTTCGAAAGCTTCTATTCTCTTCTTGTCCAAACTATTTATCGTCCATGTTTCACTTCCATACATGGCTACACTCTATACAAATACTTTCAGAAACGACTTCTTGACACTTAAATCTATACTCGATGTTAACAAATTTCTCTTCTTCAGAAACGGTTTCATTGCCATTGCCAGTCTACATTTTATATCCTCTCTCCTTCGACCATCATCAGTTATTTTGCTCCCCAAATAGCAAAACTCCTATCCTACTTTAAGTGTCTCATTTCCTAATCTAATTCCCTCAGTATCACCTGTCTTAATTCGACTACATTCCATTATCCTCGTTTTGCTTTTGTTGATGTTCATCTTATATCCTCCTTTCAAGACACTGTCCATTCCGTTCAACTGCTCTTCCAAGTCCTTTGCTGTCTCTGACAGAATTACAATGTCATCGGCGAACCTTAAAGTTTTTATTTCTTCTCCATGGATTATAATACCTACTCCGAATTTTTCTTTTATTTCCTTTACTGCTTGCTCAATATACAGATTGAATAACATCAGGGAGAGGCTACAAACCTGTCTCACTCCCTTCCCAACCACTGCTTCCCTTTCATGTCCCTCGACTCTTATAACTGCATTCTGGTTTCTGTACAAATTGTAAATAGCCTTTCGCTGTCTGTATTTTACCCCAGCCACCTCTAGAATTTGAAAGAGAGTATTCCAGTCAACATTGTCAAAAGCTTTCTCTAAGTCTACAAATCCTAGAAACGTAGGTTTGCCTTTCCTTCATCTTCCTTCTAAGATAAGTCGTAAGGTCAGTATTCCCTCACGTGTTCCAACATTTCTACGGAATCCAAACTGATCTTCCCCGAGGTTGGCTTCTACCAGTTTTTCCATTCGTCTGTAACTAATTCGCGTTATTATTTTGCAGCTGTGACTTATTAAACTGATAGTTCGGTAATTTTCACATCTGTCAACACCTGCTTTCTTTGGGATTGGAATTATTATATTCTCCTTGAAGTCTGAGGGTATTTCGCCTGTCTCATACATCTTGCTCACCAGATGGTAGAGTTTTGTCAGGCCTGGCTCCCCAAGGCCGTCAGTAGTTCTAATGGAATGTTGTCTACTCCCGGGGCCTTGTTTCGACTCAGGTCTTTCAGTGATCTGTCGAACTCTTCACGCAGTATCATATCTCCCATTTCATCTTCATCTACATCCTCTTCCCTTTCCATAATATTGTCCTCAAGTACATCGCCCTTGTATAGACCCTCTATATACTCCTTCCACCTTTCTGCTTTCCCTTCTTTGCTTAGAACTGGGTTTCTATCTGAGCTCTTGATATTCATACAAGTGGTTCTCTTTTCTCCAAAGGTCTCTTTAATTTTCCTGTAGGCAGTATCTCTCTTACCCCTAGCGAGATAAGCCTCTACATCCTTACATTTGTCCTCTAGCCATCCCTGCTTAGCCATTTTGCACTTCCTGTCGATCTCATTTTTGAGACGTTTGTATTCCTTTTGCCTGCTTCATTTACTGCATTTTTATATTTTCTCCTTTCGTCAATTAAATTCAATGTTTCTTCTGTCACCCAAGGATTTCTGCTAGCCCTCGTCTTTTTACCTACTTAATCCTCTGCTGCCTTCACTACTTCATCCCTCAAAGCTCCCCATTCTTCTTCTACTGTATTTCTTTCACCCATTCTTGGCAATTGTTCCCTTATGCTCTCCCTGAAACTCTGTAAAACCTCTGGTTTAGTCAGTTTATCCAGGTCCCATCTCCTTAAATTCCCACCTTTTTGCAGTTTCTTCAGTTGTAATCCACAGTTAATAACCAATAGATTGTGGTCAGAGTCCACATCTGCCCCTGGAAATGTCTTACAATTTAAAACCTGGTTCCTAAATCTCTGTCTTACCATTATATAATCTATCTGAAACCTGTCAGTATCTCCAGACTTTTTCCATGCATACAGCCTTCTTTTATGATTCTTGAACCAAGTGTTAGCTATGATTAAGTTGTGCTCTGTGCAAAATTCCACCAGGCGGCTTCCTCTTTCATTTCTTACCCCCAATTCATATTCAACTACTACGATTCCTTCGCCTCCTTTTCCTACTATCGAATTCCAGTCACCCACGACTATTAAATTTTCGTCTCCCTTCACTATCTGAATAATTTCTTTTATCTCATCATACATTTCTTCAATTTCTTCGTCATCTGCAGAGCTAGTTGGCATATAGACTTGTACTACTGTAGTAGGTGTGGGCTTCGTGTCTATCTTGGCCACAACACTGCTTTCGCTGTGCTGTTTGTAGTAGCTTACCCGCATTCCTATTGTTTTATTCATTATTAAATCTACTCTGCATTACCCCTATTTGATTTTGTATTTATAATCCTGTATTCACCTGACCAAAAGTCTTGTTCCTCCTGCCACCGAACTTCACTAATTCCCACTATATCCAACTTTAACCTATCCATTTCCCTTTTTAAATTTTCTAACCTACCTGCTCAATTAAGGGATCTGACATTCCAAGCTCCGATCCATAGAACGCCAGTTTTCTTTCTCCTGATAACGATGTCCTCCTCAGTATTCCCCGCCCGGAGATCTGAATGGGGGACTATTTTACCTCCGGAATATTTTACCCAAGAGGACGCCATCATCATTTATCCATACAGTAAAGCTGCATGGCCTCGGGAAAAATTACGGCCGTAGTTTCTCCTTGCTTTTAGCCGTTCACAGTACCAGCACAGCAAGGCCGTTTTGGTTAGTGTTACAAGGCCAGATCAGTCAATCATCCAGACTGTTGCCCCTGCAACTACTGAAAGGGCTGCTGCCCCTCTTCAGGAACCATACGTTTGTCTGGGCTCTCAAGGGATAGCCCTCCGTTGTGGTTGCACCTACGGTACGGCTATCTGTATCGGTGAGGCACGCAAGCCTCCCCACCAACGGCAAGGTCTATGGTTCGTGGGGGGAGGACATCTATTTAAATGATACTTTTAGTCTTTTATCCTTTTCAGAACTAACACAACAAGCATCTCAAACTAATTTCTGAAGGGGTACATAAATTTGGAGTCATATTCAATGACGATAAATGTCAACTGTGTCAGTTAACTTCCTTGGTTATTTCAGTTAGCAGTGAAGGCATATAGCCTGCAGTACACTGGACTGAGATCATTAGTAAACTGCTGCACCATGAAATTATCAAAAATTATGCCAATCCGTTGGCATGGCAAATTTTTATCAGAAACACCTACATTATGCAGCTGCCACACAGGCACCACTCATGAATGCATTAGCAGCCAAACACACACCGAGAAAAAGAGACATTCAATAGACACGACAGATCCAACAGACATTTGGGCAATTTAAAGATGCCAATCCCAGGTATTCCCTGCTTGTAGTGGTTTTCCAACACTCAGTAGCAGGAATATGGCAACTATGCTTCTTCTCCAAAAAGTTGTCTGAGTTGTGGTGTAAGTCTTTCAGTTATCAAAGGGAGTTGTTGGCAGTGTAGGCAGTAGCAGTCCTTCCACTGGTGGATGCACCTTCTACATCTACATCTACATCCATACTCCGCAAGCCACCTGATGGTGTGTGGCGGAGGGTACCTTGAGTACCTCTATCGGTTCTCCCTTCTATTCCAGTCTCGTATTGTTCGTGAAAAGAAAGATTGCCGGTATGCCTCTGCGTGGGCTCTAATCTCTCTAATCTCTCTTATTTTATCCTCATGGTCTCTTCGTGAGATATACGTAGGAGGGAGCAATATACTGCTTGACTCCTCGGTGAAGGTATGTTCTCGAAACTTCAAAAAAATCCCATACCGAGCTACTGAGCGTCTCTCCCACAGAGTCTTCCACTGGAGTTTATCTATCATCTCCATAACGCTTTCGCGATTACTAAATGATCCTGTAATGAAGTGCGCTGCTCTCCGTTGGATCTTCTCTATCTCTTCTATCAACCCTATCTGGTAACGGATCCCACACTGGTGAGCTATATTCAAGCAGTGGGCGAACAAGTGTACTGTAACCTACTTCCTTGCCGGCCGCGGTGGTCTAGCGGTTCAGGCGCTCAGTCCGGAACCGCGCGACTGCTACGGTCGCAGGTTTGAATCCTGCCTCGGGCATGGATGTGTGTGATGTCCTTAGGTTAGTTAGGTTTAAGTAGTTCTAAGTTCTAGGGGACTGATGACCACAGATGTTAAGTCCCATAGTGCTCAGAGCCATTTGAACCATTTTTTGAACCTACTTCCTTTGTTTTCGGATTGCATTTCCTTAGGATTCTTCCAATGAATCACAGTCTGGCATCTGCTTTACCGACGATCAACTTTATATGATCATTCCATTTTAAATCACTCCTAATGCCTACTCCCAGATGATTTATGAAATTAACTGGTTGCAGTGGCTGACCTGCTATATTGTAGCTGAATGATAAAGGATCTTTCTTTCTTTGTATTCGCAGCACATTACACTTGTCGGACATAAAACACATCTCCAGGGTAATGCATGGTGGATCCACCTTCGAACCCTATCCCAGACATAGCATATTGTGGATCCACCTCTGAACAACACTGTGGATATAATGTGCAGTGGTTCCACCTGCAAACACCATCCTGGATATGGCATATTGTGGGTCCACATCTGAACATCACTTCGGAAATAATGTGTGGCAGATCCACACTCGAACACTAACTCGGGTCTACTCTGGATGATGGAAGCCATCTGCATCACATGCGCAGACAGAGTCATACAGAAAACAGAGAAAATACATGGCAGCTGTAGGATATGTAGTTGGAAGTGACTTGATGCATTTGAGTACAGTGCTATATGATCCCATCCGACAAGAAAAATAATGCGTTTATGGTAGGTGTTGACAACTGTACTACATTTACAAGCAATTTTAGAATACGTGACGAGAAATGATGTCGTGATCGCTTGGGCAGAAGTGACATAAAATAGATAAAATTGCGAAAATTTACGGAAAATACGTATAAATTGATGGAAAATGAAAATATGCCAAAATGAGGGGAAATTGGGGGGGGGGGGGGTGGTGGTTACTTGCATGCCTTGCGCTTTGTGTACCAAATTTCTTGTACGTGGGAACGAGTATGTGACTGGAAAAGGAATACGAGGAAAAGTTGACATAGAAACACAGGGAACCAGCCATTTTTCATTGATAGCGATAAGACGGCTGGATTAGAATGTGTAACGTGGATGACCACCAAATGTAGAGTAATAAATTTATACATGTCTTATCACAAGCTCAGGTGAGACCCCAAAGTTATTGCCAACCACCTTATAGATTTTTATGAAGTGTTCGTAGCTAAAGAGTGTTGTATATACCAGCTGGGAGACTGCAATATACATCTACAGAATAGATCGCGTGTTTGACCCTGTGCAGTAATGTTTAGGTGTTTTAAACCCTATCAAACAATATTTACAATGTGATTGTCTGTACTCTCCTCCGGTCATAACCTTGTTGTGTCAGCTAACAACTAGCCGGCCGGAGTGGCCGTGCGGCTCTAGGCGCTACAGTCTGGAACAGCGTGATCGCTACGGTCGCAGGTTCGAATCCTGCCTCGGGCATGGATGTGTGTGATGTCCTTAGGTTAGTTAGGTTTAAGTAGTTCTAAGTTCTAGGGGACTGATGACCACAGCAGTCAAGTCCCATAGTGCTCAGAGCCATTTGAACCATTCAGCTAACAACTACCTTACAGAACAGTTACTGTATGGTTTTCAACAACATTCTACTGTACATCTGTTGAGGTATAGTGATACATGGAAGATGACTGCTGTCTATGATGCTTTCCTGGAAAAGAGAACCGTCTGCCTCTAAATTGACACGGATCTGCGTTAAAAGATGATAGAAAATAGATGAAGTGGTTGGTTGAGAGAAGTTATAAGAGACATGATTTGATGGCAGGCTGACGATGCATTTTATAGAGAGGGAGATGTTGCTACAGGTCATTTATCACGCATTTAACCATTTTTTCCATTGTTCTCTCAGGCTGCACCAGTTGTGTGGTGTAACTTGCGATTGACTTCTATACAACTGCGCATTCTGTGTGTCACTTAGAGCACTATCTACCTGCAATCGTTAACAGTAAACGTCTCCATACCACAGACAGCAGAGTGGTTCCAACGCATGTATGATGAATCATGTCTATCGATGGAAAACCTATTCCAGTACCCTCATCTAGACGAATGAAGATGTATGCGAAGTGATCCCTTTGCCACATCTTGTACATAAATTAACTCGTCAGTTTCCTAACTGCAGTGGATGTATGTTAGATGTTGGACATATGTCCTGCGTTAGAGTATTAAGATTCCAGAAACCACGTGGCTTCAATATTAAAGTATGTTTAAGTGCAGGACTGTGTAGCCTTAGAAGTGTGTGTGGTGATGTTCAGTGATCATTTCTCTCTTGCTGATACTTCTTGGTACTGACCCAGATACTAGAACAATACTTTAGAAATGAGAGCACAGCTGATTTACTTAAAATTCTTCAAACTCCGTCCGTCTGGCGCTCTGTCATGCATAAACCACACTTTTCTCTTACTGTTAAATCGTCACAGCACTCTCATATCTACTATGCACTGATAAGGGGTGCTAACTTCCTTGACAAGATCAAATCTGAAGAGATCTTATGCACTTGGATGGGTGCCGCTGAACAGCAGTTATTGACTCGCCTCTCCCTGTTCCTTCATGGGGTGTGGAATGTACTGGCTATAGTACCCTCCTATTTTTGGTCAGATGCAAATTAAATAGGCGACAGTGTTGTAGGGAGTGTTGTTCAAAGCCAATGTGGGGAGATCTTTCAGTCTCCAACTTTATCATAAGAATGCGAAAAAAACTCTGTGAGTCACATCGACATAGGGAAAGAAGGGCAATCGTAGTCGTAAATTACACACTCTGATCGAATAGCTGGAAATATGTAGATAACCTAACTGTATCGCTATAGGACTGCACAGTCATCTATCCACATTCGCAATCTAGTATATGCTACACACAAAGTAGTGGAGGGGTAGCTTAGCGATGATGCAGAAATTGGGAAGCATACTGTTGTGTCGTTGGTCAGCATTTAAATTACAGAAAAATTGCAGGCAGTGTTTTTTCCATCCCATCCATCCACTGGTGCACTGCTGATTACCATATAATGATTGACACCATTTGCTTGAAGTGGAGAGAGTCTTGGTGGGAGCCAACTCCGAAACAGTGATTGCATACAATGTAAGGAATCAATGTTCTTGGTCTCTTCGAAATGGAACACCTAGACATCTGCTACCCTGTCACTGTGAAAGATGAAATTAAAAGTAGAGGTCATCACCTTTGGACAGCTGCTTGGAAATGCTCCTCGATGCTGCAAGCTCTTCCAGTTTCCGTACCTTGCAATGTCTTCCACACCTTTGTCAGTAAGAAACACTACCTCTGTCTCTTATATCAATCATCCTGTGTGTTGTGGGAGCAGTACAGTTTACACCATGTGATGGAGCTTTCTGTGAGAGCCAATGGATTAAAACATGTCGGTGTCGGTTTAGCAACTGATGAAAGACCTCGAAGTTGTGGTGGACAAACAAAATGTATGGCAGTATACAAAGCTGTAGTCATGTATTGCTTGGACGTGTTTCAACAGAAAAAAACCATGTATCAAAGTATTTATGAAAGAACGACACAGGGACCTTCTCCTGCGATTGATAGTCTGTGGGATACGCTCCTCCTGCAGTACAGGTGATAAAAGTTTAACTGTTCTGTGCAAGCGACTTCCATCACTGGCCATCTGCCCCATTGCACCAATACCTGTATATTTGAAATGATCTATGAAAGCATGCAGATGGTATTTGTTTTTGATGTGTCGGAAGAGAGGAACTCGGAAATAGCTTATCGAGTTCTCTACTTACATTAGTGGAGCTTTTATACACTCCTGGAAATGGAAAAAAGAACACATTGACACCGGTGTGTCAGACCCACCATACTTGCTCCGGACACTGCGAGAGGGCTGTACAAGCAATGATCACACGCACGGCACAGCGGACACACCAGGAACCGCGGTGTTGGCCGTCGAATGGCGCTAGCTGCGCAGCATTTGTGCACCGCCGCCGTCAGTGTCAGCCAGTTTGCCGTGGCATACGGAGCTCCATCGCAGTCTTTAACACTGGTAGCATGCCGCGACAGCGTGGACGTGAGCCGTATGTGCAGTTGACGGACTTTGAGCGAGGGCGTATAGTGGGCATGAGGGAGGCCGGGTGGACGTACCGCCGAATTGCTCAACACGTGGGGCGTGAGGTCTCCACAGTACATCGATGTTGTTGCCAGTGGTCGGCGGAAGGTGCACGTGCCCGTCGACCTGGGACCGGACCGCAGCGACGCACGGATGCACGCCAAGACCGTAGGATCCTATGCAGTGCCGTAGGGGACCGCACCGCCACTTCCCAGCAAATTAGGGACACTGTTGCTCCTGGGGTATCGGCGAGGACCATTCGCAACCGTCTCCATGAAGCTGGGCTACGGTCCCGCACACCGTTAGGCCGTCTTCCGCTCACGCCCCAACATCGTGCAGCCCGCCTCCAGTGGTGTCGCGACAGGCGTGAATGGAGGGACGAATGGAGACGTGTCGTCTTCAGCGATGAGAGTCGCTTCTGCCTTGGTGCCAATGATGGTCGTATGCGTGTTTGGCGCCGTGCAGGTGAGCGCCACAATCAGGACTGCATACGACCGAGGCACACAGGGCCAACACCCGGCATCATGGTGTGGGGAGCGATCTCCTACACTGGCCGTACACCACTGGTGATCGTCGAGGGGACACTGAATAGTGCACGGTACATCCAAACCGTCATCGAACCCATCGTTCTACCATTCCTAGACCGGCAAGGGAACTTGCTGTTCCAACAGGACAATGCACGTTCACATGTATCCCGTGCCACCCAACGTGCTCTAGAAGGTGTAAGTCAACTACCCTGGCCAGCAAGATCTCCGGATCTGTCCCCCATTGAGCATGTTTGGGACTGGATGAAGCGTCGTCTCACGCGGTCTGCACGTCCAGCACGAACGCTGGTCCAACTGAGGCGCCAGGTGGAAATGGCATGGCAAGCCGTTCCACAGGACTACATCCAGCATCTCTACGATCGTCTCCATGGGAGAATAGCAGCCTGCATTGCTGCGAAAGGTGGATATACACTGTACTAGTGCCGACATTGTGCATGCTCTGTTGCCTGTGTCTATGTGCCTGTGGTTCTGTCAGTGTGATCATGTGATGTATCTGACCCCAGGAATGTGTCAATAAAGTTTCCCCTTCCTGGGACAATGAATTCACTGTGTTCTTATTTCAATTTCCAGGAGTGTATTTCATAGTTTTCTCTGTAGGATTGTACAAAATAACAAGGATGGAAAGAATGTTTGGGTGACAGATATGAATGCACCCTGAGGGAGCAAGATGTCCTTCAGACTGCAATGCCTGTATGTAGTTTAGGGATGCATTCCAATGTAGTAGCAAATCCTCGCCCTTCTTCCACTCCCCGTATGATGTGGAGTCTTCCTAATTTCCCAAATAAGAAACACCACCATAACTGCTCACACTATGCTTTCTACTGCTTTGTGTTGCAGGAGAAAGCTTCATTTGGCGCTGGAGATACACATTGTACACAGTTCGTGGAGCTATGACAACATGTTCGCATTTCCACTGAGTGGTCAAAACATGGTCCTGTCGCATTAACTCATGTCACTCTGTTTCTCCACGGGATGCAGAAGGTCTTAGATATAGCAAGCTCTGACTTCCTCTCAGTTTAGACTTAAATTAAAAGGATCACATGGACAAAGCTGCAGGGAGGGCGGGACAGAGATGGAGGAACAGTTACAAGATGCAGAGGGACTGTCTTAAACCACATTGGAGTTTTGCTGTATGGGATCCTTAGCACATAGGTCCGGAAAAGGTCAATCGTTTCGAGATATGAGACGCCACAAATATGATTCATCAGTGGCTGTAATCATTAAAAGACACCTCCATAGGATACAACGCAAGTATATGATTGAATGGAGAGACCTGAGTCCAAGTCACAGACAGCATTTCTACCCGAAAGCATAGCACTATGTATCTGCGAAGCAAGTGTCTTGGCGATAGAATTTTGTGCACTTATTTTGATGGCAATCTAATGTTGCTTTTTTAAAAGTGATTCCTCACATAGATATTATCTGCTGTATGTGATCATTCTCAATCAACCACCATCCTCCCTCGCCTATAACCCTGTGGGGATATCACAGAACCTCTGTCTACATGGTACTGAGATAGAATGCATTAGCCGGCCAGTGTAGCCAAGCGGTTCTAGGCGCTTCAGTCTGAAATCGCGTGACCGCTATGGTCCTGACTCGGGCATGGATGTGTGTGATGTCTTTGGGTTAGTTAGGTTTAAGTAGTTCTAAGTTCTAGGAGACTGATGACCTCAAATGTTAAGTCCCATAGTGCTCAGAGCCATTTGAACCTTTTTTTTCGAATGCATTACAATGCTGTTCGTTAGCATGGGAAACATCTGGAAGTTACAAGAGAGAGTTGCTAATATTGGATCAATACCACGTTCCTTAGCCAAATCACTTTCTAAATTCAGTGAAATGAAATGTCGTGTGGCTAGGGCTCTCCGTCGGATAGACCGGTCGTCTGGTGCAAGTCTTTTGAACTGACGCCGCTTCGGCAACTTGCGTGTCGATGGGGATGAGATGATGAAGACAACATAAATCCCCATTCCCTGAGCGGAGAATATCCCCGACCCAGCCGGGAATCTAACCCGGGTCCCTCAGCATCGCATTCCATCATGCTGGCCACTCAGCTACCGAGGCGGACTCTAAATTCGGTGATAAGAGTGATTTAATTACGAGTTTACATTGCAGGCGACATGCTCCCGCACTTTTGGTCAGTTTATACACACCCAGCTATCATCCTAGACATTCAGTGTAGCGGTGTTTACGTGGGAAACCATTTCATTCGGAAGCAATACCATACCTAGATATATGAAGCATTTATAGTTTTTCACATGGATATTGTTAGTAATATTTATGTGTGCCTGTAGAATCAACACTATTTTTTATGCAGAGTGACAGTAACAAAGCCGTTGCGATCGTGTTTTAAACATCTGGTTGCTTGTAAGACGATTACATCTCTCTTCCTACGGCACACTGGTGCCACTTGCAAGAAAAACAAATGAGACATGTCCATCAAAATGGCTCTGAGCACTATGGGACTTAACATCTGAGGTCATCAGTCCCCTAGGGAACTACTTAAACTAACTAACCAAAGGACATCACACACATCCATGCCCGAGGCAGGATTCGAACCTGCCACCATAGCAGTCGCACGGTTCCAGACTGAAGCGCCTAGAACCGCTCGGCCACCACGGCCGGCAGACATGTCCATCCATCGCGGATTTTCACTCAGTATTGTTTGGTGCCACCAGCATTGGTTGGTTGGTTTGGGGGATTAAAGGGGCCAGACTGCCACCAGCATTCAGGTACTGGTGAAGTGTTACACTTGGTAGGCGATGTATGATAGATAAGCTGTGATCGGTAGTGTTATAAAGTCTGTGTTGAGGGTGTAAAGTTACTGTGGTCATTGTTCCGGCATTTGCAAAGGGAATGGATATTTCCAGTTGTAAGGGATTTATGGATTTGACGTGGGAGACTGCGGTCTTAGTGCACAGGCAGCTGTAAGGAGAATGCGGGATTTTACGTGGAAAATTATGTCCAGTAGTAAGAGGGATATAGATATCAATATTCCCAGAGGCACAGCTATTATGAGGAGGTACTTCTGATACTTCTCTCATTGTTGAATGTCGTCAGATTGATGCTGGAACCGCAATTACAGTGATAAATATGTGGCTGGTTTCCTAGGACGACCCAGTTTAGTGTGTGGGGCGTGTAGTGGATGTAGCCCGTGGCCTGAAGTAATGGACATTTCTGGCTTAAGGCTATCGTGAGCGGCAAGTACAATTATAAGTTCCAGCCAGAGGGATTGTCGGTTCTTGCCCGCAGCTCCAGGGGAAAGTCTTGGCCGTGGCGCCATCTGGATAGCTGAATAATGAACTAATATTCAGTATGTTTGGGCTGTCTCCGCAATCGTGTGTGTTGCATTTATTCTCCATGGACCGGCCGAAGTGGCCGTGTGGTTAAAGGCGCTGCAGTCTGGAACCGCAAGACCGCTACGGTCGCAGATTCGAATCCTGCCTCGGGCATGGATGTTTGTGATGTCCTTAGGTTAGTTAGGTTTAACTAGTTCTAAGTTCTAGGGGACTAATGACCTCAGCAGTTGAGTCCTATAGTGCTCAGAGCCATTTGAACCAATTATTCTCCATGGAAAATTGAGTTCTTCAATATCGTTCACTGCCAAGTGGTGGCGCTGGGGATATTGATAACATCCGAATTCCTACCACTCCAATCATCCCTGGATGCCCTCCATGGTTGGGATGGTGCACCCTGGCACCCATGCGCGTCGACGACTGCAGAAGTTTTTCTCCGGCCTCTGAGTGCTGGTGCTGGCAGTGTACGAGGGAAAGGACACGCTGCGCGTGGACATCAGGACATGAGTGCGTGAGATGTACGAATGTTTCAGTGATTTCTGACATCTAGCCATGACAGCTACTGCTATGGACTGGATCATGGTTTAAGTGTGTCATGTTTGGTGCTTCTCAATACATTGCAGTGGACTCTGTCTTGCAGTGGTATTTGCTATTACCTCTATCCTATCACACCGTAGACCCTTCCTCCTCCTGCTTCCAAATGTAGCAGAGAGAACCAACTTAGAAATTCTATACTGCTTTAAAGAACCAATCACAATGTCTGATCCCCAGTTGATAGTGATCTCTGACATCTAGCCATTACAGCTGCTTCTACTACGGATTTTATCATGGTTTATGTGTGTAGTGTTTATTGCTTCTCAGCGCATTGCAGCGAACTCTGTCTTGCAGAGAAATTTGTTGCAGTTGTCTCTGTCCTATCACAGAGTATCCTTTTGAATTTAGCAGAGAGAACCAATTTAATGCTTAAATAGTGCTTTAAAATCCAGCCGCAACATCAAATTCCTGACTGATCAGTTTATTGTTTCCGATAGTGGTACTGCAAGCACACACACCGATACCGCCCTTCTGCAGATTGTTTAAGGACATAGCAAGCAACTGAGCTGAAATTTGAAATTTTCAACAACCTCCAACGTAACAGACATCTTACCAAATGACCTAACTATGCCAATATCCACCAATAGGAGCAAGGAGGAAAAAGTCCAGTAGAGTTTTGAAACCAGTTGGTTGTAGGATTGAATCCCGCCAAATATTCCAATACTAGTATGCATCTAAAGGAAGAAAGGAAAGACTGTTTCACACAGAGTATCGATTTAATTAATTAGTCAATCAATCTGATAGAGTGAGCGAATATTTTGCAGACATCCACAGCTGGGGGTTTACCAGGTAACTGCTGCTCTGTTTGCAGTTCGGTCCGAAAGTGACCGACGGTGCGCGCAGGCCCGGTGTTGCCTCGCAACAGGATGTGGCCACTTGAGAGTGATAAAGTATGTATTTTGTAGAAATTCCTCAGGTACCAATATCAAAGAGTTGCCGCCACCTGACGCTTGTGCTTCGGGATCCAGTCTGTCAGTCGTTGGGCCTGAGTGGCATAGTGTGGCCTGCACATGCAGGAAAAAGCAGAGCGCTCAGCCCAATATGCAATGCCCTGTGGTTGGTACGAAAGATTTTTAACAGAGTAATTAATTGTGGTGAGGCTGTTGACTGTATTTTTGTGCGATTGGGGTAAAATGGTTCAAATGGCTCTAAGCACTATGGGACTTAACATCTGAGGTCATCAGTCCCCTAGACTTAGAACTACTTAAATCTAGCTAACCTAAGGACATCACACACATCCATGCCCGAGGCAGGATTCGAACCTGCGACTGTAGCAGCAACGTGGTTCCAGACAGAAGCACCTAGAAGCGCTTGGTCACAGCAGCCGGCGACTGGGATAAAAAAAGCGCCATAGTTGTTTAAATATTCAATGGTGCCTTGCCACCCTCAAAGTATTTAAATAAATAGTATGCCATACAGTGCAGTCAATTTCCAACAAATTCCTTAAATAAAGAAACTATATTCCAAACACTGCCTTGTAACACATAAATTGTTTAAATAAACAATATTCTACACATTGCCTTGCATACCAGAAATTGTTGAAACAATGTTCCATACAGTGAAATCGATTCCCTGACAAATAGCCAGTCAAATGTCTTTTTCCCTCCAATTTACAGGCGGTGAATGAGAGAGGGAGAGCTGGGGGATTTCCCAGAGGGGGAGGGGTTAATTAATAGATCGATTTAATTGATTAATGAATTAATTTGGTATCAAAAGTGTGCTTGTATCAGAGAGGGGAGTTCCAATCAACTAAGTCTTTTTTCTGCTAATTTCCAAGTGGAGGAGGGGAGAAGGAGGGCTGGGGGTTTTCGAGAGGGGGAGGGGCTAATTAATTGATCGATTTAATTAATTAGTCAATTAATTGGATATCAAAAGTATGAGTGTATCGGCGAGAGGAGTTCCTTGGAGGGGGGGAGGAGGAGGGAGAAGGAGAGGAGGAGGGTGAGGGGGGAGGGGTGGTGGTTTCTTGGAAGTATGGATTATCCCCAGGGGGTCATAATCCACTTAATAGAACAGTAGGTAATAAACCTGTCAGTCGAAAGACAACAATAGATTTGCCCCTGAATGTATTCGTGTCCTGATGTAGGAAACCCTCAATCACAAAATGCACTGATGCCAGTCTTACCCTATTACTAACACTAACTCTTCCAGTAAACACCATAGATCTTCCTCCACTGCAGAGCGAATGCCTAACAACACCAGAGGCAAAGCTTCCATCCACTTAGAGCTGTGCACCATTAATCCAGCCTTCAGATATCAGTGAAATCTTTCAACTAACCCATTGTTTGGTGAGTAGTAACTAGCTGTTTGAATGTGTCTGCAGCCACATAATTGTAGCAGCTCTTGAGACAGACACCCTGAAATTGTGGTGCATAATCTGCATAAATTGTTAAGCCCTTGCCTTCCAGGTATTCAATGAAGAATTTAACCACTGTGTGAATGGCTTGTAATTCACAGTCTGTAGTGCTCCATTTGCACTTTGCTTCTGTCAAGAGGTGGGAAAAAAATTGACAAGGGTTGTCAGTCACCATTTATCCTCTCTTGTAATGTGCCATCTGCCTCCTGGCTGACATCAGCCATGATTACCAGTTTGGCATCCTGACTAGGTTCGTATAATAGCACGCCTCGGCCATAACATCCTTAAAAATCTCCACTAGATTCTCATTCAATAGTGTCTTCTTGCTCCCTGAGCTTAACTTTTCTTTCAGAAGTGCAGTCAAATGAACCTGTTTCGCAGCTACCACCACATAATGAAATCTGTTGAGTGAAGCTAGGACGCCATGTTGCAAAAATGTGCTCTCTATCTGCCTGAACCATAGGTACTATCATTACATCCAGAAGGTGGGAAGTTCAACATTTCCAAAGTTCCTACCTTCAACTGTAGAGACGGCAGGTTCATTTGAAGAGCTTGCATCTGCTGTGCCCTGCATAGTTGCATTTTGAGGTTGGTGTTGTGGCTCCTATTTGATTGTAGCACTGTCAGTATTGTTAATAATGACTCTAGTTCTTCAGCAGGTCCACCACTTTAGATATCTACCTTAACCAAATAGAATTGATGGAGAGAAAGAATAAACTCCACATTTACAAGGTAATTTAATATATTTACACTAAAGAACAAATTACAAACATGGTGAGTCAGCACCAAAACCTATTGAGAGAGCAAGCACCAGAACAATTGAACAAAGAAGTGCACACATAGAGATAGAACACACTGAAACATACCACTGACGTCTATGTCTTATAGATCGGTATCGCTTGGTACTACATAAATATTCGTTTGTTCAAAATCTTAACTCTCTGAAAGCTCTTCTCCGATTGCTTTGAAATTTTGGCACACTGTTGAATTCAAATAGCGCATGTTTTTATACACCAATGGGAGCGCCATATGATATATAAACATTTATCTTACATGCATTTCATTTATATGTATAAGGGGAATTCAAATGGAACCCAGTCACTAGTCTAAAGTAAAGGTAACAATTTTATTAACTCAAAAATGTAGTTACACGCAGTACACATACTTAAAAGTAGTCGCCAATACTGTTGGCACATTTATCCCTTTGCGACACTAGCCAGTCGATTCCATTCTTGAAGAAGCTAGTCGGCTGCTGTCGGATCCAAGCCTGGACCCAGTCACACACTCCTTCGTCTGTTGGAAATCGATGTCCGCGAATAGCTTGTTTTAGAGGTAGAAACACATGAAAGTCACATGATGAAAGGTCAGGACTGTACGGAGGATATTCCAGCGTTTCCCACTGAAACTGCTGCAATGTCGTCTTCACTGCTTTGGCCGTATGTGGCGGGCATTATCATGCAGGAGGATAACGCCATTGGACAACAGGTCTCGGCGTTTCGCTTTCTGGTTCAAAATGGTGACTCTGTGTTTCATCACCTGTGACAATACGCGACAGAAAGCCGTATTCTTCCTCGTGATAACGTTGCAGAGACTCAGAGACAGCTCCATTTTAGTATTGCGCCGGTCAGCGTTCAGTTAGTGGGGAACGTACGGCAGGAGCTTAGGATACCAAATACTATGCGAAATTTTAAAACGTAACCAAATACCATTTTCAACAAAAACCTGTATATTTTTAAATGGACACCCCCTATTATTTCATATGCATTCAATAGCATGAAAAATCACAAAAATAATGCCGTTAGTTGCATCGCAGTACGTCAATTACATCCCGAGAAACTGTGAAGCAAAGCTGACGCTTGAAATAAATGAAGCGCACAGCTAGCGCACGTCCTGAGACTCAAGTGTGCACTTCACGGTACCGGTAATCGTGATGTGATTGACGTACTACGTCAGTGGAGTGTTAATTTTTGGTGTGGTATTGTATGACAACACATTATTGGTCCATATTTCATTGATGGCATTCCTAAAGGGGGATAGTTTAGCCCCTTCTTGAGCTGTACATTACTTGAATCGGTCCTCCTCTTATAATGTGTCAAATAATGCAGTATCAGAATGATGGATGTCCTGCGCATAATGTTTATTGTTGCGAAATGACAACTAGAGGTACAATTAGTCGTAACACACTTGGTTTCACGTTTCTAAACGTCATAAGTTCTGAAATATGTGGTTTGTAAAGGAAAGCAACAGGGTCACAGTTTCTGGCGTAATGCATCGCATGTAGTACTGTGCTCCGAGCAGAGGTTGCCTGCACTTGCGCTTGTATACTGCCGTAAACACATCAATATAACCAAGGAACGCTCTACCCTCAGTGTCTCCTAATCTGGTCTGCTGAACTGCTCTCATACTGTAACGTAATTCACATATGTTGCCACATTAAAACCTGTTTTCTTGTGGAGTGTTACATTTGCCGTCATCTAGTCGTTATGCCGGCCTTCAGTAATGAAGGAAAACTAGATATTATTTTAACTTATGGCGAATGTCACAGAAACGCCACGATAGCTGTGACACTGTATGCTGGACGCTACCCAGATCCGCGGTGTCCGTCACGTCGAAGCCCTGGCAACATCTGCAAGACACTTACGAAACAGGAAGCTGGACTCCCACAAAACGTCGACGTACAGCGCCAGCGACTGGCAATGGAAACGAAATTGTTGTTCTGGCTGCTGTAGTGCACAATCCTCAAGTGGGCGTACGATAAATTGCACGAGGTGTAGGAAAACGCCACAGTAGTGTGTGCAGAATCTTGCATCGGCATCCGTTTCATCTGTTCCATATCTCACTGCACCAAGAACTGTACGGGAAGGACTTTGAATCCCGCATTGCATTCTGTAGTTTTGCACTTTAGCAGTTGCAAGGTGATCCAGTATTCCTAAGCAATACGTTGTTTATGGACGAGGCTTCATTTACAATCATGGTAATGTGAAACTGCAGAACATGCACTGCTGGTCTGTGCAAAATCCCCACTGGATTCGCCAAGTCGCTCATCAACGACAGCGGAGTGTCGAAGTTTGGTGGGGTATCATTGCTAACTGTATTGTAGGTCCCTATTTTTACCGTGGAACATTGAATGGACAGCGATATGCATCATTTCTTCAACATTCAACACACACTAGCGCTCCTCATGGAGGATCTAGGATTGGAAACTCGTCTATCAATGTGGTTACAACATGATGGATGTCCTGCACACAATGGAAAAGTTGCCAGAGACGTTCTAGATGCGACATTTCCAAGTAGGTTGATGAGGCAGGGAAGTACTGTGCGATGGCCAGCACAGTCTTTCGACTTGATGCCATTAGACTTCTTTCTTTGGGGCGCAGTGAGAGACAAACTGTATGAAGAACCCCCCCAACGACAGTAGAAGATATGCAACATCGTATTACTGCGGCGTGTGTGGCAATATTTGTAGAAACTTTACAATCTGTGCAACACTCTCTCGTTACCCATCTGCAAACGTGTATTGATGCAAACGGAGGGCCCTTCGAACATATGTTGATGTGACATAGTTTCATTGGTCCAAGATGTGGGTGTATTTTCTATGCAGGATGTAATGCACAACAATTCAGTTTCTGTGGGCGACAGGCACTAGTAAATGTGTTTAACAAAGTGAATTCAATTGTGTTATTTCTAATTGTAGCTCTAGTTGTCATTTCGCTAGAATAAATATAAATTTACAATTTGGAAAACGTAACTTTGCGTTGGACGTGTTACGTGCTTATTTTTGTGGATCGTGCATACCTTCCCATTGTATGATCCCCTGACATAGGCAGCGTGAAGTGCACACTTGAGTCTCAGGACGCGTGCTTGCTGTGCGCTTCATTTACACTCCTGGAAATTGAAATAAGAACACCGTGAATTCATTGTCCCAGGAAGGGGAAACTTCATTGACACATTCCTGGGGTCAGATACATCACATGATCACACTGACAGAACCACAGGCACATAGACACAGGCAACAGAGCATGCACAATGTCGGCACTAGTACAGTGTATATCCACCTTTCGCAGCAATGCAGGCTGCTATTCTCCCATGGAGACGATCGTAGAGATGCTGGATGTAGTCCTGTGGAACGGCTTGCCATGCCATTTCCACCTGGCGCCTCAGTTGGACCAGCGTTCGTGCTGGACGTGCAGACCGCGTGAGACGACACTTCATCCAGTCCCAAACATGCTCAATGGGGGACAGATCCGAAGATCTTGCTGGCCAGGGTAGTTGACTTACACCTTCTAGAGCACGTTGGGTGGCACGGGATACATGCGGACGTGCATTGTCCTGTTGGAACAGCAAGTTCCCTTGCCGGTCTAGGAATGGTAGAACGATGGGTTCGATGACGGTTTGGATGTACCGTGCACTATTCAGTGTCCCCTCGACGATCACCAGTGGTGTACGGCCAGTGTAGGAGATCGCTCCCCACACCATGATGCCGGGTGTTGGCCCTGTGTGCCTCGGTCGTATGCAGTCCTGATTGTGGCGCTCACCTGCACGGCGCCAAACACGCATACGACCATCATTGGCACCAAGGCAGAAGCGACTCTCATCGCTGAAGACGACACGTCTCCATTCGTCCCTCCATTCACGCCTGTCGCGACACCACTGGAGGCGGGCTGCACGATGTTGGGGCGTGAGCAGAAGACGGCCTAACGGTGTGCGGGACCGTAGCCCAGCTTCATGGAGACGGTTGTGAATGGTCCTCGCCGATACCCTAGGAGCAACAGTGTCCCTAATTTGCTGGGAAGTGGCGGTGCGGCCCCCTACGGCACTGCGTAGGATCCTACGGTCTTGACGTGCATCTGTGCGTCGCTGCGGTCCGGTCCCAGGTCGACGGGCACGTGCACCTTCCGCCGACCACTGGCGACAACATCGATGTACTGTGGAGACCTCACGCCCCACGTGTTGAGCAATTCGGCGGTACGTCCACCCGGGCTCCCGCATGCCCACTATATGCCCTCGCTCGAAGTCCGTCAACTGCACATACGGTTCACGTCCACGCTGTCGCGGCATGCTACCAGTGTTAAAGACTGCGATGGAGCTCCGTATGCCACGGCAAACTGGCTGACACTGACGGCGGCGGTGCACAAATGTTGCGCAGCTAGCGCCATTCGACGGCCAACACCGCGGTTCCTGGTGTGTCCGCTGTGCCGTGCGTGTGATCATTGCTTGTACAGCCCTCTCGCAGTGTCCGGAGCAAGTATGGTGGGTCTGACACACCGGTGTCAATGTGTTCTTTTTTCCATTTCCAGGAGTGAATTTCAAGCATCAACTTCGCTTCGCAATTTCTCGGGATGCAATTGACGTATTGCGATGCAACCAACGCCATTATTTTTGTGATTTTTCATGCTATTGAATGCATACGAAATAATAGGGGGTGTCCATTCAAAAATACAAATATTTGTGTTGAATGTAGTATTTGTTTACGTTTTAAAATTTTTCATAGTATTTGGTTTCCTAAGCCCCTGCTGTAACTTCATGCTGGCGAAAACCGTTCTTGAATATCTATTGTAGTTCCAGAGATATTTGAGGTGGTAGAGTTAGGTGAGTCACCCTAAAGAACTTTTGGTGATTTCAGATTTTGAACAAATTAAGATAAAAATTTTGTTACCAAAGAGTCCCCTTTATCATTATATATAGATTTATATACCATACGGGATCCAGTATGTATATAAAAACACGCTCATATTCGAATGCAACGTTATTTCAAAATTTGAAAGCTGTGGGTGAAGAACTTTCGAATTTACACGATACTGAACAAATGAAGATTTACATTTAATTTATATACATATATGCAGTATAAAGTGGAAAAGCTATTTGCAAAAATAGAATAGTTCTTGACTTATTTATGTCAAATTTTTACGTGATACTCTAATTAATGTTCAAATGGACATAGGCTACATATTTTATTATATATTGTATACAAATACATATACATATATAAAATCTATACTACCAATCTACAAGGATAGCCCAGAAACTAACGCACCTAATTTTTTTTTCAACAATTCTTCATTGAACACAATGAGTATTACACACACGAAAGAATGTGTTTTACCTGCACACCCTATCTTTCCATGTAACCTCCAGCCCATTGTATGGCATTACTCCAGTGCGAAACAAGGGCGTGTATGCCCTGTTGGTACCAATCCTTGTCCTGGTGACAGATCCCGTGCTTCACCATGTGAATCACCTCCTCATCGTCCTATAAATGTCTTCCATGAATGACATCCTTTAATGGAGTCTGTCCTCGCGAATGACAATATCAGCTCGCTGCACACTGTCAAGTGTGACAGTCATGGGTGGTCTCCCTGACCGTTGCAAATCGTGGAGCTCCGCCGAACCGTCTTCTGATGACCTCAGCTTCCATACCCAGCCACTAACTGTAGTTCTGTTGACAACAGAGATGTTCCATAGACTTCGCACAAGCGTTTGTAAATATTGCCACCACAGTTTCTTTCTCTGCAGTGAGAAATTCAATGACGGCACGTTGCTTGTAACGTACATAATGTACAGACGCCATTTTGAAACTGTCCTGCAGCTACGCTATCTGCTGGAAGTGATGGAAACTTGGTGCGCTCACTCAGGAGATTTCAGATAATACATACATAATGTTTTGCATTCGTAGCATTGTTTTTGGCAGAGAAAAAAAATGTGGTGCATTACTTTCTGGGCAACACTCGTATGTTATAAAAAATCTCGAAAAGTTCTTAACTAATTTAGTTCAAATTTCTGCATGATACTGTAATAAATGTATAGACAGACAGAGGCTATATGTATTTAATATATAGTGTATAAATATGTGAAAATATATAATGGGGAAAGTTGTTAGCAAAAGTCTTGAAACGTTCATGACTCACTTACTTCAATTTTTGTGCGATACTATAAGAAACATACTTTTGGACATAGGCCATATATTTTTTAAACAACAATATACCAGTTTTCTGTTAAAAGTGACTACGAGAAAGAAAATGCTGTGTTATGATGTAATGTGAAAATGTGAGGCTCTTTCTCAGAGCCAAAATTAATTACAATAGCAGGGCATTTAAACCATTAGACAAATTGTCTCTCTCATATATATCCTTTCTCCTTATATAAAATTTTAAACAAAAGTTGTACCTACAACAATGTGCGGTTTCATTTTTTCCTTGCAGTCAGTTTTAACATAAAACAGGAAAGTTGTATTCATGGCATATTGGCTTATGACTATGCGAGGTGCGGCTAGAAAAAAACCGGACTGATGCTGGAAAAAACATTTATTTACAATTATTTACAATTTCATGTTATCTCCTTCAATGTACTCTCCTCCTCGGTCTCTACACCGCTCCATACGAATTTTCCACTGTTCATAGCAATGCTGCAGATCATTTTCGGTAAGTCCATACATTACTTCCGTCGCTTTTTCTTTTACTGCTTCAACAGTCTCAAATCTAGTTCCTTTCAAAGCTGACTTGACTTTAGGGAAAAGAAAAAAGTCACAGGGGGCCAAATGAGGTGAGTAGGGTGGATGATCTAAGATGGGAATGTTGTGTTTTGCCAAAAACGTCTTCACTGACAACGCACTGTGAGCTGGGGCAATGTCTTGGTAAAGGATCCATGACTTTTTTCTCCACAAATCGTTCCGTTTTCTCCGTACTCGCTCACGTAGGGTAGCCAGGACGCTAATGTAGTAATGCTGATTCACTGTTTGTCCCTCTGGTACCCAATTAATGTGCACAATCCCTTTGATGTCAAAAAAAAAAACAATCATCATTGCCTTGAATTTCGATTTTGACATTCGTGCTTTTTTTTTGTCGTGGAGAACCAGGAGTTTTCCAATGCATCGATTGGCGTTTAGTTTCGGGATCGTAAGTAAAAAACCACGATTCATCGCAAGTAATAACATTTTGTAAGAAGGTGGGATCACTTTCAATGTTTTCCAGGATGTCAGAACAAATCATTCTTCGGCGTTCCTTCTGTTCAATTGTGAGACACTTTGGAACCATTTTTGAACACACTTTGTTCATGTTGAAACTTTCATGAAGAATCTGCCTAACACTTTCCTTGTCAACTCCTGTTAACTCAGACACTGCTCTGATTGTTAAACGGCGATCTTATCGAACAAGTTTACCGATTTTTTCAATGTTTGCATCAGTTTTTGCTGACAATGGTCTGCCAGTGCGAGTGTCATCACTGGTGTCTTCGCGGCCATCTTTAAATCGTTTAAACCACTCAAACACTTGTGTTCGCGATAAACAATCATCGCCGTACACTTGTTGTAACATTACAAACGTTTCACTTGCAGCTTTTCCTAGTTTGAAACAAAATTTGATGTTAACACGCTGTTCTTTCTGTACACTCAACATTTTCCGACGCACAGACAAAACGTCAACTACTTAAAACAGACGCCACGGGCAGACTGAGTGCAGGAGGCAGATGAAACTCGAGCAGTAGGCGGAGCGAGAGTCACGTGACAGGCCACGCGACTTTCAGCCTTATTGCATTCGTTTTATTGTTTCACCAGTACTAGTCCGGTTTTTTTCTAGCCACACCTCGTAATACTACTGTGGAATCTGAATCATCTAAACATTGTAATCCAATCCATTTGCAGATTAAAACCATGTAAAATACTGTCAATGAAGCTACAATCCTCACACATCCAGCAGCAGCAGAGGTCTCTCTCACCTCATATGTACTAAGGATCCCAACTGAAGTACCTATTCATTTTAAATGGCTTCAACTCAGAATCAAGCTATCGTTGCCAGTAACAATAAATGAGGCTCAAGGTCAGGGAGAGGAGGGAAGAGGAGATGGACTGAGAGAGAGGGACACCAACCATGTCTCCTGTGCCTACTGCGTAATGATCACCAACATTCAATGAAATCGCTCTGCATGCATAACTGTCGTGCAATGCCAACTCCACGTTTGTTGCTACTGCTTCGTTGCAGATGCCGTCAGTGTCACCAATCATACCTCACTATTCAGCTCCCATGGGACATGTGTTATCGGACTATGCAGCATAATGCCAGTCTATGTCTCAACCTAAACTTCCATTTTCTTGTTCCAAACAAGTGACATTGTAGTTTGGGATTGCAGAATGCTTCTTTCCTTCGCTGGGCATAGTGGATGGCAATTCGAAGTTTGTAGTACTGATCTGTCATCTTGCAGAACATGCTGAAGTAATTAGTGACAACATACTCAACTCTCGAACCAACAAAAAATACAATTCCACAAAGGCAGCTTTGCAACAATAGGTTGCTCTCACCCTGGAGCAACAGGTGTGCCTAGTGACCTATGATTTACGACTCGCTGGGGTCTCCTCCTCAATTATGGCACCAACTGTGTTCCTTGTTGGACCCTGTTTTGATGCTGGACCCTACACTGTGGACACTGTGATCTGTCAGACTCCCATCTCAACTACAGCTGGCCATAACTGTGCATGAGGCAGAACCATTGGCCAAGAAACTCGCCTTAGGAGATAAAGTGTTTACAGTTATCCAGCACAGGCAGCACATCAGTGTGAGAGAGCCTGCCCCTGCCACATAGTTGGCCGCAATGCACCCCGAAAAACCTTGATGCTCCTCCATTCCGCATGAAACTGACGTCAAAGCTTCCCTCCCGAGCACTGGACAGTGGAATGCACACTGCACCACACTGGTATCAGACATACTGTGTCAGCTAATTCTGTCTCCTCATGGCAACATTGCTGTTGGTACCACTTGCAGTTTGGCACCACCACTCACAGCTGCCAACAGATCTGCTCTTTTCAAATGACAAATGCGAGTCACCATAGGTACACCAGCTCACACCACCTTGCTTCCATGATGATGACAGACGTCTGTAAATTCGTAATCAGTTGACAAACCGATACTTGCTTAGTGAATGGTGAGAAGAACAGAAATTGATAGCGAAATCCGTCGTTTCATTATAGCAAATGTAGGCTATTACATGGCCATCTTCAGCGTGTATAGATAGTGGTGTTAATCCAAAATATTCGAGGTGTAGATCTTACAGGAGGCACCAGAATTGTTTACTACGTGACACTTTGGACTAATAACATTTTATATGCACTGAATACGACTATGTAATAGCTAACATCTAGATCTGCTGTACTAAAACAACGGATTTCGCAGCCGATTTCGTTCTTTTCTGTATTGTCTGTATTCTACAATTGCTGCACACAATGGGAATTCCAGTCTGATTAATAATATACTTACTTGTTGACATTTGTTCAGATGTATGTACAGAGCCACAACAGATGTCCACACCACACTCTGAAGCTCTTTGGTTGCAGCTACCGATGCTATTATCTGCATGCCTGGCACCTTGGATCCTGTCATGTTACTCATGGCGGAGCTACGCTGCCCTTGAACTTTTTAAATAGCTGATGTTGCTGAGCCGGCCGTGGTGGCCGAGCGGTTCTAGGCGCTTCAGTCCAGAACCGTGCGACTGCTACGGTTGCAGGTTCGAATCCTGCATTGGGCATGGATGTGTGTGATATCCTTAGGTTAGTTAGGTTTAAGTAGTTCTAAGTCTTAGGGGACTGATGACCTCAGATGGTAAGTCCCATAGTGCTCAGAGCCATTTGAGCCATTTATGATGTTGCTGAGCCTACGCTGGGATCGACTTTCTCTGCTGATTTCATGTCTCCCTCAGTCTTGACCATGCTGTCTTATCCCGACCTTCAACACATCAATCTGTCCCGGGGCTGTTTGCCTCGGCTGTGCCATGGGCCATGAACCAATGCTTGCACTCCCTGTGACTTATATCGTTGCCAATAACAACCTTTCTTCAGTGCTTCATGTGTGTTCATGATGTAGGAAGCTATCAGCACAGTCCAGAAAGGTGTTCTTGCGACCTGTAATGACTCATAGCTGTTATGCTCTCTCAACAACGAAATGCACTGAAAAGTCTCTCGCACTTGGGCATGCATAAGAGGATTTCCGACGCCTATCACATGTTGCGGCTACGTCAGACAACACAACCACGCCAGCAACATCTGGCCATGCCCCAATTTGCAACCAGATGAAGCTGCCCCACAGGACCCACCATAGTGACACTCTCCACAGGTCAGTACAGTGCTTTCTGTGTCGTCCCTCCTGGTTCAGCAAATGTGTTTCAATCTTCTGCATCACACACTGCAAGTTAGGATCTATCAGTGTGCAATTAGGAATGGTACAAAGCACTGCATCAGTACAACTCTGGGCCCACCTGCTCATAAGGAACCATGACATCTTGCAACTGCTCTACTCTGTACAGCTAAGGCAGTGGTGGACGAACTGTTGCACTTGGGTATTGCTGGGCTTTCGGACATTGCTTGGGCCTCACCCATAAAGTTGATCCCTAAGAAAGACTGTTACGTCCAGCTTAGTCGTGACTACAGGACTCTTAACTCCAGCACGATTCGTGACAGCTATGCCATGCTGTACATTTGAGACTTCATGCAATCACTGAGGGGGACCACTGATCTTAGTGTGATCTACTGCTGAGGGGCCCATTTCAAATACCCATGCATTCAGACATTATCGCCAAGATCACTATTATTGTGACCTTTGGCCAGTCCAAGGTCCATGTCATGCCCTATGGACTGAAGAATGCAGCTCAAATGCAGCAATGTTTTACTGGCAGGGTGGTTTTTAAGCTAATTGCTGCTATGAATACCTAGATAATATCTTAATTTCTTCTGCCGACTCTCAAAGCCACAAACAATACCTCAGACTCATTCTCTCTGTCTTCTGTGACACAGGGGTAACAATCAATGAGGAAAAATCGGAATTGTGAGAGTGAGACACACTCTTAGTGCTAATGGGATGAAACCAACACCAGACCATGCTGAACTCGTTCATCAGCAGCCACAGCATCAAATCCATCATGACCTTCGCCGTTTCCTGGTTTAACAGGGCTTCTCACTCTGTTGGCATCGATAGTAGCAAAACCAACAAACATGGTAAATATAGGCATTTATCATCAATACAACTACATTGATGAGCTAAAACATTATGATCACCTGCCTAATAGCTTGTTTGTCCATCTATGGAACGAAACACATTGCTGAGTGTGCATATCAGGGATCTGACAGTTTGTTGATAGGTTTTTGGAGGTATGTGGCATTAGATGTCTAAGCACAGGTCAGTAATCTGCATAAGTAATGGGCTGCTGATTTGTGTATGCAGTGATGGTAACCCAATAGCGACCTAGATGGGTTCCATAGGATTTACATCAGGCAAATTAGGTTGCCGAGACATCAACGTTCAATCACTATAATGCTCCTCAAACCACTGTAGCACAGTTCTGGCTCCAAAACATGGTCAATTATAATGCTATAAGGTGACATCACTGTTGGTTAAGACATCAGGCATCAAGGGATGCAAGTGGTTTGCAGCTAGCAGCATGTGTTCAATTACTATCATAGGTTCCATGCAAGCACAGGAGAATGTCTCCCATAGCATAAAACTGTTCCCACCAGCCTGCGTCCATGGTACGCTGCATCCATTGATTGATAGTCAAATCCTAATGACCCCACACCCATTGCAATTGTAATTGACGATGTCATTAGGTCAAGATGTGAATGTGTAGCAGTGGTCTGCTGCAGAGTTCCATGTTCAACAATGTATGATAAACAGTGTGCTCTGAAACACCTGTGGATGCACCGGTATTGTTTCAGCAGAGATGCCACAGATAACTGTCTAACCTGCTTTACAGAGCAAACAAGCCTCTGTGAAGTCATGGATGTCCAATCATTTAGCTTCTAGTGGCAGTTTCACTGTCCTTCTACCTCTTTCTGTAGATGTTCACGACAGCAGCACATGAATATTTGACCAGCTTTGCCATTTCTGAGATACTCATTGACAGGCTCTGTGTAATAATAATTTGCACTTTCTCAAAGTCTCTTATCTCAAAGGATTTCCCCATTTGCAACCCAGATCTTTGCTGGGGTGAACCCCAGTCCACGTCAGCTCCACTTCCATACTTTTGTTACCACATGATGTGCTCACAGTGCCACCACGTGGCATCCAGCGTCATGGCAGGCAATGGTCATAATGTTTTGGCTCATCAATGTATTTATGTAACAACAGATTATGAGCAAGTGGCTGTTAAAAACAATAAAATTTACTTAACTCTGGTCTTGTTCATGCAGTATTCTTCTTTTGTAGGTTGTCCAGTTCGATGATCTCACTTTATACAAGAGGATGGGCCGTTGGTTTAATATGTGTATGGTGAAATGTTATAATGAAACAGGTATTAAGATTTAACTTAAGATTTTTAATGTATGTTGATTCAGCCACATCACAGGCTTTTAATAGTTTGCATAATTAGAAGAAAACGTTAAAAAGAAAATATTCAATACAGCTCAACATGCTCGCATTCATCTCTTTCCATCTTAACTGAACTATACTAGATTCCACAGTCCAACCAACTATGCCATCACACAACCACAATTGTCTCATAAAATGACTAAACTCAGACTGTCTGGTACAGATACACAAAAGTCAACAACAAAGATCCCACCACTCACAGCTCACAGATATTTGAATACATCGATATTTACAGTCAACAATATGTGAAAAGTATTGATATGATCGAAATTATTTCCTAAAAGATATAAATATATTTAATGATTATAGGAAACAATAAGTGTCACATTAGTGGTGTTTTGGGAGGTTCATTACTTTAACCTGTGTAATGCTGTAATCTGCAATACTTTGCGAAAAATGGGATATGTTGAGCTGTTCCATAAGCTGGAAATCCTCAGTTTTTATCAACAACACTTACCACATGCTGCAGATGATCAGGCACGCTTTTCTGGCGCCTTTGCAGGCCCACACACACAAGGGAAACGGAATCTTTTCTTCTCTACAGAACTGCAAATGGCATTGGGCTGCTCCATGAAGTGTCTCATTATGACTCTTTCCCTGCCATCCACTATACTGGATGCCCAGCTTACCATCACCATGACCAGAATTGATTTGGGAACAGGGGTGGTCCTCCAACAAGAAGTGGCAGGTGATGTGCAGCCCCTCCATTCCTTCTCCAAGAAACTTACAGCATCTCAAACGAAATTGTCTGCATTCACCCACGAGTTGCTCACCATGTATGACACACTAATTCTGGGAAGACATCAAGGTCATCATTTCATCATCTACACTGACGAAAAATCACTGGTGGATGCCATACTTCACCCGACGACGACTGACAGCTAATGACAATTTTGCCATTTCGATCTCATTGCCCAGTACTCCACCAAAATCCATTATGTGAGTGGAATGGACTGTGTTGTGGCCAATTACCTCTCATGCATGTACACGATCTCCCTCAGTCTCGATTACAGCAGATTGACTGAAGAAATAGAGTGAGACACAAAAATTTCTGCCTTATTTGACGACTGTTCCTCTAACCTCAAAATTTAATCTGATCAGTTCCCAGTTCAGATGTAAGCATCCTCTGTGATGTATCCCAGTACAGACTTTAACTGATCCTCCCCACATCAATGTGACAGTCAATCTTCGATTGTCTACACGATCTTGCTCATCCAGGACTTTGACCGACAATCTGGATGATCACTGAGCACATCAGTCATGACTTCCTACATGGACTCAGGCATGCCTCAAGTGACAACACTATAAGATGGGCCACCACATGCAAATACCCCTAGACAGCTTCAACATACTGTGCGGGCACTTCCATCATGTGCACCTGGACCTTGTTGGACCCCCACCAGAGTTGGAGGGGTATGGATATCTACTCTCCATGACTAATTGCATTTTGTGCTGGGTGGAATCTGTGTCAGTCACACATATCATGGCACAATCCACGACCTGAGCCTTTGTGGTGGTTTGGATATTCCATTTCTGTTGCCCCGATACCATTACCATTGATTAGGGTTGTCAGTTCGAATCTTCACTCTTCAATGATCTCTGCCCCTTCTGCGGCATCTCCCACCAATGTAGGACAGCGTACAACTCCCAGAACAATGGACTTGTTGAATGATGGCACTGTGCAATGAAGATGGAACTTGTGCCATGGGGGTGCATGGAATGAGGCCCTCCTCTGGGTGCTTCTCAGCATCCATATGGTCTTGAAAGATGATTTACATGCCTTGCTGAGAGAGTGAATTTATGGTGAGACTCTTATGTTGCTGGGATAATTTGTTCTATCAACTGCTACATTTAACTCAATGGAACTCTATGCATTGGTGCAGCATGTCAAAAATCACATGTGTAATTTGCTATGCCTCCCCTGTATGCACACTCAGCCCTGAAGCCATTCTCCACAAGAAGGGTTTCATACTGTGCAAACTTCATGCTCTGTGACAACAATATACAGCCACCCTTACAACTGCCTTATACTGTGGAGTTGAAATGGGATAGTCAAAACCTTCAACATTGACATAAATGGCACTTCTATAGTGTTCTCCATCAATAGGCTGAAATCTGCATGGATCCTTTCCACTTTGGATGATCCACCTCCTCTTCAGGATGAAAAGCTTGTGAGTGCTCCAATCAGGCTCGTGACCTGCCGAGCCAGCGATTACAGTTGACATCAATGACTTTTGACAGGATGAACTCATGGTCAAACTGAACAAAATAGAGCTTTTGGTTGAAGCTACACATGTTGCTCTGGGCTCCTTCTCTAAATCAGTCACTACCTGACTCACCAATATCTTCTGCCTCCTGCCAACTGTGGATTTTACTGCTGAGTCCTCCTGGCTTTCTCCAGCAGGCAAGCATACTATCACGCTGCTGGCTAACTCTCTGCACCTCTCACCACCTGGAGCTATGTCCCTGCTACTGCAGCACCCACATGTGGTCCACCACTGTCAATGGCAGATGCTGAATTACCTCAAGCCCCTAATATCTCACACTATGGCCAGCCTCATTGCCTCCTGCCATGACTCATGCTGTACCATCTGTACTTGATAGGTGACAGCCATCATGGAGCGCCAGCAATGCTCACCGGTTGACAATGTTGACTTCACAACAGACCCTCCAGATGTCCACACTCTGTGTGTGGAAGAGGGGGGGGGGGGGGGGGGCGGCTCTGTGGGGGCACAACGACAAACACTGGAGTATCTGTGACTGGGACAGGCAGTTCACTCTACAGCATGTTACATGGTGTACAAAGTTAATTAATGAAATATCATACATGATCAGCATTGCAATGTGTGTTGGCAAATTTCAAGCATTTCAGTTATAAGTTTTATGTGTCGCTATTATTACTAGGTTTAATTAATTAATTAATTAGAATTTTATGTAGTTTTGTTCTTAATTTGAATGTCATTAAAGATGCATAAATTTGGGCTATAGCAGTGAAAAGAGTAGGTGATTTCCTCCGAGATATATGTGCTATTCATGTGTGTTTTGTAATTATTTGAGGCACCATGAGCAAAAACTTCAATTTGACCACTGCAATTGAAATATGTAATCATCAATGCCAGACAGTGTAAAATGTGAATCCACTCAGTTTATAAGAGTTTTGAGCATTATTGTGTTAGCTTGCAACTAGAGGACTTTGTAATTTGCTACCTTATGTACTTTGTCTACCTATTATGAATGTTTAGACTACCTATTACTTGTGACAAAGGTGATCATCAGGCAGAAAAATTTTGATTATATGATGAAATCAAAACCAAATTCCTGCAGTGGATGTACATTATTTTGCTAGCCTATAACTGCTGGAATACAATCATCATTGTGAGACTAGGAAGCTACTGAAGGTTAAGCACCAGGTGAGCAAATTTACACACTGATACAAAAATTGGAAAACTATGGCATTCAGGGACAAATGGTAGTGTGCGTCAAAGAATTTCCAAGCGGGTGACAAGCAATATCCCAATAACTTAGTCAAAATGGTTCATTGTGTGAATGATTTATTTACAAAGCACAATACAATGACACATCCACATTTGATCACAGCTCAGAACACAAGGAAGTCTTTGCTCTGTCCTTAGATATACCTCTCTTTGCTCAATAGTGATGCACTTCACTACTGATATACCCACAAGTGCATACAATCACATCTGTGCAACAGGAAACAGTATGTGTCAGTAAGGAACGAATACCAGTGAGGAACCAAGCTGAGGTACCTGAGAATGGGGCCATTCCTGTTTAATCCATCTATAAGTGATCAAGGCAGTGAAAAGAAAAAAAAAAAGAAAATATAGTATGCAAATGACATTATGATACTGAACAGTGAGCAAAATATCGAACAGCCTGAGAGAAGTGAATATATTTCTGTAAAATACTGCAGCCAAATGGCTAATGGAAAATGAACTGGTTATAACCTTTAAAAAGACTATGTAAGCAGTGTTCAGAAACAAAGAGAAGTGCGAGCTTAAGGACTTAGAAGTGGATAAACAAAAGAGGAAGAAGCAGACTCAGCTAGATGGTAAGTGCTGTGTACGAGTTGAAATGAAAAGAGTGTATTAATTCTACATGTAAGAAAATCACCTCTTGTCATATTCATAATGAAGCTGCTATAACAATATGCAGACTAACTAACAGGAAAAAAAAACAATTATGCTCAATTTAAGAAGACAGTCTTATGAAACAGCAGACACTGCTTCAAAAGTCTACATATCTTAAGTTTCAGAAATGGTACTTTAGACTTTATTACAAATGTTTCTGTATATGCCTACAACACATGGAGGAAGAACAAGATATGAAGTAGTCCATACTGACTAAATATTCTTGAAAAAGGGCCTTAGTTCTTGCATATCAAGTCACTAAGAAGTCTGCCCATAAACTTGCATGACAGGATAGATGACACTAACTTTGCAAATGATACTAACTTTCCAAATATGGTGTATTTTCCAAAAAAGTCAAAGACTCTGCTTCATTTTTTTCTTTTGGCTTTCTCATGTATCTACATAGAATTGGCATGTTAATTACTGTATGGACTTGGTAGTGATGTTTTGCATTGTTGGTTACAGAATAATACTAGACAAATATGTTTACCAGTGTAATTATTCATGATTGTTCATGCTACTTAGTAGAAGAATTAAGATTTTTATTTAATGTTGCCCAGGAACACAAGATGTACAGGTAGGTGGTTCTTGTGTTTTCTGCCTGAAGGATGTAGCTTGCCTTCTCGATGTACAGAGCTCTGATCTAATAACCAGAGGCATGCAAAAAAAAAACTGTAGAATAGCCTCTACTTTCAACCCACAGCACAACATAAACAGCATCGTTGCAGTATAGTTATTTAATTTATTTTTGGCCTCAAATACTGTATAAGACTACCAAATACATTACAGAAAATTTATTTAGTTTATTTTTGTCCTGAAGTACTGCATGTGTATATCAAACATATTGTCTTCAAATAAATCTCATTATTGCAAATTTATCTCATTCAGTTTGAACTTGGACTCCTGGCAAAAAAATGGTTGATATTGTGGAGAGTTGTATGTGAAGGGACTTAACAAGTCTTCCTCTTTAACATATTCCAATGAATGTGATAGACCCATTTTACTACTTCTTCTGATCACTTTCAATTTACAGTATAGAGGATGGAGGCAAATTGTGTTACAAAATTTTAACCCTGGGTAGCCGATGCCAATAGGAACCAAACTTACTAATGTTATGTAAGTCGACAATGCACCATTTTTAAACTATGGAAACTTGGCACCACATGCTCCGATTGGCCGTGGGATTGCCCTTTTGCTGTTCATCAGTTTACGGACAGCGCTATGGTTGTCAGTTCACACATGCAAACATCCCTCACCCAGCCACTGCCCCAATGTGATACGCAAACATGTTGAATAGGTCTTGCTGTTTGTCTCCACCTCATGTCAGAGGAATGCCCATGTAAGCTTCACTTCGGAGCCCACACACGTCACCTGTGATTTAGTCATACAGTAAGCATGGCAGCACAGTATTCATTTGAAGAACAATGAGATATGGTTTTTATTCATGGACTAGCCAACTGTAATGCACATGAAGCTCTACGTTTGTATGAGGAGCGGTATCCAGCAAGATGCCACCCACACCTGAAAATGTTTACAGCTATTCACTGGAGACTTGGCAAAACAAGCTCGTTAGCGGGATATCATGGTAATGCTGGAAGACCTTGAACACAATGGATGCTGCATTTGAAGAGACTGTTCTCAAGCACTTCATGGATGCACCTATGACAAGTATTTGAGCAGTTGGACATGACATGGGTGTCATTCATCACTTAGTCTGGGAAGTTTTGAGGGATGACAGCCAGCGTCCATTTAGTTTCCACCCTGCCCAAGACCTACATCCTGTAGCGGACTATGAACACAGTTTAGGGTTTTCCCAGTGGTTCCTGCAACATGTTGCACAAGATCCCCACTTCTCTGCCATTGTGTTGTTTACTGGCAGTGCACCTTCCAGCAGGATGGCCTTTACAACACTAAAAGCATTCATTAGGGGATATCCTCGTGACATGTATGTCTGCAGACACCAGAAACGATTTTCGTTCAACATTTGGGTAAGCATTGTGGGTGACCATGTGATTGGGCCAGTCTGTCTACCTCCTCAGCTTACCGGGGCAAATTACCTTCACTTTTTACAAGAAACTCTACCTGGCCTGCTGGAAGATCTTCCCCTGGACATACGGCAACGCATGTGGCTGCAGCATGATGGGGTGCCCACACATAAGCCATGCTGTGGGCAGATATTTAAATGAACCCTTTGATGGCCAGGTAATTGGCAGAGGTGGTCGTAGGACATGGCCCCCACTATCACCAGACCTCACGCCACTGGACTTTTTCCTGTGGGGATTCTTCAAGGTTCTAGTTCACCCACCTGGATGCGCACCACCTAGAAACGAATAGGAATTAGTGGATTCCATTCATCATGCCGCCAATTGCATCAGGGCAATGTCAGGAATCTTTGAAAGAGTTCAGCAAAATGCTGTTCAGCATTACCAAGCCTGTGTCACAACAGAGGGTTGCCACTTCAAGCACCTGCTTTAAGTAAACAATGTCCTAGTTAAAAAAAAAAGCCCCTTTCAGAGCCAACACCATTTGTAAAAGACTTTCTGTACACGAACTAGAATCTGTTGACAAGTTTGTTCCTGGTACGCCTTATCATGAAACTACACTGGATGGCTGGGGACCCTGGCAGATTCACACTCAGAGTGGATGGCTGGTGTGCTACCACTGAGCATGTGGGCTGCTCAAAAATGGTTCAAATGGCTCTGAGCACTATGCGACTTAACTTCTGAGGTCATCAGTCGCCTAGAACTTAGAACTAATTAAACCTAACTAACCTAAGTACATCACACACATCCATGCCTGAGACAGGATTCGAACCTGCGATGGTAGCGGTCACTTGGTTCCAGACTGTAGCACCTACAACCGCTTGGCTACTCCGGCCTGCATGTGGGCTGCCTCGGATACATAGTGATCTCCGGTAGGCAAACCATTCACGGTCATGAATTGTACAGAGCATCCAGCAACAGGGCAATTCTACGGCCAATCGGAGTTTAAAAATTGTGCGTTGTCGATCTACACAACATTAGTAACTTTGGTTCCTAGTGGCATCAACTATCCAGTGTTAAAATTTTGTGACACAATTTTTTGCCACCCTATATATACATTTAATTCCTTTCACTATTTAACAGCCCAATGATTCGTTCCACATCATGATTTATTGTACAAAATGGTCCATGGAATATGACACTAACTAAACAACTAACAGGAATCAGTCTTTCCTTCTCATACAGTATGGTAACTCTCCCCTGACCCACAGTTCTGGGTGACTTTCCCAAAATCTAACCCTTTTCCTAGACCTCTCCAGTCCTTTTCTTCACCCTTCTTGCTGAAGAAGGAGCCACTGGCTCTGCAAGCTTGCCAGTCACAACAGTCTTTTATGTGTGTGTTCTGCCGTCACTTGGTGAATAGATTTTTTTCTCTCTCCAATTAAATAATTTCATCAATAATTGATTATTTTCGTTGTTATAACTAACTGGAGAGCAATATAAATATGTAGCTGGCAATACTAAATAATCAGTTAGTTTACACTAAAAAGTCTAGCAAAAACTCAAGAAATCACCAGGATTGGAAAACATTGCTTTGGTCAGACTGAATTCTTCTGTCAATTACACTTGGGTAACAAGAGTCATGAGATAGCAATAAGCAGATGTATAACTATAAAGGGGAAGGTGTGACAAACCAAGCTGGGATTTTTTTCACTTCCTCTCTTGTTTTGCCATTTTTGTTTTTTTCATTTTTAATTAATTACCATTAACATATGTGAGTATTATCTGCATTTTTCATAAAAGAGAAAGGTTGGTCATCAATATTAAAGAATATACCACCAGATCTAATTTTCTGCTTAGTTTTGTGTACATCATCAATTTTCTAATTTATTTAGAGTATTCCTAATTAATATCTTTTGTTGTAGGATGAAATCAGTAATTATTTCATAACTTAAATTCTATTGTTGACATATAAACAAATATAAATTCTATAATAATTATAACCATTTAGAGGAACAACTGATAGTATTCTTAAAGGATCTGTTTGGCCCTATTCAAAAACATGTTAGCAAAGCCAGCCCTTAATTAATTCCAAAGTAATTAACAGTTTTGTCAAAAGTATAGTTTGTGTTTCAATATTTGTTAATTTCATGATTTAAATAAATAATTTGGGCTAACCCTTGTAGTAGAAGAAACTGTTAAAACGAACCAATTTTTTGATGTATTCAGTTAATTTAATGAGTTATGTTTTAATTGTAATTTCTGTAAATTAAACATCAAACAAAGTATAGTTTCAGTACCTACTATTGTGATGATATATAAAGGCCTGATTTTTGGTCCTGAGACAGTCAGTCCACAGCCAATTTTCAGATGAGAAACCCGTGCTGGTTAGGTCAACAACAATGCATCAAGTAAACAGTGGAATAAGTGTAACACAATTAGGCCATGTGTTAATACATCTGTTCAATACATACCATATTATTCTGCAAGAACTGTGAGCTGTGTGGTTTGATTTTTCCTGCTCATAGGTATTCAACAGTAAATTATTGTAGCAGTATGCTGATGTTTGCCTGCAACCTATTAACAAGGCTTATCAAAATTTGTCAATAGTTAACTGTCCATATTGACTGTATAATATTGTGGGGGTGTGAACAGTGAAAGTAAAGAACTATGAAATACAACTTCGCACCTGTCGGCTACTATTTTTCAGTCAGAATAGCAACACAGTACGTTAGCACCCAGGACAATCAACGAAGAAATAAAGCAGGCGAACATCACACAGTGCAATGGGAGAGCTGTCATTTGTACTCAGGTGAATCATGTGAAAAGGTTTCCAACATGACAGGAATTAACAGACATTGAATGTGAAATGGTAGTTGGAGCCACAAAAAAGGGGCATTCCATTTCAGAAATCGTTAGGGAATTCAATATTATGAGGTCAACAGCGCCAAGAGTGTGCCAAGAATACCAAATTTCAGGCATCATCTCTCACCACAGGCTGACGGCCTTCACTTGACGACTGAGAGCAACAGCGTTTGCATAGAGTTGTCAGTGCTAACAGGCAAGCATCACTGCATAAAATAACTGAAGAAATCAATGTGGGACATATGGTGAATTTAACCATTATAACAGTGCCATGAAATTTGTTGTTAATAGGCTATGGCAGCAGACAACTGGCAAATAGCACAACATCGTCTGCAGGACCAACGTCATCTGCAGCACCTTCCCTGAGCCCGTGACCATATCGGTTGGACTCTGGATGACTGGAAAACCATGACCTGGTCAGATGAGTTGGTAAGAGCTGGTGATAGGGTTCAAGTGTGGTGCAGACTTCACAAAGCCATGGACCCAAGTTATCAAGGCACTGTGCAAGCTGTTGGTGGCTCCATAATAGTGTTGGCGATGTTTACTGGCTCCTATGGTCCAACTGAACCAATCATTAACTGAAAATGGATATTTTTGGATACTTGAAGACCATTAACATCCATTCATGGACTTCACGTTCCCAAACAATGACGACATTTTTATGGATGACAACGCACCATGCCACAATTGTTCATGATTGGTTCGAAGAATGTTCTGAACAGTTTAAGTAAATGATCTGGCGAACATGTTGCCTGACATCAATCCCATCAAAAATTTACAGGACATAACCAAGACATCAAATGGGTTCAAATGGCTCTGAGCATTATGGGGCTTAACTTCTGAGGTCATCAGTCCCCTAGAACTTAGAACTACTTAAACCTAACTAACCTAAGGACATCAAACACACCCATGCCCGAGGCAGGATTTGAACTTGCGACCGTAGTGGTCTAACCTAGACCTCAGTTCATGCACAAAATCCTGCATCAGCAGCAAACTTTCAAAACTGTGGACAGCTATAGTTCAATATTTCTGTAGGGGACTTCCAATTACCTGTTGAATCCATGTCACATCAAGTTGCTGCACCACACCAGGAAAAAGGAGGTCTGGTACAATATTAGGAGGTACTGGTATCCCATGACTTTTGTCACCTCAGTGTGACTGTGCAAGGAGATCCACATGCAAACCATATTGTGAAATTAAGGTCAGTACAGCAGTCATGGCATATGTAGAAGTCCCTGTCTCTGATAACACTCTGAGCTACAAATCAATATAGTCCACTGAATGCTTCAGCTCTTGTTCTGTGTGTGAGAAGAATTTTCAGAATTGTGTCCAATGTTGTCCTCAGTTACATAATTGATGTTTCAATCCAAACAGATCTGTGGCTTTCAACAATGGGAGGTATGAGCTTTTCTACCAAGTTATTTTGCTAGAGCCATTTAATCACAAGTCAAAATGCTAGGCAATGCACTTTCTGCAGTAGTATTTCTTATCATGCACACCAGTCAGTTTTCATGGCCCCATTAATGTTAACATCCAGTCACACACAAAAATTTCAATATCGTTTGGCTTGGAGGTTGAGTTACTTGGTTAAAAAAAGTATAGCCCTTAATATTTTCTCCATAATTTATTTATACTGTGTTGTAAAGTAGAGACAATCAACTTTTATAGAAGGAAAATTTTATTTGACATTTGCTTGGTGTAAACATCATTTGCTTGGGAAATAATAATAATAATAATAAAAATAATAGTAATATAGAAAGTGATTTTGATGTTCTTTCTATTTTATTCCTTCTTTACAACATAAATTAATATAAGATGATATTACAGTAAGCATAGGTTACTGGCTGTTAATCACTTCTCTGTCACAGATCCATCACCTGGCTCCATACATATTAGCATTCTGAAATAAAGCCAAACAGTATTTCCATTTACTAACAAAGCACAAATTAAAACCATCCCCATTATTTTGTCATGTGTGTGTGTGTGTGTGTGTGTGTGTGTGTGTGTGTGTGTAAAATCAAGGGAAAATACCTCTGTACCCATGTGTCATCACTAAACAATGGAAAATCAGGGACTAAATAACAACAATATTATTATAGCAGGAAAGTTCCAGTAGAATTTTAATGAACTCGCATGCGTTGCACACACACACACACACACACACACACACACACACACACACACACACACACACACTGCTTTCTCTCTCTCTCTTGTGCCCTGCATACTCTTCCACTTCTCTTGAGTTAATAAAGAGTATAATTTAGTCTTTACTGTGTTCCTTCACATAAATTTCACAGCACAGAATCCTCTACTTTTCATTCCTTAATTTTGCAACCAAGAACGGTATAAACATAATAAGAATCCAACTCATAAAAATATTTTAACTAATTATTATTATCATGCAGATGTTGTTACTTACTGGAAATTTGCAACCTTCGTATCTATGCCAATAACAAGTTACAAATGGTGGTACATCACATCTGCACTTCACGCAAATACCAGGGCTCACGAGATGATCTCCTCGTCTGAGTTTTAGATGTCCAAAAGAGCAGTGCAGTTCTTAAATGTAAATAAATAACATTTTATGATTACAACACATTGCAACAGGAACTTATATAATATCTTAACTGTAGACATGAGCATGAATTACAGTAGAGTTATTCCCTAATGAAGTTTGTTGTAAATAATCAACTGCAATTCAAAAGGAATAACTATACTATGAGAAGAAAAATGGTGGTCGTCACTCCACAGTAATGTTCTGTTTAGAACAAAAAGATGAGCACAATGCTGCAACCAAAAGTTTTGATGACTTATCCAGTGATATGAAATGTCTGGCAGTCAGCAAAGTAACAAACTGTAAAAGTTTCTCCTTCACAAATCTTCTATTCCACAGAAGAACTTCTGTTATTGTAGTATGTAAAAGTTGATGGGTAAGAATTACTTCCTCAGATATGTATATTATCTGTATACTTCCACAATTAAACTCTGTCACTAAATCCAAAGAGATTCTGGTCATATGTAAAGTACACCAGTGGCAAGATACAATCAGCACCTTTACCACACCAGTAGTGATATTACCAATTATGGTACCACTAAAGCAGAGTTACACAGTTTACTAAAATTCCTTAATCAAAGATGATGAAGTAAATATTCCAGAATATTTAAATCAAGAACAGCTATCAAGGTGAGTGACTTAGAAGCAGCTATTCCTCAGTGTACCAAAACAGCTTAAGGCACTTGATAAAGGCAAGTCTTGTGGTGAAGTTTGTATACCAGATTGGGTTTCTTCTGGAGTACACTGACAAAACAGCTCCACACTTAACAGTCACATACAACTGCTCTCTCTACAAAAGATCCATACCTTAAGACTGGAAAGTTGTACAGGTCAAAGCAATACTCAAGAAATGAAATAGAAGTAACCTGATGAATTATGGACACATATCACTGACCTCACTTTCCAGTAGGATCTTGGAACATATACTGAGTTTGAACATTATGTCTTACCTCAAAGAAAATTGTCTGTTGACGTAGTCAGCATTAATTCAGAAAATAGTGTTCTTGTGAAATACAACTAGTTCTTTATTTGTATAAAGTAATGAATTCTACTGACATGAGCCTCAAATTTATTCCACATTTCTAGGTTCCCAGAAGGATTCCAACACCAATCTTTACATGAAACTTCTAATCAAATTGCGTGCCTATGGAGTTTTGCCTCAGTTGTATGTAACTGGATTCGTGGTTACCTGTCAGAAAGGTCACAGTCTGTAGTGATTGATGGAAAGTCATTGAGTAAATGAGAATGGATATCTGTCATTCCCCAATGGACTGTTATAGGCACTCTGATGTTCCTAATCTACATAAATGATTTAAGAGGCAATGTGAGCAGTCCCCTTAGTTTGTTTGCTGATGATGCCGCCATTTACCAGCCACAAAAGTCATGTTGTTGTTGTGGTCTTCAGTACTGAGACTGATTTGATGCAGCTCTCCATGCTACTCTATCCTGTGCAAGCTTCTTCATCTCCAAGTCATAAGATCATCAAAACCAATTTGAAAAATGACTTAGATGTGATATCTGTATGGTGCAAAAAGTGGCAACTCACTTTAAATAAGGATAAGTGTGAGACAATCTACATGAGTACTAAAAGGAAATGGTTAAATTTCAGTTACATGATAAAGCACAGAGATCCAAAGGTCATCAGTTCAACTAAATACCTATGAGTTACTATTACAAACAATTCAAATCAGAATGAACACATAGATAGTGTTGTGGCAAAGTAAAGGAAAGGCTATATTTTATTGCAACAGGTCTGCGAAATAGTTTGCCAACACTTTTCTTGTCTGTCCTCTTCTGGAGTACTGCTGTGTGGTTTGGGTTCCTTGCCAGATAGAACTGACAGAGGAAACTGGAAAAGTCCAAAGAAGGAAAGCTTGTTTTGTATCATCATGAAATAGGGGAGAGAGTGCCATGGATGTGAGTTGGGATTGCATTCATTAAAACAGTGGCATTTTCTTCATGACAAATTTCTCCTCTGAATGCAAAAATATTTTATTTGCAAAAAACTACAGAGGAAAAAATGATGTTTTTGTTGTGGTCTTCAGTCCTGAGACTGGTTTGATGCAGCTCTCCATGTTACTCTATCCTGTGCAAGCTCCTTCATCTCCCAGTACCTACTGCAACTTACATCCTTCTGAATTTGCTTAGTGTATTCATCTCTTGGTCTTCCTCTATGATTTTTACCCTCCACGCTGCCCTCCAATACTAAATTGGTGATCCCTTGATGCCTCAGAACATGTCCTACCAACCGATCCCTTCTTCTTGTCAAGTTGTGCCTCAAACTCCTCTTCTCCCCAATTCTATTCAATACCTCCTCATTAGTTGTGTGATCTACCCATCTAAAGTTCAGAATTTTTCTGTAGCACCACATTTTGAAAGCTTCTATTCTCTTCTTGTCCAAACTATTTATCGTCCACGTTTCACTTCCATGCATCGCTACACTCCATACAAATACTTTCAGAAACGACTTCCTGACACTTAAATCTATACTCAATGTTAACAGAAATGCTTTCCTTGCCATTGTCAGTCTACATATTGTATTCTCTCTACTTCGACCATCATTAGTTATTTTGCTCCCCAAACAGCAAAACTCCTTTACTACTTTAAGTGTCTCATTTCCTAATCTAATTCCCTCAGCATCATCTGACTTAATTCAACTACATTCCATTAACCTTGTTTTGCTTTCGTTGATGTTCATCTTATCTCCTACCTTCAAGGCACTGTCTGTTCCGTTCAACTGCTCTTCCAAGTCCTTTGCTGTCTCTGACAGAATTACAATGCCATCGGCGAACCTCAAAGTTTTTATTTCTTCTCCATCGATTTTAATACCTACTCCAAATTTTTCTTTTGTTTCCTTTACTGCTTGCTCAATATACAGGTTGAATTGCATCGGGGAGAGGTTACAACCCTGTCTCACTCCCTCCCCAACCACTGCTTCCCTTTCATGTCCCTCGACCCTTATAACTGCCATCTGGTTTCTGTACAAACTGTAAATAGTCTTTTTCCCCCTGTATTTGACTCCTGCCACCTTGTAGAGAATGTCTAGTGTGTCCATTTTTCCAAAGTGCTGTTCGAGATGGAACAGTAGAGAAATAGCCTGAAAGTATTTCAGCCAACCTTATGCTAGGATCTTAAGTGTGAAATGAAGAGTATTCATGTAGATGTAGATGTGGGAAAACAAGCTTTATAAACGTTCAGTGTGTAGCCATATTTATAATTATTTTGTGATGTGATTGTAAAATGACCCATTCCACATCATTATAATTTGTCATGAAGATGAAACTAACTAATTACCAATAGAAGAGCTATATTTGGAGTTTAGAAGAGTAGTTGATGAAGTGTTGACTGGATATGTAATTGTACAAAAGTTCATGATGGGATGGCCTCTCCATGGTATTCAGTCTCCGTAAACAAACTTTTAAAGAAACAGTGTCTAATGCACAGTGGATGTAAAACAAAGGCTTGGTCCATACATAGACAGAAGATATATGAAATGCCTTTCACTCTCAAAAGGACAATGTGTGTATCCTTCAGCGGCTACTGCAGCAGAATCTTTTTAAAGAACCTTTCACAAAACACAAACAAATTCTGCACCAAAGTAAGTGTACAGACACTTATGGATGACATGGAACTGGCAATGAGGGCAGCAAAACAAAAGGAGAAATGCTGAATTCATTGCTTCCTTATTGAGATCATTTGTAGGACAATGTTCACATCACATTAGCAGCTTGGCTAACTTCATCAACAGATTTCAGTGAAGTTACACAGATTGCTTGATCGATTTTGATGTAGTTTCATCCTTTAGAAGGGTCCTACCTAGGGACTGAGTGACAACAAATTTCAAACAGAATTACACAATGTTATTCTGATTTACTCTTCCTTCATTGCAGTGTACGTGTAAGACAGATTATTTGAACAGGGTGACCAGGTTGCTATGTAAGGCCCTCTGAATCCCTTAGTGGCCAAATCTTTTATTGCAGATTTTGAAGAGATATATCTGGAATCAGCAACTCTTATACCAACTGTTTTTTGAAGGTATGTTTATGGACTGCCTGTCATAGTATGTCTTCATGGAGATAATAATATAGTTTTTGCAGCATATTAATTATTTTTCATAAGAATGCTCAGTTTACCATGGATACAGAAAAATATGATCTTTTTGTACCAAAGCAAAATTCAGTCTTGAAAACAAATTATGACAGAACTGCTGATACTTAACTTCAGAATATGTAACGTAAACACCACTCGCAGATTAGACTTTAGGCCTGTTCTGACTGACCGACGGCCTAAAGGGCTGTACTTCAGGACACTAAATGTCTAATAGTACCAAAGCACACACACACACACACACACACACACACACACACACACACACACACACACAAAGGATGGGCAGGTCACTCAGACTTCAGGATGAGAGGGACTCATCTGGTCCTCCAAATTTAAGTTTCCTGAGGTTTTGTGATATCATACTATCAAGGGACAGGGCAATGAGTCTAAGAATTAATTCAGAAACTTCAGTAATTAATAAATGTGCAAATTTGCATATCAGTTCTGTGTGTGATGCCAAGACAGTCAAGAAATGATGGATAGATAATGATGATAGCTATGCACAGAAACATTCCCCCAATTTTTGTAATTCAATAACTAGATGCATTAAAATGGTACTATTTATTTCCAAGATGACTATTTCTGTTAAAACCAGGCCTTTGTCTGGATCTGAATGTTTTCACACGCGTGGATATACCTGCAAGATGAGGTAGACTTTTATAAAGACACCAGCACCTGGCAACTTAACATTACAAGGTGGTCTTTCCAGAAGTGTTGAAAAAGACACTATTAGGTCAAAGTAGTGCTACTGTGGTCTGTGGATTATTTTCTTTGGGGGTAGAGGTTTTGCACACCACCCAAGGTGAGCAGTGACTCTTACTTCCTGGACTGTCTTGGAGAAGTCAACACATACTTCTGCAATAGGTGCAATAAGACTCCACACGACATTGTCTTACATTTAGGCAGCATGTTGCAGCAGTGTTCCTGTGCCCTGAAACCTCAGAAGTTTAGGGAAGGTTGTCAGTTTTCAATGAACAAACTGTTTACGCAAACTATTAAAGTTAAAAGAAGGGTAGCTCATTTGTATTACTATGAGATACGGGAGAGAATATCATAGATATGATGTATGAGTTTGGAGAGTGGGCAATCATTAAAACAAAGGTGTAGAGAGTTCTTTCTAAAAACTTTCAGTTACCAAGTTTCTCCTCCAAATGCCAAAATATTTTTTGTCTCCCACTTAGGGAGAAATGGCATGATAATAAAATAAGAAAAATCAGAGCCTGTGCAGAAAGAACTACTCCATCACACTCCTGGGCCTGTGACATGGTGTATTATCTTGCTGAAAAATGCCACTGCCATTCGAAAACATGATCATCATGAATGGGTCCAGAGTATGATGGAGCTGCCACCAGCTTGTATCTGTCCTGCAGCATAGGTGTCAAGGAGCTGTTCCCCCAGAAGATGATGGATTCGTGCCCTCACATCAGCATGATGAAGAAGGTAGCAGGATTCATTAGACCATGCAATGCTCTGCCACTGCACCAATGTCCAATGCCAATATTCAAGGGTCCATTTCAGCCATAGTTGCCAAGCTGTGGTGTTAACATTGGCACATGGGTGGGTCATCAGCTGCGGAGGCCCATCGTTAGGAGTGTTAGGTGCACTGTGTGTTCAGCCACACTTTTACTCTGCCCAAAATTAAAGTCTGATGTTAGTTCTAGCACAGTTCACCTTCTGTCCTGTTTTACCAGCCTGCCTAGCCTCTGATGTCCGACATCTGCAATGAGGTGTGACTGCCCAACACCATGACATCTGGACGTGGTTTCACCACGTGTTGAAGACATTCACCACAGCAGTCCTTGAACACCTGACAAGTCATGCAGTTTTTAAAATGCTTGTACCGAACACTAATATGAATTTTTTAGGTTTCAACTCACAAATTCATCTGACTGACATTGTCAAGTATTTCAGAAAATTGTTTACCATGACCCACTGACCAAGACTCAACATCAGCTTGTTTTTCTGATGCTTCATGTCGGAGACAGAACTCTGGTGGAACATACAGGGCATTTCTGTCTGACATTTAGTAAGTTGGGTACCAAATTCCTACTGGGGCAATGCACAACATTAGTGGGCACAGCTCAGGATTACAAATGTAGTTCCTTCTGGCCAAAATTCAGAATACTGAGAGAGTTTCTCCTCTCAGAAGTGTCAGTTGCATTGCATCTCAACCACCTTATGGGCCAGGAAGAATTAGTGTTAATATTAAATCAACACAAGCCTGTTTGGACACACCATCAGTTAATAAAAGGCCCCTTCACAAGCAGTTATCAACCTCTGTACCTACTAATGGCTACGGATGACTTACAGTATGATATACTTTTCTCTTTGTATATCCTCTGAAATGTAAATCTGATGAGTATTACTTCTGAACTAACGTTTTTTTTACAACAATGTATTTGTAAGTCCACAAGGCAATGCATCCAACACACACACACACACACACACACACACACACACACACATACTCTCTCTCTCTCTCTCTCTCTGTGTGTGTGTGTGTGTGTGTGTGTGTGTGTGTGTGTGTGTGTGTGAAGGTTTACTTAGCTTTTTAAAATGGCATCAGTGTCCAGCAGGAAAAACATTGTTGCATAATATCCAATTCGAGGTCCAGGTTTTGAAACGACTTAGCTTGAAGTTAATAGTTATTGTGACATAATACTTGATTTATTCAAAATTTCATTTAACATTTCACACATATTTATACAGTTCCAGAGGTAAATATTAAAACATAAAACTTAGAGCTCTTTTCTTTACCTATGCTCCCTTGCACTTTCCAAAGTTTCCCTACATATTATATCAAACCATGTCAGAAACAGAATAATGCAACTGGCATGAATCAGGTAGGAGTATGAGACATATACGTGTTCTAGAACGATCCGGAACACTCAATGAGTCAAAATACAATTCAAGTAACTTCTGTTTTTAGATTATTTATCAGATTTAGTTTACACAGCATTTTCCAATGAAATGTACTTATATGAAGATTTTTAGTACTAATATCAAATGACAAAGGTTACAGAGTTTGTAAATATAAAAATTAGACACTTCCTGTTATGTTGTAATGCGGATATAATGTTGTTGTTGTGGTCTTCAGCCCAAAGACTGGTTTGATGCTGCTCTCCATGTTACTCTATACTGTACAACCCTCTTCATCTCCAAGTAACTACTGCAACCTACATCCTTCTGAATCTGCTTAGTGTATTCATATCTTAGTTTCCCTCTACAATTTTAATCCCCTGCCCCACCTAAACTTTCCTCCAGTACTAAGTTGGTGAGCCCTTGATGTCTCAGAATGTGTCCTACCAACTGATCCCTTCTTCTAGTCAGGTTGTGCCACAAATTTCTTTTCTCACCAATTCTATTCAGTACCTCCTCAGTAGTTACATGATCTACCCATCTAATCTTCAGCATTCTTCTGTAGCACATTTAAAAAAGCTTCTACTCTCTTCTTGTCTAAACTGTTTACTCTCCATATTTCACTTTTATAGATGGCTACAATCCATAAAAATACTTCCAGAGAGGACTTCCTGACACTTTTTTAAAAATCTATACTTGATTTTAACAAATTTCTCTTCTTCATAAATGCTTTTCTTGCTGTTGCCAGTCTACCTTTTATATCCTCTCTACTTCAGCCATCATCAGTTATTTTTCTGGCCAAATAGCAAACCTCATCTACAATTTTGAGTGTCTCACTTCCTAATATAATTCCTTCAGCATCACCTGATTTTATTTGACTACATTCCACTATCCATGTTTTGCTTTTGTTGATGTTCATCTTGTATCCTTCTTTCAAGACACTGTCCACGCCATTCAACTGCTCTTCCAAGTCCTTTGCTGTCTCTGAGAGAATTACAATGTCATCATCAAATCTCAAAGATTTTATTTATTCTCCCTTCAATTCCTACTCCAAATTTTTCTTTAGCTCCCTTTACTGCTTGTTCAATGCACAGATTTTATCATCAGGGATAGGCTACAGCCCTATCTAACACCCTTTTCAAACACTGCATCTCTTTCATGCCCCTCAACTCTTATAACTGCCGTCTGGTTTCTGTACAAGTTGCAAATAGCTTTTTGCTCCCTTTATTTTACCCTGCCACCCTCAGAATTTCAAACAGCATATTTCAGTCAACATTGTTAAAGGCTTAGATAAAGTCTACAAAGGCTATAAACACAGGTTTGCCATTCCTTAACCTATCTTCTATGAGAAGTTGTAGGGTCAGCATTGCCTCGTGCATTCCTACATTTCTCCAGAATCCAATGTGATCTTCCCTCAGGTTGGCTACTACCAGTTTGTCCATTCTTCTGTAAAGAATTCGTGTTATTATTTAGCAACCATGACTTACTAAACTAATAGTTTTAATTTTCACACTTGTCAGTACCTGCGTTCTTTGGAACTAGAATTACTGTATTCTTCTTGAAGTCTGAAGGTATTTTACCTGTCTCAAACATCTTTCTCACCAGATGGAAGATTTTTGTCATGGCTGGCTCTCCCAGGGCCATCAATAGTTCTAACGGAATGCTGTCTATTCCCAGGGCCTTGTTTTGACTGAGGTCTTTCAGTGCTCTGTCAAATTCTTCATTCAGTATTGTATCTTCCATCTCATCTTCATCTACATCCTCTTCCATTTCAATAATACTGCCCTCAAGTGTATCTCCTCTGCATAGATCCTCTATATACTCCTTTCACCTTTCATGTTGTCCTTCTTTGCTTACGACTGGTTTTCCATCTGAGCTCTTAATATTCATACATATGGTTCTCTTTTCTCCAAAGGTCTCTTTAAATTTCCTGTAGGTGGTATCTATCTTTCCCCTAGTAACATATGCTTCTAAATACTTACATTTGTCTTATGGCCATTCCTGCTTAGCCATTTTGCACTTCCTGTCAATCTCATTTTTTAGATGTTTGTAATACCTTTCACCTGCTTCATTTACTGCATTTTTATCTTTTCTCAATTCAATATCTCTTGTGTTACCTAAGGATTTCTAATAGCCCTCATCTTTTTATCTACTTGATCCTCTGCTGTCTTCAATATTTCAGCTCTCAAAGCTACCCATTCTTCTACTGTTTTCCTTTCCTCTGTTCTTTTCAATTGTTCCCTAAGGCTCCTTCTGAAACTCTCAACAACCTCTGGTTTTTTCAGTTTATCCAGTCCCACCTCCCTAAATTCCTACCTTTTTGCAGTTTATTCAGTTTTAATCTATAGTTCATAAACAATAAATTGTGGTCAGAGTACATTTTGCCTCTGGAAATATCTTACAATTTAAAATCTAGTTCCATAATCTCTGTTTTACCATTGTATACTCAGTCTGCAACCTTCCATAGATGTTATATCAAAAGTAAAATAAATAAAGTTGTAGATAGAAAGGTATGCTTTGTCAGCATGTAAAACTGAATGGTAAAAATAGCAAGATTGATGTAGATTTGCTTTTAGAGTATTTGCAGTAATTATTTGCCACCTAATTTTCATAGTGTAGGATTCAAGTTTTAGAATATATGACAATATAAAAGGAAAATTATATTTACAGAGAAACTGCACTCAATGACTGGCAAAACTTTACGAACATCAACAAATATGAGATACATAATATACAAATGAATAATAATTCACATACGCCCAGAATTTACGTGGTAGCATACAGTTCACTAACTGAGGGAAATTTCTGATACAACTGGATTTATTGTAATAAACATATCGTAATATAGCAAATGGCCTGACTGAATGTGCAGCAGCAGGGTAACTGAGAGAATAACTTCAGGTCTGTGCAGTCAATAGAAGCTAACACTTGGCAAGTACTGAACCGAGGAGATAATTGCAACCAAGCAGTGTACAACAAAGACTGTTCAGTAGTTAAACTAGTATGTAAAACAGAGAACTTGCTGTTGCAGATTCTGATCCACTCTCAGGAAATACAAATAAGATCTCCTCACTCTTCTGACCTAGATCTTTGTCACAGGTATTCAAAAGTTCTTCAGCACCCCAATGAGAGACAATGTAATGGTGGATGCTTTTCTTTCCTATTGCTCAGTATCAATATTAGAAACAGAAAGTTGATACTCACCATATAGTGGAGATGCTGAGTCGCAAAAGGCACAACAAAAAGATTCACGCAATTATAGCTTGATTGCGGTTTCAATTGTCTGAGACTGCAGACGTGTGTGCAAGTTGCATTTGCGTGAGTGTGTGTGTGCGTGTGTGTATGTGTGTCTACTGCTGACAAAAGCCTTAATGGCCGAAAGCTATAATTGTGTGAATCTTTTTGTTGTGCTTATCGCGACTCAACATCTCTGCTATATGGTAAGTAGCAACTTTCCTTCTCTAATATTGTTACATTCTATCCTGGATTTTCTATTGCTCGGTATGCCAGATGAAAATCTGGACAACCCAAATAGTAAAGAAAGAGATGTGCTTCTGAATCGGAATGTATAAGGGCGTATGGCAATGGAAAGGAAGCTTAGGTAGGGTGCTCCATACCAATCTGATAATAGCAAATTATTATTTGGGACAAAACACTAGGAAATAGCATGAGCAAATTGCTATTGAGATACTAAAAAATTGTGGGAGACATATTGTATCATTGTCAACAAGACAATGAAGAGTGGACGCTGTGCACGCCAGAGTCCACACAAGTGTAGCTTATCAACTCAACTATGACCATGCCAAATGTTTAGGGGTAATAAAGGGGTTGTTGTTGTTGTTGTAGTCTTCAGTCCTGAGACTGGTTTGATGCAGCTCTCCATGCTAATCTATCCTGTGCGAGCTCCTTCATCTCCCATTACCTACTGCAACCTACATCCTTCTGATCTGCTTAGTGTATTCATCTCTTGGTCTCCCTCTACGATTTTTACCTTCCACGCTGCCCTCCAATGCTAAATTTGTGATTCCTTGATGCCTCAGGACATGTCCTACCAACCGATCCCTTCTTCTAGTCAAGTTGTGCCACAAACTTCTCCCCAATCCTATTCAATACTTCCTCATTAGTTACGTGATCTACCCACCTAATCTTCAACATTCTTCTGTAGCACCACATTTCGAAAGCTTCTATTCTCTTCTTTTCCAAACTATTTATTGTCCATGTTTCACTTCCATACATGGCTACATTCCATACAAATACTTTCAGGAACGACTTCCTGACATTCAAATCTATACTCGATGTTAACAAATTTTTCTTCTTCAGAAACGCTTTCCTTACCATTGCCAGTCTACATTTTATATCCTCTCTACTTCGACCATCATCAGTTACTTTGCTCCCCAAATAGCAAAACTCCTTTACTACTTTAAGTGTCTCATTTCCTAATCTAATTCCATCAGCAACACCCGACTAAATTCAACTACATTCCATTATCCTCGTTTTGCTTTTGTTGATGTTCATCTTATACCCTCCTTTCAAGACACTGTCCATTCCGTTCAACTGCTCTTCCAAGTCCTTTGCTGTCTCTGACAGAATTACAATGTCATCGGCGAACCTCAAAGTTTTTATTTCTTCTCCTTGGATTATAATACCTACTCAAAATTTTTCTTTTCTTTCCTTTACTGCTTGCTCAATATACAGATTGAATAACATCAGGGAGAGGCTACAACCCTGTCTCACTCCCTTCCCAACCACTGCTTCCCTTTCATGCCCCTTGACTCTTATAACTGCCATCTGGCTTCTGTACAAATTATAAATAGCCTTTCGCTCCCTGTATTTTACCCCTGCCACCTTTAGAATTTGAAAGAGAGTATTCCAGTCAACATTATCAAAAGCTTTCTCTAAGTCTACAAATGCTAGAAACATAGGTCTGCCTTTCCTTAATCTTTCTTCTAAGATAAGACGAAAGGTCAGTATTGCCTCACGTGTTCCAACATTTATACGGAATCCAAACTGATCTTCCCCGAGATTGGCTTCTATCAGTTTTTCCATTCGTCAGTAAATAATTCGCATTAGTATTTTGCAGCTGTGACTTATTAAACTGATAGTTCGGTAATTTTCACACCTGTCAACACCTGCTTTCTTTGGGATTGGAATTATTATATTCTTCTTGAAGTCTGAGCCTGTCTTGTACATCTTGCTCATCAGATGGTAGAGTTTTGTCAGGACTGGCTCTCCCAAGGCCATCAGTAATTCTAATGGAATGTTGTCTACTCCCGGGGCCTTGTTTCGACTCAGGTCTTTCAGTGCTCTATCAAACTCTTCAGGCAGTATCATATCTCCCATTTCATCTTCATCTACATCCTCTTCCATTTCCATAATATTGTCCTCAAGTACATCACCCTTGTATAGACCCCCTATTTACTCCTTCCACCTTTCTGCTTTCCCTTCTTTGCTTAGAACTGGGTTTCCATCTGAGCTCTTAATATTCATACAAGTGGTTCTCTTTTCGCCAAAGGTCTCTTTAATTTTCCTGTAGGCAGTATCTATCTTACCCCAAGTGAGATAAGCCTCTACATCCTTACATTTGTCCTCTACCCATCCCTGCTTAGCCATTTTGCACTTCCTGTCGATCTCATTTTTGAGATGTTTGTATTCCATTTGCCTGCTTCATTTACTGCATTTTTATATTTTCTCCTTTCGTCAATTAAATTCAATATATCTTCTGTTACCCAAGGATTTCTACTAGCCCTCGTCTTTTTACCTACTTGATCCTCTGCTGCCTTCACTACTTCATCCCTCAGAGCTACCCACTCTACTTCTACTGTATTTCTTTCCCCCATTCCTGTCAATTGTTCCCTTATGCTGTTCCTGAAACTCTCTACAACCTCTGGTTCTTTCAGTTTATCCAGGTCCCACCTCCTTAAATTCCCACCTTATTGCAATTTCTTGAGTTTTAATCTACAGTTCATAACCAATAGATTGTGGTCAGAGTCCACATCTGCTCCTGGAAATGTCCTACAATTTAAAACCTGGTTCCTAAATCTCTGTTTACCATTATATAATCTATCTGATACCTTTTAGTATCTCCCGGATTCTTCCATGTATACAACCTTCTTTTATGATTCTTGAACCAAGTGTTAGCTATGATTAAGTTATGCTCTGTGCAAAATTCTAACAGACGGCTTCCTCTTTCATTTCTTATCCCCAATTCATATTCACCTACTATGTTTCCTTCTCTCCCTTTTCCTACTGTCGAATCCCAGTCACCCATGACTATTAAATTTTCGTCTCCCTTCACTACCAGAATAATTTCTTTTATCTCACCATACATTTCTTCAATTTCTTCGTCATCTGCAGAGCTAGTTGGCATATAAACTTGTACTACTGTAGTAGGCATGGGCTTCGTGTCTATCTTGGCCACTATAATACGTTCACTATGCTGTTTGTAGTAGCTTACCCACACTCCTATTTTTTTTATTCATTATTAAACCTACTCCTGCATTACCCCTATTTGATTTTGTATTTATAACCCTGTATTCACCTGACCAGAAGTCTTGTTGCTCCTGCCACCGAACTTCACTAACTCCCACTATATCTAACTTTAACCTATCCATTTCCCATTTTAAATTTTCTAACCTGCCTGCCTGACTAAGGGATCTGACATTCCACGCTCCGATCCGTAGAATGCCAGTTTTCTATCTCCTGATAATGACGTCCTCCTGAGTAGTCCCCACCCGGAGATCTGAATGGGGGACTATTTTACCTCCGGAATATTTTACCCAAGAGGACACCATCATCATTTAACCATACAGTTAGCTGCATGCCCTCGGGAAAAATTACGGCTGTAGTTTCCCCTTGCTTTCAGCCATTCGCAGTACCACAACAGCAAGGCCAGATCAGTCAATCATCCAGACTGTTGCCCCTGCAACTACTGAAAAGGCTGCTGCCCCTCTTCAGGAACCACACGTTTGTCTGGCTTCTCAACAGATACCCCTCCGTTGTGGTTGCACCTACGGTTCGGCTATCTGTATCGTTGAGGCACGCAAGCCTCCTCACCAACGGCAAGGTCCATGGTTCATGGGGGGAGGAATAAAGGGGTATACATACTTTATAGGTATGGAATGAAAACTGCAAACTGCAAAGCACCTCACAAGTTGTGTTTCATGCTAGAAAGCTAAAAGTTGCTTGGGAAAATGAAGCCTGTACCCACTAAAGCACAAAGATATGTAATATTAGCTGTCATAAAGAGGAAATTACCTGACGGACCTAAGGGCTGTAATTTTTTTTTCACATACTCAGTGTATTCATGAAGCACATTTAGTTTTATCCAAAATGAACTATGATGATTATAGCCTTCAGTCCACTGAGTTCTTCATCCAATGAAAGAGAGGAGAAGATATAAAGAAATAGAATTATTCAGCAAATTCTTCATGATTCCAGAACTGGGGATGAATGGAGAGTAGCAAAAGTCAACAGTGAAGTAAACACTGCATTATATATACTATATTTGTCTAATCATGGTTGATAATGAAATTATTTTTGATATTTTAGGCGATTCATAATATAGTTCCATTACAACATGATTCAATCTTCTTGAGCTGATTTTTTCTTGGGCATGCTGACATAAACAAAAACCTTCAAGTGATACTTACATAATTTTATAAAGTATGTGAAATTTAAAACTTCCCTGGCATGTAGATTGTTCACGACATTTTGGGTCAACTGCCAGTTGTCTGTAACTTTCTACCACAATATTTCAGCACAGACTCTTCAGGCTATCTTTGGGTGAATACTGCCAATAAAGCACAGAGATCTCCTATTTCAGACCCTGGCACACATTGCAATCTGTTAAAGATGGCTTGGTGTTGTGGAAGGCAAGTGTTTATAGGATTCTGAGTGAGTGCTGCACATCTTATACAGGGCAAATGGCACTGACTATTCAGGATATCATGGAACACCAGTAGCATACTTGCTTCTCCAAGCTAACAAGTCTGCCGTCACCAAACACTGTATTTCCATTGCCCAGTCAATGAAAAACAATGAAACAAAAATTGTGGTCCATATGTAAAACATGTTGGAGCACCATCATCAATGACTAGCTGGGGCCCTTATCGATAAAGACAGTGGGTTCCAGCTAATTTCTGCAAGGAATCCTGGCATAGGAACACTTCATTCTTTATGCAGCCAGCATCATTCTCTAATTTTTCCATGTGAAGACAGTCAATCTGATATTGATGAGAACTTTCATCACAGAGGGTGTGCAGTGTAGTGCACCGACTTGCAGCAGAAGTGCTTGCACTCAAGCTGCATGCATGCAGCGACAACGGGGCACATCATGCTTGTACCTGGGGGTGTTATGTAGGAGAGATCAGTGTATTTTCGCCAGTATTCACTTGAACATGGCCACAAGACACTGCTCCGAAATATTGTGCAACAGGTTACAGACATCCAGCAGTTCACCCAAAATTCCACGGAACAATAAAGTAAAGTAGTTGGTCATTAACATAGGAAATCACAGTTGGGAAAATTTATGCACATAATGAAAAATAATGTTTCTGACTTACCATCTGCTGAAGATGTGTGATTCGAGGACTGAAGAACATAATCTGAGCCTACAGCTGTAACATAGAATGCAAAGTTAGTGAAAAGTAAAATTTTATATATTCTTCAATAAATTTTTGTTAGTTTAAGCACCACAACAGAATGAATATGGCACATTATTGTACTTACGACAATGAAGTGCATGAGGGCAACAGCTGAATTCCTCTGCAAAAATGGGAGCACAACGTTTCAGATGAGCAACTTTGAACCGAATCATCATGTCACAGGTGTACTTATGGCACCATGGTCCATTCAGTGTTCCTGTGAAAAATGAACTGGGTCTGGTTTACAAAAATTCCATTTGTGGAGGAGTACTTGTTGACAAGTGTGTATCCAGCAAGGAGCAGGGGATGGCAGTTATATCAAACCATAAGACATAGTGATCATCATAATCTGAACTCACATTGTACCCTGTCACACAGACATGCATATCAGTTTCAAGAAAGCCAGAACATGTGACAGTTACTGACTAGTCAGGATTGTACCCAGAGCCGTTTATTATTTTAAAAAATCTCAAAACTGTTTTGCTAGTCACCACTATTTTCTTTGCACTTGAAAATACCAGATCCTACTGGGTTCTAAAAGCTTACCATAGTGTAGTACATAGAAAGTATTCATGTGCATCTGAACGTTATCTGCTTGACAGAAATACTGCATGTTTACATCCCATAAAAATTATAGTATATCAGCTCAATACACTGTTGGGAATCGGTACTTATTATAAAGCAATACCATTACACATTTGTTCATTTACCCATTTCATTTACAGTTGGCAATTGAATTTAAACATTTTTTTCTGTGGCCTGAATGGATATACAGTAAGAATAACAATTAAAATATTTGATCATGTGCATTCAAAAGAGCTGTAAACAATCACTTAATATGCCAACAATCAATACCATTTATTTGAATTCATGCAACATTATTTGTATCATAGGGACATACACTACAGTTTCAGCATTACATAAAAATAACACTAAACAATAATGAGAGCACTTTAACAATTTTTGCACATTATTCCATTATGACTATTGCTGTTGTATTTTTGAATCATTCTGCAGGCATTGAGACTGTGAGGGAAAATCAAATCCCCCAAGATTTCCCCCTTCTAAAGAGAAAGGAAATGGAGAAAGATGAAAGAGGTATTATTCATTCTGGCCTACAAAAGGAAAATAGTCTGTTTCCAGGTAAAAGGCATGATGTTTTGGTTGTTTCTGCAGCATCAAATACACCTGGTGTAAACACAGTAACAGATTTTAAGAGACTATTATTATTCTCGTGTCAGAAACATACAGGTACATGTACATACATTTTATACAGATATCATGTACGAAAGGTACTACGGAAACAAAGAAAGCTTCATCATAGGTTTAAGAGTAGTCGAATCATAGCTGATAAGGAAAAGCTGAACGAAGCGAAAAAGAGCGTAAAGAGAGCAATGAGAGAAGCATTCAACGAATTCGAACATAAAACATTGGCAAACAATCTAAACAAGAACCCTAAAAAGTTTTGGTCATATGTAAAATCGGTAAGCGGATCTAAATCCCCTATTCAGTCACTCGTTGACCACGATGGCACCGAAACAGAGGACGACCGAAGAAAGGCAGAAATACTGAATTCAGTGTTCCGAAACTGTTTCACTGCGGAAAATCGTAACACGGTCCCTGACTTCAGCCGTCGCACGGACGCCAAAATGGAAAATATTGAAATAAACGATATCGGAATTGAAAAACAACTACTATCACTTAGTAGCGGAAAAGCATCCGGACCAGACGAGATACCCTTAAGATTCTACAGTGATTATGCTAAAGAACTTGCCCCCTTTCTATCAGCAATTTATCGTAGATCGCTGGAAGAACGTAAAGTACCTAGCGACTGGAAGAAAGCGCAGGTCGTTCCCATTTTCAAGAAGGGTCATAAATCAGATGCGAATAATTATAGGCCTATTTCGCTTACGTCAATCTGTTGTAGAATAATGGAACATGTTTTGTGTTCTCGTATTATGACGTTCTTAGATAATACAAATCTCCTTCATCATAACCAACATGGATTCCGCAAACAGAGATCATGTGAAACTCAGCTCACCCTATTTGCCCAAGAAATTCACAGTGCCGTAGACACTGGCGAGCAGATTGATGCCGTATTCCTGGACTTCAGGAAGGCATTTGATACGGTTCCGCACTTACGTTTAGTGAAAAAAATACGAGCTTACGGAATATCGGACCAGGTTTGTGATTGGATTCAGGATTTCCTAGAAGAAAGAACACAACATGTCATTCTTAACGGTTCAAAATCTGCAGATGTAGAGGTAATTTCGGGAGTACCGCAGGGAAGCGTGATAGGACCTTTATTGTTTACAATATACATAAATGACTTAGTTGACAACATCGGTAGCTCCGTGAGGCTATTTGCAGATGACACGGTTGTCTACAAGAAAGTAGCAACATCAGAAGACTCGTACGTACTCCAGGAGGACCTGCAGAGGATTAATGCATGGTGCGACAGCTGGCAGCTTTCCCTAAACGTAGATAAATGTAATATAATGCGCATACATAGGGGCAGAAATCCATTCCAGTACGATTATGCCATAGGTGGTAAATCATTGGAAGCGGTAATGACCGTAAAATACTTAGGAGTTACTATCCAGAGCGATCTGAAGTGGAATGATCACATAAAACAAATAGTGGGAAAAGCAGGCGCCAGGTTGAGATTCATAGGAAGAATTCTAAGAAAATGTGACTCATCGACGAAAGAAGTAGCTTACAAAACGCTTGTTCGTCCGATTCTTGAGTATTGCTCATCAGTATGGGACCCTTACCAGGTTGGATTAATAGAAGAGATAGACATGATCCAGCGAAAAGCAGCGTGATTCGTCATGGGGACATTTAGTCAGCGCGAGAGCGTTACGGAGATGCTGAACAAGCTCCAGTGGCGGACACTTCAAGAAAGGCGTTACGCAATACGGAGAGGTTTATTATCGAAATTACGAGAGAGCACATTCCGGGAAGAGATGGGCAACATATTACTACCGCCCACATATATCTCGCGTAATGATCACAACGAAAAGATCCGAGAAATTAGAGCAAATACGGAGACTTACAAGCAGTCGTTCTTTCCACGCACAATTCGTGAATGGAACAGGGAAGGGGGGATCAGATAGTGGTACAATAAGTACCCTCCGCCACACACCGTAAGGTGGCTCGCGGAGTATAGATGTAGATGTAGATGTAGATATGATTAAATTACTTTTGACCAAAACTTGGCCACTTCCAGTGCATTTTCTGTAGCTTGTTGAAGATCATCTTCTGTATAGGAGACATGGCACAAGTGACACCGAAGCATGTGCAGAACTGTCTGATCTCCACAGTTATATTGAATATCATTTGGATCAGTGTATTCGCATCTTGCCAAGTCAACTTTTGATCTTCCAACTCCGTATCTCTGTCTATTTAGGGACTTCCAAGTTGTCCATTCCCTGTTGTGGCCTGGAGGTAAAGCTTCAACAACTCTTTTCCAACCAGGTTGGGAGGTAGGTCATAGCCATCCATAGTTGTAACTTAGATTTTTCAGCAGTGGTTCTAAGCTCCTTTGATGTTCTAAGGAAATTCTTCCTTGACTTCAGTAGTTGCAGATGTGGTTCATGCCCATACAGAGGATGAGTTGTTTCCTGTTCCACTACCTATCTTTCCTTGTCTGCAGCTATCTCTCTTTGAACATGTGGTGGTGCGATTTCTGTGATGTGGTAAAGCCATTCGACTGGAGTGGATTTCAAGTAACCTGTTATAATTCTGCAGGTTTCATTGAGAGCTACATCCACCTGTTTGGCATGAGTTGAATCATACCAAACAGGACAGGCATACTCTGCCGCAGAATGGCATGGAAATATCCTAAGCTATCAAGGAAACACATAGTAGCTCTTTGAACGTTCTGTCAGAGTACAGCAAGTAGGAGTGGAACTGATCAAATAGATCAAAATGTGAATCAGCACAGAATAAATATATGTACCAGGAAATGGTGCTGGCCTATTTTCAGCTGGCCATTGGATATTAACGTACACAGTTTCTGGATACTCTACTGCACAAATGGAAATACAATCTCTCATATAAATTTTTAAAGATAAATTATGCAGGTATACTTGAGCAGGCATGTGGCACCACTGAAAGGCCTGGACAAACCCCGCACACCAGTATCGCAGCAGGTGAGCTCTGCTTTGATGGAATGAAACCCCTGATTGTGAAAATATAGGAACTGAAAAGCAGACCATGTGTTGGGGTAAATTGTAAGACATCAGCAAATAGCACATGCACGAAACGTAATGTGGCACTGCGTGTTGAATGTTTTGCTGCTTATCATATGAAGTAACTTGTTTTTCTTGTTTTTGATTTGTAATTTGTATACATGTTTAATTTGTTTATTTCAGTACAAAAATGTGTAATCTATCCATAAAAATATGTGTTTTGCTCTCAATAGTGTTTAGCATTATATATATGGTATGAGGCATTATTTTAAAACTATAAATGTAAAAATGGCTTTTTCACTTTAAATGCTTCTTTTCTGATGTAGCAAGTAAGGTACCTGTAACAAATGTACAAAAACTACTAAAAGTAAATCAGGTGCTAATGGGTTAAGAATGTCCTCTCTTAATTTGAAGAACTCCATTCTAACAAAAATCTTATCACAGAAAATAATCAGGTTTTCAAAATATAATGTAATTGGAGTATCTATTCAATCTAGTCACTAAGCAGTAGCAGGAGAACCCACTTATAAAGACATTGAAGTTTGCAAGCTTTTGGAGCCAGTGGCTCCTTCTTCTGCCAGAAGGGTTGGAGGGGATACAACATGATTGAAGAAAAAGTGTTTGTGAGGTTTAGTAAATGGGGAGAGTTCAGAAAAGTCACCCAGAGCCCTGGATCAGGGGAGACTTACTAGACATGATGAGAAGGAAAAACTGACTGCTGAGGACTGCACCAGATGAGTTTTGAAAACCTGAGAACTTAAAGCTGGAAGATAGAGTAATACGCAAGACAGAGATTACTGACTACATTATGTTCATGACTTAATAAGAGCAGACAGCTAAGTAGATTCTAAGTGGTAGAGGTTGGGATGGGGAAAAGTAGTCAAGTCAGAAAATAAAAGACACAGAAAATGAAAAGGAATGAATAAAGGAATAGTTACTGGGAGGAAATGCTGAAACTGAAGAAATTAACATTAATTACGGCCAGAACCAAGGAGATGTTGTAACGTCATTTCCCACTAGCAGAGTTCTGAGAAACTGGTGTCTGCGGGAAGAATCCAGATGGAAAATGTGGTGAAACAGGTACTGAGGTCACGCTGTCATGTTGTAGAGCATGCTCCACAGCAGGTTATTGTATGTTGCAAGGATATAGGTTATTAAACGTTGCAAGGATACACTCTCTGCCTATGGTCATTCATCCCAACTGATAGCTTGATGGTAGTCATGCCAATGTAAATGGTCAAACGGTGTTTCATAACAGCTGGTACACGACATGTGTCATTTCATAGTTGGCTCTCCTTCCATAATATAAAGGTTATCTCACCTAACTCTACTACCTCATATATTTATGAAAAGAAACAAAAAGTGAAAAATGCAAGCAGGGATGTACCTGTGTCAGTGGCTCACACAATGGGCTGGAAAGCACAATCCATGAAGATCAAAGAACAGCATTTTCAAAACAAAGTAAGTTTTTTTAAGGCACTTGTATGTTTGTTTTTTTTCTACAGAAATGAAAACTAGAGACACAATTAGTGAAGGCAGACTTGGGTTCACTGTTCTAAATCTGATACATTCTGAAATATTAGACTTTAAAGGACGGCAAGAATGCCGCAGTATCTGCCGTTATGTACCGGGCAAGGGTTGCATGCACTGTTCTCCAGCCTGCTGCAAACAGACCACTATCAGTATGCATGTTCTACTTAAATTGTTCAGCACATTATTGTCTCATGCTTGGGCTTGCTACACTACTGTCGGTGTCAAAAACGAAAATACACTGTGATGCACTTCATTTATGTTTTGGGCAGTAGATCTACTTTCCCTTTTTTGTGTGTGGTTTGTGACACGTCTGGTCATATCATCAATATGCTGGTTTTCAGAAACAAAGAAAAACTAGATATGATGTTAATTTACAGTGAATGTCACAGAAATGCAACCACAGTTGTATCAGTGTATGCAGAACACTATCCAGATCGATGGCATTCTCCATGGTGCACCGTTTCCAACATCTGCGCAAGTCTTATCAAAACAGGCAGCTACGAGCCCAGAAAGCATTAATGCAAAAAATGCAACAACTAACAATGGTAATGAAATTGCTGTTCTGGCTGCTATAGCACACAATTATGAGGTAAGTGTACAACAGATTCCACGTGGTTCTGGAATAAGTCGCAGTAGTGTGTGGGGAAATTTGCATAGGCATATGTTTCGTCTGTATTATATATCTCACTCCACCAAGAACTCTACGGATATGACTTTGGGCCCTTCAACGAATTCTGTAATTTTACGCTTTTTAAGGGTACATTTGCATGCTGAGCTTTTACTAGCAGAAAACGTAATGGTAAATAATGAAATAATTTGAGCCATAGATATAGTCCTCAGCTGTATAAATATTGTATGCAGCCGCTGGAAACATTTGAAGATTTTTGATTGTCATATAATTGGCGAAAGAAGATGAGTCACATTTTGTTTTCTAGGTCTTGTCCAGATCGGACGTATGTGCCTCACTCCCACTAATACTACATTATTTTGTTTATAAATTCACGAGTTGCAACCAAACAGCACTCGTAATTGCATATTGTAAGTGTCCTACTTGAAATTGTGTTTTTATTTCAGAATATGATTGTTAGGTGACTTGGCATGGCAAAAGGTTCCGCAGTTTTAAGCAAAAAGTTGTCCAGCTTCATCCACCATCATCTTCGGGTGCCGTTTTTTTCAGGAAGTCCGATTTATCACAGAGGGAAGAAACACGGTTAAAAATACATGAATGGACCTTTAACAAAAAAAGCCATGCCCAAGAGCCGAGAGTTTGCATGAAATCTTTTGATATTCAGTTCTTTGTATTGTCTCGATCCAGGAACGAACGGGGGAAAAAAATAAAATAAATAAATAATTCCGGTCTGCACGCATTGTTACATGTACTATATTGTCTTCCTTTTCTTACGTGTTTGTTGGTCACCATAAATTGGATATGAGAGCGGAATACATTGAAGTAAGACGAATTGTATGTCAACACCTGAAATTACGCTGCAATCGCAGATGCAAGGTAAGGCACTATATCTTTACAACAGCAATCTTGCCTACACGCTTTGTATTGTTGTATCCTACTTGGTAGGTCCATCACAATTTTCCGTTTCCGTAGCAGTGATCATGAACTACATCGCGGTTTCCAAAATTATTTTCATTATTCATACAGTGCAACAATACAGTTTTATCAGTTCAAAATATGACCGACTTTAGTTCTGTGCGACGTTATATGGCGTGCAGTCATTAGTGTTCAAAAATTCCACCATTACTTTCGACAATTAATTCTTCTTCAGACACTGTCGCACAGCGAGATTAATTTTTACACTTTTCTGATTACACATACGGGTTAAAATTTGTATTGTATCATAAATTACGCGTGGAGTGGTATTGACCAGAAAACAATTAGTAAAATGGAGAACCAGAGACGGCAAACACAGAAGCAATCCGACTCAGACATACCATTAAATAATGAAAGTGACGTTACGGTTGACTTGAATACTAACGAGCGACATATTATTGACTGTTCTTTATTTATTTAGCCATCCGTGGACATTTTAAAATGTATGAATGTTGTCAGTTGCGTACATTCATATATTTATACAGTTTGTTGTTACATGTAGTTAAACATTGTGACATATAAGTTATTTACAATCATTTTTGCTCCTTATCAAAATATTGTGAAACAAAAGCTATTTACAATCATTTTGTACTAAGGAATTCACTTATAGTGTAAAAGCAGTGTTCCTGCTAAAACAATTTAAGATTTTTTCTAAATAGGTACATGTTATCTGCTTCTTTTATTTTCTGCGACAGTTTATTATACAATTTTACACCTTCATACAAGAAGCTATTTTGGGTCTTATGTTTATTCTTCCTCTCTAGGTACTACAGTTAGTTATAGTTGTACTATAGTTATGAAAACTGCTATTTCTGCTATAATTTTCTATATTCTTTGATGTACACTATGGTTTGGAATATAAATTCACAAGGAACAGTTAGAATTTCTAACAATTTGAAAAGTTCTCTGCAGTGAGCCCGCTTACTGCTTTTTGTTATAATTCTTACTGCTCTCTTTTGCATTTTAAATACCGTTTGTAAATTCTGAGCACTGTTTCCCCAGAAAATAATACCATAACTGATTACTGAATGAACATAACTAAAGTATACAGTTCTCAAACATTCACTACTGCGTGCAGATACAAGGACTCTAAGTGCATAACATGTTGTGGATACCTTTTTTGAGAGTTTCATAGCATGTTCATTCCACTTCATTTGGCTGTCAATGTGCTACCCTAAGAATTGTGTTGTAGGTACATCATCTCTGGAGATGTTATCTGGTTTTAAATTTAAGGACTGTTCATTCTAAAGGATATTGTATTTGTTTTCTTTATGTTGAGACTTCATCCCTCAAAACTTCAGTAGAATTTTCTAACATTTGTGCTGGCGTCTTACTGGTGATTACTATGTTGCTGTCATCCACAAACAATATTTTCTCTCCATGGCTGATATGCTGTGGGATATCATTTATATACACCAGAAATAATACAGGGCCTAGTACACTTCCTTGAGGGACCCCAATATTGATATTTTGTGGATCAGATATATGTTTCCAAATGTTCTGATCCACTGGAGACGTGTGATCTCTACTGACTGTACTCTGTTTTCTAGATATGAACGAAACCATTTGAGAACCGCTCTCCTTACTCCTAGTGCCTCTAATTTATGCAACAGCTTCTGGTGGTCAACAGTATCAAATGCCTTAGACAGGCCTAGGAAAAGGCCAGTTACATAGCTGTTCTCATCTAGTGCTTCTAAAACTTTTTTTGTAAATTGTGCTATTGCAGATTCCGTACCTCTACCAGGCCTGAAACCATGCTGGTCATTGCAGAGGAGGTCGAATTTACTTCGATAGATCAAAAGCCTGTTTTTCATCTCTTTCTTGTGAAACTGGTAAAATTTTGGCATCCCTCAGATAGTCAGGGAAGCAACCAGTTTTGAAGGATTCATTTATGATTTCTGTTAGTTGGAGCTTCGATACCGATTATGAATTTTTTCAGCACACACATTGGGATTTCATCTAAACCTGCCGAGTTTTTGTTCTTTAATTGCCTTACAACATTGCACACTTCCTCCTCAGTAGTTGGAAGCAATACCATTGAGTTTGCTATATGTTTCTGTATTGGTTGATTAGCACCTTTTGGAAAAAAATTCTGTAAGTTCGTTGCAATGCTGCTAAAGTAGGTACTATGCCAACATAAATTTAGAAAACAGACCGTCCAACAGTAATATGCCTAAAACTAGTTCAGAACCCATTTTGGTGTCTGACTTCATGTCTAACGATGTGGCGGATACCGAACAGTTGCATATCACTAGTATTGCCAGAATGTTCGATGCTATTATGAAACAAATGACACAACATAAACAGAACATTAATGCACGTATCGACCAACAGACGACGTCTATACGCCCCACTTTGAAAACAGCTCACGATGAGATGAAAACACGATATAATGAAATGAAATCAGATTTAGCTGCACTTAAAACGTCAAACGAAACTTTTGAGTAGCCGTGTTGAGGAGATAAATAATAGACTGACTAGACAAGTGTCCAACTTCAACGAGAAATTTTCAGAGCTTCAATTACTGCAAGAAAACACAAATAAAAGATGTGACAGATATCCAAGCACAAGTAAATTATCTCAGTAAAACAAGCGAGTCTGTAGTTACTCAGATTAAATCTTATCCGGCAGTGCATGATGATATAAAAACGCATATTACCGATGTTGAAAACAAGGTTGACACAATTGACAAACAACTTTCTAATAAAGTAAGACTACGCACTGACAACCATTTCTCATGCATCAATGGGGAATTTCATAGTAGGATAGAGCAAAAAGACAAATATTTTGACAAGTGCTTACAAGAAAAATTGCCTGCTGTTGTCCACGACACTCTCGCGGAATTTATAAATAACAACAAACACGGAATCAGTCAAGCAGTACAATCGAAACAATTTGACAATTGCGTACAACCAGTGTGCAATGACGGTAACAGTAACCAAAACACACAGTTTGGCAATGAATACAAGTAGCCTACATTTATGATGCATACACACCTAACACTATATACTCAAAACAACAACAGTACACACCTCGACATGACACACTGCATTGCGGTTGTGGTAATTATTAACAACATTTTCCTTCCTATTCGCTAGTTGATCCTCACAGTAATCATTCTGAAACTAAACATTACTATAATACCAAGGACAAGGAGGGCCTCATAAAACACGGACAATTTCAGCCATTTATACCTGAAAAAAGAACCGAACATCCTGTCATCTTTCTTAAAGCCTTCATAATTGCATTTCCTTGTAAGTGGAGTAACCATAAAAGGATATCTTATGTTGTTGGTTATATCCAAGGTGACGCAGCTGTATGGGTGTATAATGAAGCCGACATATGCATCACATACTAACAATTTGAGAGAGACTTTTTTTTCTAAATTTTGGTCACAATCAATCTGCACAGGAGTGACTTAGTAGGCAGATTGTGAATCCTGAACCATTCAGTCCTAAGCACGGCAATTTGCACCGGTATTTTGAGAAATATTTAAAATATGGGACATTTCCTTGACGAGCCGGTTGCAACGCGTGACCTCCTCCACGCATTGAGGGCAAGACTGCCATTTAATATCAAAGAAAAACTTCTGCCAGTGGCAATTCCCGCCACTGCAAGTGCAAACTCAAAACTGGAATGCATCTACGAACGCGCAGGTGAGCCATAATGTGAAAACACACGACCAACACAGTTCGGAGAATGGAATAAACAATACCCAAATGTAAATATTATCGAAGTAACTAGTGATACTCCACCTCAGCCTGTTCCTGCACCCACTACAAATGTGATAACATCAAACTAAACTCAGTCACTACTATACCGCAGGTCGTGGCTGTGGAAGAATTGGGGGGCGACTTCACTTTAAATTTATTATTTGACCCACTCACTTTGCAACGGCACAATGCTCATGTATCTGACAGAGGCCTATACAGCAACCATTATTATTCATGACGTATAATCATGACGGGAACTTGTCTGATAAACTATTACATGAGATCACACAATGTCGTTTATCACCCAGTGAAATTGTTTTGGCATCAAGTACTGGTGTTGTGGGTGGTATTCCCACTACTATTACTCTGGACACAGGAGAGGCTGTTAGTGTCTTGTCCTATGATTTTTACAAGAAAATGTGTGAGTTTGAACCCGTACCAGAGTATCCTGTCCTGAACTGTAAAATTTTAACTGCTGTAGGCAATGGTTCTTCTAGGGTTAAGATACAGGTATTAGCGACAGTCAAGGTAGGTACCGGTAATAGAATCGGTAATAGAATACAACATTGGCCATTCTTCATCCTCCAAAATCTGGCCACTAATTGTATTTTAGGTTTAGATATATTGTGCGAGAAGGACAGCACTATTGACTTCTCCCAGCGTAAATGTATCCTGAGAGATAAGGACAGTGAAATTTCAATTGACCTGGATACCAGGACTCTGAAGCACGATAAATATTGTACTGGGTACAAGATTCAGTTAATACAGGACTGATGATGTTGACACACAGACACATGCACCTAATGCTGAGTTTGAGGACTTGAAAACTGTAATTAGTAATAAGTTATCAGAAGCCACATTTGTCACACGTGAAGAACATAATGAACTTTATGATGTTTTGTCCAAGTATATACAAGTATTTAGCAAATGACCAGGTGTGATCATCACGTATGTGTATAAAATAGAAGTTAAGCCTCACCAGATTTTCTATCACGAAACCTATAATGTGCCACTATCCCAACGACCTGCTGTGTGGCACGAGTTGAAAGAAACATTAGAGTGGAAAATCATCGAACCTTCCACGTCACCTTACTGCAGCTCTCTCTTGTTATAAAGAAACCCAAAGGGGAATATCAAAATTATTTTGATGCTTGTGCAATTACGAGATTATTTTACCTGTTCGCACGAAAGCCGAGAATTTAGAGGAGCAACTCCAGAAATTTTTAGATTCTAAGTATTTTTCAATGAGAGATCTGACCAATTCATTCTCTCAAGTTGCTATCACACCAGATATGCTGCATTTATATTCGGGGGCGAACCTATCAATTTTGTGTCCTTCCCTTCGATTTGAACATCAGTTCGGGCATGTTTATCACTGCATTTGAGACTGTATTTGATGGCGAATTGGTTGAATTAGTTACTCACTACATTGATGACCCGCTTGTAGGTAGTAAGACTTGGTCTGAACATATTGATACTTTGCAAAAGATTCTGCATAAATTCGTACAAGCTGGATAAATTTGCACAAGCTAGAGTGACGGCTAATCTCAAAAAGTTGAATTTGCTTGCAGTGTAATTAAGTATCTTGGACATATTATTTATGCTCAAGGTGTATGACCTGACCCAAGTTAGTTAGATGCAATCAGGAATTTTCCTAGTCCATGGACTAGAAAGCAATTGAAATTGTTCCTTGGACTTTGTTATTCATTTCGACGATTTTTACCACACCAAGTTTTAAACAGCAAACATCTATGGAACCTACTCAAAAAGAATCAGATATGGATATCGTCCGACCAGTGTCTGAAAGACTCTGGTAGTATTAAGCGTGCTTTGGTTAACGCAGACATTTTGGATCGCCCTGATTTTAATTTAGATTTTTTTATGACATGTGATGCCTCATCCTATGGCTTAGACTGTTGTTTGTTTCAAGTTCTAAAGAATGGAGGACAAGAACATGTGAAAATTATTAGTTTTGCGAGTCGCACACTTACTGAATTTGACCTAGTAGATAGTGTCGGAAGTTCCATGCGGCTTTTCGTGGATGATGCTGTAGTATACAGAGAAGTTGCAGCATTAGAAAATTGTAGCGAAATGCAGGAAGATCTGCAGCGGATAGGCACTTGGTGCAGGGAGTGGCAACTGTCCCTTAACATAGACAAATGTAATGTATTGCGAATACATAGAAAGAAGGATCCTTTATTGTATGATTATATGATAGCGGAACAAACAGTGATAGCAGTTACTTCTGTAAAATATCTGGGAGTATGCGTGCGGAACGATTTGAAGTGGAATGATCATATAAAATTAATTGTTGGTAAGGTGGGTACCAGGTTGAGATTCATTGGGAGAGTGCTTAGAAAATGTAGTCCATCAACAAAGGAGGTGGCTTACAAAACACTCGTTCGACCTATACTTAAGTATTGCTCATCAGTGTGGGATCCGTACCAGATCGGTTTGACGGAGGAGATAGAGAAGATCCAAAGAAGAGCGGCGCGTTTCGTCACAGGGTTATTTGGTAACCGTGATAGCGATACGGAGATGTTTAATAAACTCAAGTGGCAGACTCTGCAAGAGAGGCACTCTGCATCGCGGTGTAGATTGCTCGCCAGGTTTCGAGAGGGTGCGTTTCTGGATGAGGTATCGAATATATTGCTTCCCCCTACTTATACCTCCCGAGGAGATCACGAATGTAAAATTAGAGAGATTAGAGCGTGCACGGAGGCTTTCAGACAGTCGTTCTTCCCGCGAACCATACGCGACGGAACAGGAAAGGGAGGTAATGACAGTGGCACGTAAAGTGCCCTCCGCCACACACCGTTGGGTGGCTTGCAGAGTATAAATGTAGATGTAGATGTAGACTCTACCACATACTGTTTATATGGTAAGCACACTAAAATTTATACTGACCACCAAGCTCTCACATTTCTGTTAACTTGTAAGCTTGTACATCCCAGATTATCACGTTCGGCTTTATCTGTGCAAAACTATTCCTTTGAAATTGTATATATTAAGGGTAAAGACAACATCATTGCCAATGATTTGTCTCATCTGCCTCAAGGCTTGGATGAGTGTAACTCAGGCTTCAATGAATGTAACTCTGACCTGGAGAATGTGTATGATTACCGAACACTTCTTACGCAGGATAAGATATATCACCAGTATTATATTGACTTATGTATAAATACGCCAACATCGCAGAAATCTGATCCTCACTGGAATAAGGTAAGAGTTTTACTCACAAATCAACCTGACCATTCTCTGTCTAACCGACATTTGATACATAGTAATGTGTCATTTTATCGCCGTCATCCTGAAGCCACTACTTGGTGTGTTTGTATTCCTAAGGATTCTGAACGCAACTTAATTTGGTACACACATTTTGTTTGGGGTCATTATGGTACCAAGAAGTGCCTAGCGAAGCTTTGTACCTACTGTTACTTTAGAAATATGAGATGTAAGATCCACAGTATACTCAAAGCGTGCGATTTGTCAAAAATGTAAACCGCTGAACTTGTCTACGAAGACTGATTTGCATTCTGTTTTACCCGGTAAACCTCTAGAAATTGTAAGTGGTCCACATCTAACAATCAGTGGTGGTGTGAAATATATTCTTGAATTTTATGATTTATTTTCCAAGCATGTTAAACTGTATGCCTAAAGATCCGCTACTGCCATTGCCATCATTCGTCCTTTCTCATGTGACAGCATTCCTCACATGGGAAAACCAAAAGCTATTTTATCCGACAATGCTGCATACTATACTGGGTACAAGTGGGGTAAATTTGTCAAAGACAATAGTATTAAGAGTATTTTTATCTCAAGGTATAGTCCCTAGTCTAATCCCACTGAACGTGTGTTCCCTGAGGTTAACAGATTTATCAGAACCTATGTTTCTACCAAATATACTAAATGGGTAACATATTTGTTTTTATTTGAAGAGGTACACAAGAAGCTCAATGTTTATGAAACTCCGTACACTCCTAATGAGCTCATATTCGATTGCAAAGAAGACACCAATTGGACAACGCTGTTACCAAAACTTGGGTGCAGGAGCATACGGTCTGACAAGAATATTGTGGAGATTGGGAGGGCATTGAAAAACTATTCTAGGTGTGGTGGGAAAAATTTCAGACTGACTTTTGCCCACCACACATAAAATAGTTTTTCATCGGCTTTCCAATCTCCACAATTTTCTTGTCAGGCCCTATGCTCCTCCTGCACCCATCCCTACCCTATGGCTCCTACCCCTGTGACCATCCCCACTGCAAGAGTGGCCCTGTCCACCATCTTAACACCACCTATAGCAGCCCTGTAACTGGGAAAACATATAGTACCCAAGGGAGAGCCACCTATGAAACGACACATGTCATGTACCAGCTGTTTTGTAAACACTGTTCAGCCTTCTACATTGACGTGACTACCACCAAATTATCAATTAGGATGTATGGTCATAGGCAGAGGGTTTATACTGGCAACTCACAATACCCTGTTGCAGAGCATGCTATACAACATGACAATTGTGACCTCGGCACCTGTTTTACCACACGTGTCATCTGGATTCTTCCCCCAGACAGCAGGTTTCTCAGAACTCCGCAGGTGAGAACTAGCACTATAACATGCACTTGGTTCTCGCCACCCGTCTGTCCTTAATTTATGAATTTCTTCTGTCTCAGGCATTTCTTCACAGTAACTACTCTTTGTTCCACTCCATTTTAGGTTTCTGCATCTTTCATTCTCTTACCCATCTATTTTTCGCTGCTCCCCCCCCCCCCTGCCAATCTATTTTTCGCTGCCCCCCCCCCCTCTCCTAACTCTGTTACATACAATGATACAATGCACTTAGCTTTTCACTCTTATTAACTCATGCATGATGTTCAAGCAGTAATCTCTGTCTGCATATTATCCTGTCTTCCATGTTTAAGCTCTCAGGTTTTCAAATCTCATCTGATTTATTTTATTTATTTATTATCACCCCAATGATAACATTTGTGATATAGGATTTGTCAGGGTATATTTTAACAACTATATAATATCTTTACAAAATTTGTATCTGTGCTGAATTCATATTAATCTATCTTATGTTTAATACAATATACAACTAATAAGTGTTTTTATAACATAATTTATTATGCACTGATGTAATTTCATTTGTCATATTAACTTAAACATATATTTTTATACAGTTGCGCAGAGATATTCACTTATGCTGTAATAACATTTGTCAAGCATGTGGTTCTTTATAACAGTTTTAAATTTGTCCTCATTTTCCAGCTCTTTGATATGTTTTGGTAGTGCATTAAAAAGTTTGATGCCTTGATTAGATATATGTTTCTGGCTTTGGGTCCTTGTTACAGCTTGTATGTGGAGATCTTTACATTGCCGTGTATCGTAATTATGGAAGTCTGTATTGGTTTTCATTTTGTCCTGATTTCATTTGATCACCAACAGACGTTTCAGAATGTATAATGATGGAATTGTTAGAATTTTCAATGCTTTAAAAAGGGGCCTACAATGTATTTGAGGTGGGCTGTGGGTCATTATCCGAATAGCACGTTTTTGTAATTTGAAAATCTCATTTAGATGACAATTTGTTTTTCCGCAGAATACTATCCCATAGGATGCAATGGGCTGAAAATAGCCAAAATATGCTAATCTGGTACAGTCATTACTACAAACTCTTGAAATTATTCTAAGCACAAAACATGCTGAATTTAGTTTTAGTGCTAAGCTCACCACATGGTCCTTCCAATTAATCTTCTCATCAATGTGCATACCCAGGAATTTTGCACACTGTACTCTTTCAAGTTGTTTGCCCTCCATGGTGGGATTTAGGTCGTCCTGTTCACTTATTTTTCCATATTGCACATAATAAGTTTTTTTTGCATTCAGTGTTAGCTTGTTAGCACTAAACCATTTTTGTATATCTTGTAGGACATGGTCCACAGTACTGTGCCATGACTGCTTCATTTCACTAACTATTAAACTAGTATCATCAGCAAGTAACATGATTCTAGCTTTTCTCCCTGACACCTGAATATCATTAATGTAAATGAGGAACAGCAAGGGGCCTAATACACTTCCTTGTGGTACTCCTACTGTGACCTCCCTTGGATCTGGTCTTAGTTAAATTTTTTGATTAATATTTGGTGCTGTAATTTCAACCACCTGCATCCTCTTTTCCAGATAAGACTCAAACCACTTTTTTACCGGTCCTCTGATACCTATAGCTTCAAACTTTTCCAAAAGTATGCTGTGGTCAACAGTGTCAAAGGCTTTTGAGAAATCTAGATTTATCCCAACTACACTTTTTCCCCTCTTCCAATTTAGTGATTATTTCTTTTGTGTATTCTAGTACAGCTGTTTCGGTACTTCTCCCAGCTTGAAATCCATGCTGATTACTGTTTATCAGATTGTGCATATTAAGATAATGTGTGACTTTATATTTCATTAGTATCTCTAAAACTTTAGAGAAAGTTGGGAGGAGTGAGACAGGTCTGTAGTTTTCTATTTTAAGTTTATCACCCTTTTTCAACAGGGGAATGACTTTAGAAATTTTCAGTTTTTGTGGAAACACGCCCTCAGCCATTGACAAGTTTGCTATGTGCACCAATGGTTTGCTATCTGATTTGCTGTTTTCTTTACTAATATTATTGGCACCTCATCTACTCCAGCTGACATCTTGGATTTGAGACTTTTAATCACTTTTAAAACTTCCTTTTCGTTTGTTGGAATTGCCATCATACTGCTGGCTGCCTTGGGTGCTTCCATCTTAATCTGCTCCCCAAAATTCCTGCTTAATGTCTGGGGTACATTTAAAAAGTAATTATTTATATAATTAGGCACAGCATATTTATCTACCATTTTATTCTCCTCATCTTTTAGAATAATTTCCTTGTCTTTGATAGGTACCCTGGTTTCTTTTCTCACAATTTCCCATGCTATTTTATTTTTATTTTTGGACTGTTTTATTTCCGTATTATTACTTAATAACTTTGCATTTGCAATTACACTGCGGTATATTTTCCTATACCTCTTTACATATTCTATAAAATCAATATCTGTACACTCCCTCAACTCTGAATTCAGTTTTTTCATGTTTTCACATGATTTCTTAATGCCAAGAGTCATCCAAGAACTTGACTTTATGTGTCCAGTAGACTTGATTCTGGTCAGATTCTTTGGAAAACACATCCCAAAGTTCATCACATAAATCGATGCAAATACACTGTATGCCTCATCTGTACTTGACTGTTTCATAACATCTAACCAATTTTCATTTTCTAAGATACTTATGAACTGATGACAGCTGTCCACAGAGAAGTTTCTTTTGTAAATATTGTTTACACCTTTATCTTCCTTTGACCTTAAAGAGATTTCCATGGTGAGAGCATTGTGGTCAGACAATCCTAAATCTATGTTTGTTACCTCTATGTCAGTTGCTGACATATTTGAGAAAATGTTATCTATGAGGCTATTGGAGGTGTTTGTTATTCTAGTTGAATTGTTTATGTGTGGTGACATGTTGAAACTCTTTAATATGTCCAAAAGTTGCCTTTTTTGTTGACTTTCAACTAGAAGATTAATATTGAAATCACCACAAAGAATAATCACAGTTTCGTTTTTGTAAATAGTATTTAGCAACAATTCTAATTTATCAAAAAAGACTTCTATGTTTCCACATGGTGACCTATACACTGTTATGACTATGACTTTTTTCATCAGGCCATATAGCTGGACAGCACCTGCTTCAAAAAACTTTTCAATACTTAAGTTCTCTGCTTCACATCTCTTTTTAAATTCTAACTCTTGTCTAAGGTAAATACCGACTCCACCACCTTTTGGAATTTTCCTACTATAATTATTTGCCAGTTTAAATGGATTAATATGAATACTATTAATTTCTTGATCCTTACACCAATGTTCAGTAATACACAAGACATCAGGCTGGGTGTTACCTACTGCTATTTCAAGTTCACAATATTTGTTCTTGAGGCACTGCACATTTAGAGTCATAATCTTTAGAACAGGGGAGTGAGCACTGATGGTATTTCTCCTTTTGTTTAACACTGTTGTCTTGGTGTTTTCATTACGGCTGGATACCAAAAATCCTGTTGTACCACAGGTTTCTTGTTTCTGTTGCTTTTCCTACTTGAAGTGGATGATGCTGATTGATTGTTTATACTAGCTGTGGCAGCTGATGACATTTTAATATTTACAATAGCAGATGATGATGTTTTTAGTGCTTCAGGAAATGTTGCTCTTGTTAAGGTTTTCATTTCTTCTGCTTCTGCCCTCATTTGGAGTGGGATTTTATGGAACTTTTCTACTGTTATACGGCTTATTTCTTCTAGTATCTTTTCACCCATCATCTTTTTTCCATAATAGTTCCTGTGCTGTCCATGCCTCGTGAAATGATTTCTCACTGAGCTGTTTGCATCCACAAAAGTTGCACACTTAAAAGCACAGCAGATCTTCCTGAATTTATTATTTGTTGACTTTATTTCTTTGTTTACACATGATTCCTCGATTAGATCATGTCTATGTGGCACACTTACAACGAGAACCTTTAAATTTAGATCTGACAGCTTTTTTAGAGTTGTTTGAAGTGCCCTTGTTGCTAGTTGGCTTTCATTTTTGTATACGTCATTTGCTCCACGTATTAGCACACAGCATGTTCCCGTCTTAACTAAGTTTTCACAATTATTTACTATTTCGTTAAGGGGAGCACCAGGTTTGACAATGGCTGTTACTCTGAATTGGGACTGCCGATCATTTATTATTTGTGCCACACCCTTTGCATGACTATCACCTAATACACAGACCTGATATTTGTTGTTCTCCAGGTGCCCTCGCTCCGTCGTTTTTATAGTACACTTTGAAGAAACATTTCTCTCGTTAGAACACACAGATGATCTAGATTCACTTTCACTTGTCTTATTTTTTTCGTTCACATTTCGTCCTGTCGTGTCTTTATTACCCAATTTTCTTTGCGCTCTATTTACTGATGATATCATACCGCCAGAAAGATTTCGTTTACTACTAGCAGAAGTTTTGTTTGAAACGAAAATTGCCAGTATGTTTTCATTACATTCGTTTTTTAAATCGTCATAATTCCGCTGCTTTATCAGTTCCTCTAACTTATTTACATAACGATTTGCAATCACAAGGTCTTGCTGAAGCAATGCAGTAGCACTTAGTAGATCGCAGCATTCCATGCCACAGTCACATTTCGCGTCCCAGTCTTCCGTTCCCGCGAAACACTTTGCATGAATCCATTTTTGTGACACTGCACATAACCTGATACCTTTCACAATGTAGTTATTGCACTTTATACAATTTATACTCGATATGTAGACGTTTACCGTGGAACTATTTATACACACTTCTACATGCGACGCCATCTTACTGATGTACCACTATACGTAGGAACCTACCTACCCAACAATCAGTCTTCCATTCTCATCCCATGCTGTAAGTTCCCCCTGACCTGCAGTTCTGGGAATGTTTCCCAAAATCTACCCCTTTTACTAGACCTCTCCAGCTCTTTTTCTCTCTCCCCCCCCCCCCCCCCCCTCTTGTTTACTCTGTATGAATAAAAGCTTCATTCACAAATCAAGATCATGTGAATCTGTGAAACATGCAAAATCACCACTGACTTTGTGTGGTTGCTCATCAAGTATAGTGGGATGTCAATGTTTGGTACAGTACCATTGATACCCGTATTGTAGGTTCCTATTTTTACCAGAGAACATTAACCAAATGGTGATATGCATCATTTCTGCAAGACACACTACCCCTTCTCATGAAGGACATGGTATTGTAATACATATCTATCAGTGTGGTTCCAGCATGATGGATGGTCCACACTCCAAGCAGATGTTTCTAGGGAAGTTGCAGATGCAGTGTTTGCAAATAGGTGGGTAGGACAGGGAGCTCCTGTGAGCTGGCCAGCCAGGTCTCCTGAAGTGACACTGTTAAACTTCTTTCTCTGGGGTGCAGTGAAAGGAGCATTGTGTCTGACAAGGATATTGCAGAGATTGGGATGGTGATGAAAAACTATTGCAGATGTAGTGGGAAAAATGTCAGACAGAATGGATCTCATTTCATGGCATGATTTTAGGAAGTCATAGCCTTGTCAAAGTAGCTGATTAATACATTCAAGACCAGTATAATACTGGTTGACAAGGCTTTCTTTTTATATTGGGGGGGGGATCATCAGTATCAGTATTGAATGTGGTGGTATGGAAAATATGCTTCTGAACTAGGCTGGTGGGGTCATTACATCTAGGGAAGGCTGAGGTGAGAATGGTGGTGTATTGCTGTAAAGACTCTGCATTTAAATAAATACATTTGCCTTGAATGTCAAGGCTGCATGGGAGAATACGCTTGACATAGAAAGGGTAGCAAGTGTGAAAATGTAAATACTGTTTGTTAGTAGGTTTAATGTGAACAGAAGTGTATGGATTACCCCCAGTAAGGTTGAGGTCAACATCAAGGAAAGTGGCACAGACTGGGAATAGGACCATGTGAACTTTAATCAGGAGAATGTGGGTAGAGATTCCAAAAATTTTAACAGGTCAGCTTCAACATGAGTCCATATAGCAAATGTATCTAAACATAACCAGAACCTGAAGGTTTATTAATCCCGGGAAAGCCCCCTCCAAATGACCCATGAAAAGGCTGGCTGGCACAGGAAGGAGCCATCCGGATTCCCATGGCTATGCCCCTGATCTGTTTGCATGCTTGTCCCTAAAAGGTAAAGTGTTTTTTGGCAAGTATAACGTTGATTAAGGTGAGTAGGAAGGAAACCATTGGTTTGGAATCAGGTGGGCACTGACTGAGGAAGTGTTCAGCAGCAGACCAACCATGTACATGGGGGATGTTGGTACAGAGAGAGGTGGTATCAATGGTGACAAACAAAGTGTGTGCTGGGAGTAGGATAGGTATGGATTTAAGATGACCTAGGAAATGGTTGGTCTCTTTAATATAGGAGGGGAGTCTTAGTACTTTGTTGCCGATGTTGATCAGCTAAGAGAGGTATAAGCTCAGTGGGTTGAAGCCAGCAACTATGGGACAGCCAGGGCAACTGGGTCTACGGATATTAGGAAGAAGGTAAAGGTGGGGGTGCCTGGTTTGAGTGAAGTAAGAGGTTCTGTGGACTGAGGTGTTAGTCCTTGTGAAGGGCCTGAGGTTTTAAGGAAAGACTGTAGGTCAGTTTGTATCTCAGGGACGGAATCTTGATGGCAGATTCTGTATGTAGAGGTGTCAAACATCTCGTTTAGATCCTTGCTTACATACTCCCATCCGTCAAGCACCACAGTGGTAGATTCCTTCTCTGCTGGGAGGATAATGATGGAGTGATCAGTTTTTAGAGAAGTTCAGCAGAGGGCAGATTAGGGAAATTTTGTATCGACCTGAGGAAGGATTGTGAAGCAATGCTGGATATTAGGAATTCTTGGAAAGCTTGTAAGGGATGGTATTGATGTAGTGGTGGTGAATCAAGTTGGGATCATGGTCAGAACTGTGCAAAGTAAGGTTCAGTGACAGTGTTTCGATGTTATGTGCAAAGGAAAGTAGGTCTTCATCAAAGCAGTATGACTAAATGCAGGTTTAGGACTGAAAGTGAGACCCTTGGATAATATATGTAATACAGGAGGGGAAAGTATCTTAGATGAGAGGTTGAGAACACTATATCGTTGTGACTGGTTCCTGTGCTCATGAAGTGCCAATGCTCTGGGAGGCTGTGGTGAAGACTGGGGGTTGTTGAGAAGGTTGACGAAGCTCGGTTTGAAAGCGAGGAGTGGTGGTTGATGGTGTGGCTATTTAGGGAGCAGGAGAGGGACTGGAAAGGAAAAATCACAGTTGAGGAAGCTTAAGAGAAGGCAGGCTAGCTTTTTAAGGTGAAATTTGGCCTGTTGTTGCTATCTGAAGTTGGCTTGGTGGTATTGAAAATATAACAACTATATATATTAACATGTTATGAAAACCATAGTGTGCACATCTTTGAATAGACATGAGAACAGAGCAGCAGGTGTTTGTTTAGATTAGATTAGATTTACTTTCATTCCAATTGATCTGTAATGATGAGGTCCTCCAGGATGCAGAACACGTCAGAAAAACAGTAATAGACGAAAAATATTTACAACTAAAACAAATAAGCTAATGTACCTTCCACAGGTTCCAACTGGAATGAACACTATATGAAAGGATAATTTTACAATGCTCATTAACTAAGATCACATTAATGCACTGAATTTAAAATTAAAAAAAAATATTTATAAGGTAATAAACATAATACATATTTACAACGAACACATTACTGCACTGAAATAGTGCAGAAGTAGATTGTACTACACACACACACACACACACACACACACACACACACACACACACACACACACACGCACACACAAAAATCAGTTCTAATGAGAAATTCATCAATGGAGTAGAAGGAGTTGGCCACCAACAAATCTTTTAGGGTTCTCTTAAACTGAATTTAATTGGTTGTTAAGCTTTTTATAGCTGCTGGCAAGTTATTGAAAATGTATGTTCCTGAATAATGTACACCTTTTGTACAAGAGTAAGTGACTTAAAATCCTTGTGAAGATTATTCTTATTTCTAGTATTGATTCCTTGAACTGAGCTGTTGGTTTGAAAAAGTGGTGTGTTTTTAATGACAAATTTCATTAAGGAATAAATACATTGTGAAGCAGTAGTTAGTATCCCTAGTTCCCCAAACAGGCCTCTGCAAGATGTTCTTGAGTTCACACCACTTATAACTCTTACTGCAAGAACAGTCACTTTTGTAAATATTCAAATATGCATTTATTTAGAATGGACACTATATTATTATCACTTGTTACTTTTTGTTAGACTCCTCAAACTCTATGAGGTTTACTGATGTGCTGTGTATGAAGTTAGAAGTTGATCATTATGTGCAGGGTAGAGCAGAGGAAACACATGTTTTTCAATGCAGAATAACTTAAACTGTTTTAGGTAAAAAAAGGTTTACATGAAATAATAATATTTTTAGTTTTGTAATCAACATACATTAAATAGTTCCAGAGTATAATGTCATTAAGATTATGTCCTTCTTGTTGGATGCAAATTTGGAGCCTCTACTCAACACTCTGCACAGCTTTCTCCAACTTTTCATGCAACACAGCTTCAACTTCTCGACAAACAAAAATTTTCATATCATCAAATGTGTGGGACTTGTTCACATGAACTCTAGATTTCAGGCAGCCCAACAAAAGGAAATCACAAATTGATAGATTGGGAGGGCAACCAGGCCAAGAAATGTAAACCCAACTATGAAATGTCATGTCCAGCAAACATTTGTCAAACCACTTGCATGGATGCTCTTACATTGTAGGCTGTGGCATGATCCTGCCAGAACCACATCTGTCTCATGTTCACCCAGTTCTAAACACATAGTGATGTAGTCTGCTGATGTCACAGTAACTATGTTTCCCCCCCTCTTCAAAGAAGTAGGGACCAACAATCCCTGCATCACATTGGTACTTTTGAGCTGTGGAGAGGTTTTTGGTGCTGTTCATGTGGGTTCTTTGATTCACAGTGTCAACAGTTATGTACATTAACATAACAACCCAGACGGAAATGGGCTTTGACACTCTTCATTAATAGGATGTCTACATCTTCCGTAAGAGTGGTATCCATTATACCATGAAATTTTTTGCACTGCACAAAAGTCCTTTCACTTAGCTACTTGATGATCAGTATTTTGTATGGGTAAAATGTGAGCTCATCATGTAAGGTATGATGAAGTGAATTATGTCAAAAATCCAGCACTAAGCCTGTTGCCTAACGGATCATTTCGGACTAGCAAGAACTGCCGTTATCACTCTGTCTACATTTTCCAGAGGTTGGACTGAATGGGGAAGATCAGGTGGCATTTTCCTTCATGACAAATCCAATACTTATAAATGACTGAACACATCAGAGTAGGGTGTTTTGATCAGGAACTGCATCTCAACATTCGACATTAAAATTTCGATGAAAAAGACATTAAACAGTGACTACAGAATTATTATTTCTGAAAAACTGCTCAACATGAAACTTGCATGTTCTATCTCAATCACTCCATGCAACTGATCCATCCAACAGAGGTCATCCAAGGTCAATACCCCACCTCCTGCCAAGTACTACAGGTTTAAAAAGCATTCAGTTCCTCTCTTCGACCCTGTATAAAATGAAAATTTACTTTGATGGTGTTGTGTTAAGTTATCTGATGTTCACCTGAAGTAGCTATTAATTATAAACTGGAGTTTGGATTAAGAAGAAGGCATATGAGGCACTGTTCAGACATCTCTGTAAACTTACAAGGTGAACAGATAGTTTCTTGCTTCCCAAATTTCTAGGAAGTGTTTGTCATAATACTGCATTGTCGACTGATAACCAGGATGTGGCCACAAGAGTAAATGATGCAGTACTATTGTGCTTCCATCATATGTCTCACACAGGGATCATGAAAACGAGATGAGGGATTAGGATGTGTGCACATGTACGTGCAGTCATTTTTCTCCAATTCCATGTGCAAATAGAATGAAATAGGTAGTTACTAACATAGATAAAAAGCACTCTCTGACAAGCATTCTGCAGTAATTTGCAGAGTATATATGTAGAGAATGATATGCATTGATAACCATTCTTTCATTCATATATAGTGTTCCCAGATCAAATCGTTAGGGAGTATCCTAATCAAGTTACTGTATACGTATGCAGTATCATGGAGTTACTGTTAAGATATTACCACTACCAATAATATCTTTTGAATACCAGTAATTAGTTGGCTTAAAAAGGTGGAGACCTGTAAATTTAACTTTACTGATATCAGTGTTCTGAATGTTCCAGATTTATGCATTTATAAAACTGTCTTTTTATCTTGGAAATGTCTCTTGAAAACAAGGAACTACTACAGAACAAGAATGTAGACTATATCAGAGGAAATGAAATATACATGAATCATATCCAGCACAACATCCTATCAGAGGAGCATAATTAACAGTGATGTCAAACTACACAGTAAAAACCACACAAAATAAAAATTGCTAGCTTCTCAATATTTAAAATGAAGCTGAAGGCATTTCTAATAAAGCACTGTTTCTGTTCCTTAAAACAATTTCTGAATACATAAAATGAATGTTACTTTAAAAATTAGGTTGTAAGAATGGGCATCAAATTTTAATTTGCCTACAATTTTGCTGATACTATGTGTCATTGCATCCTGATATACTTAGATTATATAAATATCTACCTGCTTCTGCTAACTTCTTTTTTGCTGATACTAAATATAACTTTATGTTCATTTTGACCTGTCCAATATCAACTGTACAAGTTGTGTCTGCCCCCATTAGCTGAGTGGTCAGCACGACAGAATGCCACGCCAAGGAGCCCGGTTCGATTCCTGGCTGGGGCAAGGGATTTTCTCCACTCAGGATCTGGGTGTTGTGTTGTCCTCATCATCATTTCATCCCCATCTCCAACACGCAAGTCGCCCAATGTGGCGTCAAATGCAATAAGTACTTGCCCTCAGCGGCCAAACTTCCCCAAATGGGGGACTCTTGGCCCACAATGCTGTACGCTCATTCCCATTTTTTTGTATAAGTTGTGTCGTATGATAAAACTGGACCAAAAAAATTAAATGAAATGGACATGTAGGGTCAAATATCTCTTATGACTCTCTTATCTTCCCTCAAGTTATGACAGATTGCGTCCTGAGCATTGTAAGAGTACGATGACAGAGTAAGCAACAGAAGTATAACAGCACTGCTTGGGGCAGTACCAAATTTGCTTAATTGTTATGACTGATGGTCCTAAGACAGACAGAACCACAGCTGGTAAACACTGGTTTGCTCCTATTTACAAGTTTGTTGCTAGGGATACTATCAATTGTAACAATGGCCACTCAGAATTAATTTTTATTTCTCTAAGAAGGTCCATGAGAAATGTTCTCATATTCAAAAGTATTTCCTGAAGATGAGAATGCTGATATGTTGTCATCATCAGCTGAGATCTTGTATATATTTTTAGCAATATCGTGAAAAGGATAGTTGCTACTAGCCATATAGGAGAGATGCTGTGTTGCAGATAGGCACAACAAAAACAATATCAGAAAGTGAGCTCTTGGCCAACACGGACTTCATCAAAAATAGACAAAGCACACACACACACACACACACACACACACACACACACACACACATATATATATATGCACGATCACAGACTCTCAACTGCTAGAGATTGTGGTCATGGGTGTGTGAGTTGCTTCTGCATGAGTGTGTGTGTGTGTGTGTGTGTGTGTATACACTACCGGACATTAAAATTGCTACACAACGAAGATGACGTGCTACAGACACAAAATTTAACCGACAGGAAGAAGATGCTGTGATATGCAAATGATTAGTTTTTCAGACCATTCACACAAGGTTGGCGCTGGTGGCGACACCTACAACATACTGACATGAGGAAAGTTTCCAACCGATTCCTCATACACAAACAGCAGTGGACTGGTGTAGCCTGGTGAAACACTGTTGTGATGCCTCTTGTAAGGAGGAGAAATGCGTACCATCATGTTTACGACTTTGATAAAGGTCGGATTGTAGCCTATCGCAATTGTGGTTTATTGTATCGCGACATTGCTGCTCACGTTAGTTGAGATCCAATGACTGTTAGCAGACTGTGGAATCCGTGGGTTCAGGGCAGAATGCCGTGCTGGGTCCCAACAGCCTCGTATCACTAGCAGTCAAGATGACAGGCACCTTATCCACATGGCTGTAATGGATCGTGCAGCCATGTCTCAATCCCTGAGTCAACAGATGGGGACATTTGCAAGACAACAACCATCTGCATGAACACGACGTTTGCAGCAGCATGGACTATCAGCTCGGAGACCATGGATGCGGTTACCCTTGATGCTGCATCACAGACAGGAGCACCTGCGATGGTGTACTCAATGACGAACGTGGGTGCACGAATGGCAAAACGTCATTTTTTGGATAAATCCACGTTCTGTTTACAGCATCATGATGGTCGCATCCGTGTTTGGTGACATTGCGGTGAACGCACATTGGAAGCGTGTATTTGTCATCGCCATACTGGCATATCACCCGGCGTGATGGTATGGGGTGCCATTGGTTACAACTCTTGTTCGCATTGACGGCACTTTTAACAGTGGACGTTACATTTCAGATGTGTTACGACCCGTGGCTCTACCCTTCATTCTATCCCAGCAGGATAATGCATGACCGCATGTTGCAGGTCCTGTACGGGCCTTTCTGGATACAGAAAATGTTTGACTGCTGCCCTGGCCAGCACATTCTCCAAATCTCTCACCAATTGAAAACATTTGGTCAATGGTGGCCGAGCAACTGGCTCATCACAATGTGCCACTCACTACTCTTGACGAACTGTGGTATCGTGTTGAAGCTGCATGGGCAGCTGTACCTGTATACGCCATCTGAACTCTATTTGACTCAATGCCCAGGCCTTTATTATGGCCAGAGGTGGTTGTTCTGGGTACTGATTTCTCAGTATCTATGCACCCAAACTGTGTGAAAATGTAATCACATGTCAGTTCTAGTATAATATATCTGTACAATGAATACCTGTTTATCATATGCATTTCTTCTTGGTGTAGCATTTTAATGGCCAGTATTGTATTTTTAGTTTATATAACTTTGTATTCTGAGGGTTATACCAAAAGTAAGGTTCCCATATTTTTTACAAACAGAAAACATTGTTTATTGTTATTAATTTATACATAATTGAAAAGCTTACACTTTTGTCTAATTTTCAACATAGTCTCCATTTTTTTCGACACACTTTTGAAGGCGGTGCTCCAGCTTTTGTATCCCTAAGTCAAACCAGTTTCCTGCCTAACTGTTTAGTAAGCATGTGACCTCTGCTCAGACTTCATCGTTGCTCTTGAAGTGTTTGCCACCTAAGTGTTCCTTTAGCTTGGGGAAGAGGTGATAATCACTGCGGGATAAGTCCGGGATGTACGGAGGATTGGGCATAACAGTCCACCAAAATTTTTCAAAAGCTCCGTGGGGTCCAGCGATGTTGTGAAGAAGCACTACTCCTTGCGTCACTTGTCCTCTCCAGTGATTCTGGATTGCTCGCTGGAGTGTGGTCTGTGTTTCACCATATCTGTCTGAGTTTATTGTCGTCCCAAGCTGCATGAAATTGATGAGACATACCCCTTCCGATCCCAAAACACAGTCACCATAATCTTTCCTGCCGACTGCGTTTGTTTGAGTTTCTTTGGTGGTGGTGAACTGGAGTGACGCCACTGACGAAATTGTTGTTTTGTTTTTGGGATGCAGTGAAACACCCACATTTCACCTCCCATGATGATAGAGTCCAACAACTTCTCCTTGATGCCTCCTCCCTCACATTGTTGAAGAAACTTGCGAGCACAGTCATGGTGTTGCTCCTTGTGTCCATCAGTCAGCATCCGGGGTCCCAGTAAGTACACACTTTGCGATAGCCCAATTCTTCTGTTAAAGTTCTTTCAATTATGCCATGGGAAGCTTCAGAAGTGCTTTCAACAAGTTCACAGTCAGTGACCCTCCAATCCTTGAGTAGCTCACTGTTGATCTTCTGGACAGTCGCATCCAAAACTGGCAGTCTTCCACTCCATTCTTCATCGTGAACTTCCGTGCAACCCTCAGCAAAAGCCCTGCACCATTTGTGGACAAGCTGAATGGACATGCACTCTTCACCATAAACCTCAGTCAGTTGCCAATGAATCTCCACGTGTGGTAACTTCCTTGCGTGGAGAAACCGGATTACTGCTTGAACCTTGCACTTGGTGGGAGCGGCAATCAACACTTCCATCTCTGATGGCTGCCAAGTCAACACTGAGCGACGTAGTGAATCACGGATGGGCGGGCTCAAGAGTGGGCGAACCACTGCCCACAGCACTGTTGCCGGATTTAGCCTAGTGCCTTCCCTGGAGGCTGTAGCTCATTGGGAGCTATACTTTTGGTACAACCCACGGTTCAACCACATTCAAGATGACAGCACTTGCAGATCTTGACAATAAGATCACTTCTAGAATGTTCCCATGGCTGTCACATTTGCACCAGATTCTGTTGCCTGTAGTCCTGCTTTAAGAAGACCTAAGCCAGATTTCCAAGTGTTGCTCAACAAGGATCTCGTGGCTCAGTTTATTAAACTGGCTGTAACATGAATCTCTGCAGAATCTTTCATAACACATGTGCATTAAGTTTTTGTCTGGGTAAACAAATTTGTGGCATATTAATTTATTTGATGTCTTTCACAGAGCCAGTGTCCAATCGTGGCAGATTTTTGTTGTTGTGAAACATGTGGATACAGGAGGTGCTCCTCGACTGTGTCTGTTATTTGGCTATTGTGTGCCTTATCACATTTCCAAGGAGGGTGATAAATGTCCATTCAGCAAAGCCAAAGACCGTCTCTAATTGAGTAGAACAAGACATGGATTTTGGCTGGAGCACTGGATCCCTCTTTGTTAGTATGTTCAAGTTGTGTTGGTCACTACAACTTTATGATTTTTCTTCCCATTTCATTTATGTGGTGATTTATGCTTTACATTTGTTTCCATTTTATTATGATTCCTTTAATTTTCATTATTCTTCAGACACTGAATATCATGTCAGCAGGTATACATATCTGGTATTGCTGTTACAATGGTTTTTGTGGCCATGTGGTGGAATTTTGTGGTTCTGGGATTGCTCTCACTTCTCATAAAGGAACTGTGCAGTCTCCTGAAAACGCTTCCTTAGGTGTTAAAAATCTATGAGTTGCTACAGTTGTGTAGTGTGGAAGTTCCTTGATGAGCCAACTGCAGTACTTTGGTTCTCTGCCCATTGTAAGAGATGGATATAAGAATCCACAGTCTTCGCCATGGATTGTGGAGGATCACTTAGGTGTTTGGTACTGTGTGTGTGTTGGGGCTGTCAGTGCATATAGGTGATCCAATCTTTCTGTTGCAGATCCTGGACATGCTGCTGCAACATCAACTGGGTATCCATTGTGATGCTGAAGTAATGTGCACCCCTGCTTCATCACATTGGGTTTTTATGTATGTGGATGGAATATAGGTTTGCCAGGTTGTTCCCACAGTTGATACTAAGGTTTGACTTTCGTTTGCATTGAAAGCCAAGTCCAATTTAAGACTCACCCAATTATGTAATCAATCACATCCTGGAGGCCTTGACTGAGCTGTTGGATGTTCATGCTCCATATCATCTGCATTCAGTCCAAGTTGCTTGCAGTTTGCGGCTGCCTTATCGATGATAAAAATAGAGAAGAGGATCAGCTCTGCACTGATCTTTGCAGCACACCTGCACTGATGTATCTGAGGAACCCCATACTAGGCATGCATATGGAATGTTCATCCTCGCTGGTATGTTTGGGGGAGAGGGATGTGTGACACACAGACCCCACCATGATTAAAGACTATGAAGAGAGGACTATCATGTTTCATGCTGTCAAAAGCATGGGAGATGTTGAAGGAAGAGCTCTGACAAATTTTGAGCACTCTGTTACACACACCACTTTCTCCATTAGCCAAAGAAGTTACATCTCATGGAATTCCTGTATCAAAACCCAAACTGCTCTTCTAAGATAATGTGTTGTGCTTGCATGTGGTTGCTGGGGGCAGAAGCATGCTTTTATTCCCCTTATGTTATATTCTGGCAACTTTAGAGGATGTAGTGCTAGCAAAGTATAAAAACTTGACTTCCAGGTTCTCTTCTTGCCATTTATCTTTCCCTCACTTAACCAGTGTTCTATCCTGTGAAACATTACTAAATGCCTTTTCTGAAAACTACCTAGAACATGATGGAAATATACTGGATCTAATGGCAACAAATAGACCTGGCCCCTTTATGGATGTCCACATTGAAACTGACACCAGTGTCCATGACACAATTGTGGCAACAATGATTAACAAAGTACAAAGGACAACTAAAACAGGCAGAGAAATAGATACATTCAGTAAACTAGATAAAAAAATCAGTAGTATCATTTCTCAGTGAGGAACTTGAAACTTTCAGCACAGGGCAGAAGCATGAAGAGGATCTATGCGCCAAGTTCAAAAGAACAGTTGACCAAGCACTGGATAGATATTTACCCAGTAGAACATTTCATAATGGGATGTAACCTTCATGGTATACAGTCACTGTGTACAGAAACTTTTAAAGAAATAGAGATTACTGCATAATATGTGTAAAACAAAGTATAGGGCTATGGAGAGATTCTGAATGAAACACGTTGGGCTGTCAAGAGAGCAATACATGATGCCTTCAGTGACTACCATAGCAGAATATTGTCAAACGATATTTCTGAAAACCCAAAGAAATTCTGGTTATATGTAGAGACTGTTAGTGGCAACATAATTAGTGTCAAGTCCCTAGTGAATGACACAGGAACTGAAACTGAGGGTAGCAAAGCAAAATCTGAAATGCTTAGCTCTGTTCCTTTACAAAGGAAAACCCCGGACAATTACCCCAATTTTCATATCTCTTGAAAGACGAATGAAATAAGTATTAGTGTCAATTAGAACTGAGCAAAGTTCTGGGGCTCAATGCAATTCGTGTCAGATTATATTCTGAATTTGTGGCTGAGTTAGCCCCTCTTATAACTGTAATCTATTATAGATCGCTTGAACAAAAAATTGTGCTAAGTTCTTGGAAAAAAGCACAGGTCACACCCATCTACAAGAGGGGTTGTAGAAGTAATTCGCAAATTACCATCTAATATCCTGGACATCAATTTGTTGTAGAATCTTAGAACATATTATGAACTCAAACATAATGAGATATCTTGAACAGACTGACCTCCTCACTGCCAACCAGCATGGTTTCCGAAAACATCGGTAATGTGAAACCCATTTCACACTTCTGTCACATGACATACTGAAAGCACTGGATCAAGGCAGTCAGGTAGTTGCAGTATTTCTTGATTTCCAGAAAGCATTTGACTCAGTACCATGCCCACGATTATTGTCAAAAGTACAATCATACTGCGGTATCAAGGGCAATTTGTGACTGGATTGAGGACTTTTTAGTAGGGAGGATGCAGCATGTTATCTTGGATGGACAGTCATTGTCGGATATAGAAGTAACTTGAGATGTTCTCCAGGGAAATGTGTTGGGACCCTTGCTGTCCACGTTGTATGTTAATGATCTTGCAGACAATATTAATAGTAACCTCATTCTTTTTGCAGATGAAGCATTTATCTATAATGAAGAACTATCAGAAAGAAGCCAAATAAATATTCAGTCAGATCTTGATAAGATTTCAGAGTTTTCAAAGTGCTGCAAAGGTTGACAACTTGCTTCAAATGTTCATAAAAGTAAAATCATGCACTCTACAAAATGAGAAAATATAATATCCTATGACTATAATATCACTGTGCCACTGTTGGAATTGGCCAACTCATACAAATACCTAAGTGTAGGTCTTCATAGGGATATGAAATGGAATGATCATATAGGTTCAGTCATAGGTAAAGCAGGTGGTAGACCTCGGTTTATTGGTAGAATATTTGGGAAATGCAATCAGTCTGCAAAAGAGATTGCTTACAAATCACTTGTGTGACTGATTCCAGAACATTGCTCAAGTGTGTGGGACCCGAACCAAATAGCACAAACAGGGGAGATTGAACATATACAGAGAAGGGCAGCATGAATGGTCACAGGTTTGTTTGATCCATGGAACACAGAGATATTGAAGGGACTGAACTGGAAGACTTTTGAAGATAATGTAAACTATCTCAAGAAAGTCTTTTAAAAAAATTTCAAGAATCGGCTTTAAATGATGATGCTAGGGGTATACTACAATCCCCTATGTATCGCTTACATAGGAATTGTGTGCATAAGATTAGAATAATTACAGCTCTCGCAGAGGCATTCAAACAATCATTCTTCCTGCACTCCATAATTGAATGGAACAGGAAGAAACCCTAAAATTGCAGAGTGTAGATGTAGATATGAAATGCACTTGATTTCATGCTTCATGTTGTTAAGGTCTTTAGTATGGAGAATGGCTTTGTGCAGATCTCTATGCTAACTGTCCTGCACAAGCTTCTTCATCTCTGAATAACTGATGCAGTCTACACCCATATCAATCTGCTTAATGTATTGGCCTCTACGAGTTTTACTGTCCCCCCTTATTTCCCTACATTACCAAACTGACTATTCATTGATGTCACAGGATATGGCCTTTAAGCTGATCCCTTTTTTTTAATCAAGTTGTGCCAGAAATTTCTTTTTTTGATTCAGTAAACCCTGATTAGTTAGTTGATCTACCCATCTAGTCATCAGTATTCTTTTTTAACATCAAATTTCAAAAGCCTGTATTCTCTTCCCATCTGTACTAGTTGCTATCCACATTTAACTTACATACAAGTCTACACTTCTGTCAAATACCTTCAGTAAAGGCTTTCAGAGGAGTATCAGCAGTGTTAAGAAAAGGACAGACTGCTACTCACTGTAAAAGATGACCACTGAGCTGTAGATAGGCACAATGAAAAGGCTGTTACACAGTGAGCTTTTGGCCAAAGCCTTCTTCAGAAAAGAAAAAAACACCCATACACATAAGCAAGGGTGTGGTGACAGTTGGTTACCATAGGCTGAGGCTGGGATAACTGTGGGAGTGGAGAATATATCTTATGGATAATTCTCACCTGGCCAGTTCAGAAAAGCTGGTGGTGGTGGTGGGGAGAATCCAGATGGCTTGGGTTGTGAAGCAACCTTTGAAGTCAAGCATGTTACGTTCAGCTGCATGTTGTACCCAAGGTGGTCCACTTTTGTTTCTCGGCAACAGTGTTGCAGAGGACATTCATCCTGGTGAATAGCTGGTTGGTAGTTGTATCAACATACAAAGTGTGTGACAACTGCACCATAGCTGGTGTATGACATAGCTGTGTTCACAGGTGGCCTGGCCTGTGATGGGGTAGGATAAGACTGTGACAAACTAGATTAGGAAGTGCTGGGTGGGTGGCTGGGAAGGTTTTTTACCTGGTTCTTCCACAGGAACATGGTCACTGTGGCAAGGGGTTGGGATTGTGAGTGCTTTAGAAGTGGACTAGGATGTTGTGGAGATTGGGTGGGCGATAGAGCACCACTTCAGGAGGAGTGGGAAGAAACTTTGATAGGATGTCCCTCATTTCAGGGCACGGTGATAGGTAATCAAAGCCCTGATGGAGGATGTGGTTCAGTTGTTCTTGTTCAGGGTGGTATTGTGTGACAAAGCTGGATCTTAGTGGTGGTGGGAAGATTGGGGTTTGTGGGGATACAGCAAGGGAAATCTGTCTGATGACTAATTCTGGGGGATAGTGCCTATCTATGGAGGACTTTATGAGAATTTCAGAATTCTGGGCAAGGGAGTTCTTGTCACTGCTGGTATGCCATCCCTGGAGCTGGTATACTGGGTTAAGAGGAACAAGTGAAGTGAATGGGAGAAAACTTGTTGAAGTTGTGAAGAAATGAGGACAGGGTGTCTTGGCCCTGAGTCCAGATCATAAATATATCATCAATGAATCTTAAGCATACCAGCAGTTTGGGGTTTTGGAAAGCTAGAAGGGGTTTCCTCTAGATGTCCCGTACACAAGATAGCATCTGAGGGTGCCATGTGGGTGCTCATGGCTGTGCCGTGAATTTGTTTGAATACTTCCCTTCATTTAGTAAGGTGTATGAGGATTAAGGTAGTGGGTTTGGAGTCAGAAGGACAGTCGTAGAGGTCATGTTCAATAGAGTCAAGACAATGGGTGTGAGGGATGTTGTCCAAAAGCTCTATGTGTAACAGTCTTTTTATTGTGACTGTCTGTAACTCAATATGTCATCTTTACAGTGAATAGCAATCTCTCCTTTTCTTAACATTGTTGAACTTTGTATTAGATTTTAAAAAATTCCTATTTTTCAAACATCTTTCTTACTATTGACAGTCTGTATTTCATGACCTCTCTACTTTGGCCATCATGTTGTTTTCTTGCCCAAATAGCAAAACTCATCTACTAATTTTAATGTCTATTTCCTAATGTAAGTGTTCAGCCTCACCTGATTTAATTTGGCTACATTCCACTACATGTATTTTACTTTTGTTGATGCCCATCTTATAACCTCTTTTCAAGACACTGTCCATTCTGTTCAACTGCTCTTCCAAATCCATTGTCACCTCTGACTGAATTACAGTGTCACTGGCAAACCTTGAAGATTTAATTTGTTCTCCTTGAACTTTAATTCCATCTCCTCATATCCCCTTGGTTTCCTTTACTGCTTGCTCACTGTATAGATGAAATAACATTGGGGGTAAGTTACAAGCCTGTCTCATTCCCTTTTCAACCACTTGTGACAAAGCAAATGGATTCTTTCCAGTTCCCCATTTTTTTCCAAATATCTTCAATAGTGTTATTTTATGATGTTCACAGTACCAAAAAGCTTGAATATCACCTCAGGGCTTAGCCAGCTTAACTTTATTACTCAGAAACTGTGCTAATTGCAAAATACCAGTGATATAAAATTTTGCTATCATTTTTCCTATGTAAACAGATATCCAATTGCTAACTTTTAGATGAAATAGAACAAAAGTGTTTATAAATAATCAAAATAACTAGACAACTACTGCAATGCTGGAAGTTGAGTATAGTATGTGTCTTGCTCTTTATCTGCACATAAATTTTAGTAAATGAGACTTAATAAGGCAATAAACAATAGGTTATTTAACATCAAAGCACACTCTGGTGTGGACAATACCATTTGATATAGCCTACTGTCGCCATTTACTTTTCAGCTAGATTCAGTGGAGGTGCAGCTACTAGAGGTATATTAGCACAGGTAGATAGGATAATGTTACACGCTGCTTCCATTTCATGTTCGTTGACTCATATAACTGCATGCTGGTTTCTGTACAAATAGTAAATAAACCATTGCTCCTTGTATTTTATCCCTGCTGCCCTCAGAATTTCAAAGAGTGTAGTCCAATCAACTTTGTTGAAAGCTTTTTTAAATCTACAGATTATAAAGTAGGTATATCTTTCTGTATCATATCTACTAATACCAATCGTAGGGTCAGTATTGCCTCATTTTCCTACATATCTCAGGTACTCAAACTGATCATCCACAAGGTCAGCTTCTACCAATTTTTCCATCTCAGGTTTAGAGTATCCATTTCTAAAGAAAACTGGTATATGTACTGTAACTTATTGACAAGGCATTTTTATCCAAAATGGTGAGAGCCATGTGATTAGTTACTCCCTGTCCTACCTCATACTGCAGTTGCTGATGACAACAATATGGGAGCAAATACAATTAGGAATAGGGTGAAGGGAGTTAAAAGTGGCAAAGGTTCTCTTGTAATGTATCCCATCCAAATATGCTATGAAAATTTCTCAAGGATCAAACTGGAATCAGTACTAATGACTTTAGTATCTTCTCTTCAGTTTCCTCCATTAAGAGATCAGGTGCACCTGCTGAAGAGAGGCTTCCCATATTGATACTATCTGTATCTTCATAGTATTATCCGGTGAATAGGCAGCAGATGGAAGCTAATACATTTATGAGGACGTCCACTATCCTGCTCTTGAATTTCTTACTGATAGATTGCTGTGACTCACCATAGCATGACATGGCTGAGCAAAAGACTGTATTGAAGCTGACCAAGACATTTGAGTCACTGAGCTCAAGCTGCTACAGAGAGGATACAGAATTCCTAGAATTACATGAGTACTGTCACGATTTGCCAAGTAACGTCTTAGTAGTCTGGTTATTGGTTTTGAGAGATGCTATGTTGCTGCACCTATGATGATAATGATAGGGTAGAAAAGTATCTAGTCTTCTTCACACTGATCAGTCTTTGCAATATTGATGGTACTAGGGCAAACCATGGAACAAGAAAGGTACAACTTGAAAAGAATGATAAAGAAGTAATAAGTTCTGATGTTATTCACTGGTGTGTGTGGTATCAGTCCCAGGCCCATTGCTCCTGTTTTCACAGCTTACACATACACACATACAAAATATGTATAGTGTCTAATAAGATAAAAAGTAACAGGCCAAAACAGAAATTGTTCCAATCATACTAACCATCATCAGACTGAGATTACAGATGGCATGAGAAGCTGGTGCCCAGAAATAACATAAGATATCCAGCATGGGTACATTACGGTGCTACACAGCAGCTATGAGCATTGACCGCATCATAGATACCTTACGGTATTACGCAGCACAGAGTATCGACTTCTTATGTTGTCTGTGTTTCAGGTTGATGAGATTTATTATAACTGAAACAGGTTACCTACAGTAGAGTGACACCAAAGTAATGTGCAGTTTGTTTGTGAGTGAGGATGGATTGTAGATTGACCAGATTGTTCCCACAGCTGATAATAATGGTTGCCTCTTGTTTGCATTGAAAGACAGGCCCACTTCAAGGCCCAGCTGATTATGTAATCAGTCATATTTTGAAGGGTTATTGGACAGTTACTATTTATTCTTATTTCAAGTACAATCAATGAATTTCCAAGATGTTGCCAAAATGTCTTTCTTTTCTGTTAGTTGTATATGTAATCTTATCTGAGTACTATTATATCACTTAGTGAGTAACAAAAAAATCAACATGGATTTGCTTACCATCAAAGCCCTTTTCACAAACACACAATACACAGAGAGGATAGTCAACTGATAGGTACTGTCCTTCTGTATGTTCATATCCATTATAAATGCACTTCATTGTTGGCTCAGTTTGTAATTCTTCTTCATTGCCATCTGGCACTTTAACATTAAAGAATTTTCTGTTTTAGAAGACAACTTCTGAAAAAATTATCAATTAATGTGTAGATCACATTTCTTTTTAAACAAAGAATGGTCAGTGCTAAACAGATTGGTCAATGCAGAGTTCAAATGTCATGTGAAAGTTTCTCATGTTCTGAGTCACTGGTGAATCATAAATCACTACAGTTATCATTTATTCACATTATCAGACTGAATATTCAAAGAACTTAATGTTATCTTATTCACTAATGCATTAGAAATTTTAATGACTTTTTTCCTTGTTCTCGCCTTGTAACGGTAAACAGATCACACCAATGAATTGTTATCACAGTAGAGTTCACTTGATGTGTAACAAAAACCACTATGCAACTTTAAAATTGTGTTAAACTTCTAACAAAATGTACAGCCAAGTTGTGCTAAATTTGTAACACCATTTCTCATTAGTATATGATTATTAAACAATAGTGTTGCCTGTGGGTGCAAGCGGATGTGTCGGGAAAAGGATGCTGGGCTTTTTTTTTTTAAGAATTCACATATTGTTGACAGGAAGCACATGACCTTATAAATGTTTATATAACAATTTACCGTGCCAAAACCATCAAATTACTACAATATTCACATTACTGGTTTTGGCAATTTATTGCTCTCTTCAGATGTGATACTTCATCCACAAACAGTTTCATCATAATACATAAGAACTCAAGTTATATATGTTCTGAGCATCATGAAAATTATAAAATGTATCAGTAGTCTCTTTTACCATGTGATGACATACATATTTCACTGAGATATTTTATACTATTCCATGACTGTCAGAATGCATATAACTTGAGTTTTAAATGTTACAATGGAACTATTTGTGGATTAACTACCACCTCTTAAGATGGTGACAAGCTGGTGAAACTGATAATAGGAATATTCCAGTAATTAGGTTACCCTGACAGAATAAATTATTATATGAAGTATGATGGGCTGCTAGGTGCAGTATCATGAGGCTGTGCTGAGAGTGAGTGGGGAGGGGAGAGAAGCTGAGAAGGAGAAATAACTGTGAAGATGCACTAGGGAGACCTGCAAGTGGCTGGAACTTGAACAGGGAAGGCAACTAGGCAGGTGGAGCGCAGGGACTAGTGACAGCTGAGGCCATGGAGGATGTCTTGCAGGGAGGGCTCTCAGCTGCACAGGTCAGAAAAGCTGGTGTTGGCAAGAAGGATTCAGATGTGACAGTAGCTGAATGCAAGCACATCGTGTTGAGTGGCACATTTGGCAACTAGGTCGTCATCTGTCTCTTCTTCACAAAAAAGAAGGAATGAAGATTAAAGTTTAACATCCCATTGACAATGAAGTTGTTGGCGATTGTGTTCTTCACAGCTTGATACTGGCCATTCATGTGGACGAACAGCTTGTAGGTAGTCATGCTCGTGTAGAATGCTGCAGAACCGTGTCAGCTAAGTTGCTAGATCAAATGGCTCTTTTGCAGATGGTCCTGCCTTTGAGAGGGTAGGAGATGCCTATGGCAGAACTGGAGTAGGTGGTAGTAGGGGGATGTATGGGAAGGGTTTGCAACCAGGTGTTTTAAAGGGATTGGAGATATGAGACATGAGGCAAGGGGTTGGGATCAGAGCTGGAACAGAGATGGATAAGGATATTGGTAGATTTGGCGGGTAACAGAATACCACTGTGGGAGGGGAAGCATATTTCTCATTTCAGAGCAGGGTGATAGGTAGTCGAAACCGTGGTGGAGAACATGATTCAGTTATTCCAGTCCTACTTAGTACTGGACCGTGAAGGGGGTGCTCCCTTGTGGTTGGTCCTTGACCTGCCCCTTTCCTAAGAGGCATTTATAACTGTTAGTTTTGCACAGGCTAAGTTTTGTAAAAGTGTTCCTTCATTCCCTCGAAATGTATTTTGTTTGCGGCTAACTGTTTTGTTTGTTATCTCTGTGTTGTGAGCACTGATGTGTGTGCCTTGAGTCTGCCTCACTGCCAAAGCGTGTTGGACCACCTGGTGGTCTGTTGTCTGGGCTGCTGGTTTCCTAGACTTGAAACTAGCCAATTATCAGACTGCTGCAATGTTTCACAGAGCCGATGGGCAATCTGTTTTATGTGATCCCTTATCATGGGGATTCCTGATTCCTCATGCAAGGTCCTGGTCAGGTAGTCTCGCAGTAAGTACGAGGTGAGTCACCCCTTGGAGATGATGAATATGGGTATCAGGCATATTTCTCCACATTGCGGATGCATATTCTAGCACTGGTCAGATCAGTGCTAGATACAGCAATGCTTCCTCCAGACTGTGTAATTATGCTAGGGATAGCGTAATTCCACAGTGTGAAGGAAGTATTTATTCCAGATTTAATACGGGGAAAGTATGAGCTTACCCCCAGACCTCACGAATATGTGGCGTCCAGTTCAGATGCCTATCAAGAGTTACCCATAGATACTTAGCCACGCAAGACTAGGGGATGGAGCCTCTCATGATTTGCAACAGTTGAAGGTCCACGAGCAATCTACATCGTGTTATTGTGACAGCCTGGCTTTTCATGGCATTGAACTTGCGACGCCATTTCATAGCCCAGGCTCCTAGGATATCGCATGCCACCTGTGAATGGCAATGAGTGATGTCGATTGTGTGGGAATGTGTGTAGAGTGTCGTGTCATCTGCATACAATGCTAAGGATATTCTGTCTGAGTGCAGTACATCAGCTGTATACAGAGAGTACTCGGCTGTATACAGAGAGTACAGCAGGGGGCCGAGAACTGACCCCTGCAACACTCCAGCACATATAGGCGTATTACTTGAGATGCCATCTTCGGCACAAACAGGGTAAGTTCGGTCATGCAGATGTGCCTGACGTGCAGCATCAGAAACTCCTGTACAAAAAGTTTGCAGAGGAGGCCCTCGTCTCGTGCCAACGTGCAGTCAAAGGCCTTGGAGACATCAAGAAGTATTGCCCCTGAGTATTTCCGATGCTCTAGGCCTTCCATCGTGGCCTCAAAAACACGCAGTAATTGGTGTTGTGTGCTGTGGCTGTGCCAGAAGCCGAACTGCTCTGAGAGAATCAGCCCCCTCCCTGTTCACATGCTCCATGAGCCATTTGATATAAGTTCATTCGAATGCTTTAGACAAAACAGGGAGCAGAGTGATTGGCCGATAGTTTTGAGGAAGCCTCGCGTCTTTGCCTTGCATGGGAATGACATCCACCTCTGTATGTTTCCATGCGTAGGGGTAGATGACAGTCCACAGAACGTAATTGAAAGCGTTTGAGGTAGGTCACAGTGCACCAGGTGGGAGTTGTTTCAACATAAGAGCTTCCACCTGGTCACAGCTGCAGGCCTTCCTAGTATTTAAAGAGTGAAGTTGAGCATCAACTTCCTCCTCAGTGACAGGTATGATGGCATTATCTGCAAGAAAAATGGACAGCCGTTGTTGTACAATTTGCATGTGCTGCTCATCTAAATCATCCGCTATTGGAGTAAAGTTGTCCACAAAGCAATCAGCCTAGACATTGGCTTTTGCATCAGGTTCGCAAACAACTGCTCCGCCGACTTTCAGAGGAGGAAGAAAGTGCCCTTTTGGTAGGAATTGTTTAGTTAGTAGCCAGGCAGAGTCATCTTCAGTGCGAAGCATGGTTACTTTGCCAGCCTAATCATGATTTTGGTGGTTTTCCACTGCCACCACTATTTCGTGGTGCAGCTGATTTAGGTGGCATTTGGTGGCAGAATGGCGTGTAATTTGTCACTCACAAAAAAACCTATTCTTGTCTCAAATGGCTTGTAATACTTCAGGGTGGAACTGGTGCGATCTGTGAGAAGGCCTTTGTGTACCCCTAGGTGTGGCAGCATCTACAGCCCGGAGTGTTTCCACTGTAAGCTGCCTCAATGTCTCGTTTGTACCGATGATATCTGAGTGTGGGATGGCAGCAAGAGAGCCTTGCAGGTCCTCTCTACTGTTCCCAATTTACTCTTCCTAGTTACCACCATAATTCTGATGGCTCCACACCATCATTTTCTATATCGAAAATGAATTTAAGATAGTCAGTCGAGAGAGCCGCTCGACTTGTGGTAGTAGTTAGGTGTCTGACTCCCCTCACCACTGCAATGTCGAGCATGTTAGGGCAGACGCGTGCGTTGTTTGGCTAATGCATCAGGTCATACGGCCCTAGAACTATCGCGTTGTGCTGCCAAATTACACACAGTAAATGGCAACCACTGTTGCTTGTTACCCTGGAGTGCCACTCAGCGAGTTTTGCACTAAAGTCTTTCACAATAAAAAGTTTACTGTGCAGAGACAGTAACTGTAAAACCTCTGGATTCTAGTAGTCTTCCAGGAGGCCTATAAACTGCAATGAACACAATCCAACCTGACGTCATTTCTACTGCAATAGCAGTGGTCTCGATTGTTGCTAGTTGTGGGAGCTGCACAAAATACAGTTTGAGTGAGGTCTTAATGTAGACGGTAGTACCGTCTCCCACTGTAAGCCGATTAGTGCAGTGACAAATGAAATTTGCTACCACACATGGATGCCAGATTTTAGGAAGGTTTCCTGGACAAGGCAGATATCAGTTGTCTCGTCACGTAGGAACTGCTGGAACTCTCCTACTTGGGAACATATGCTGTATGCATTCCATCTGCATATGGTTAGGCCACGAACCATCTTAGACATGGTGTGCCTGTGTTGCCTGTTAGTGGGTGGCTGCAAGGGTCGTCTGCACTGCTGTCACAAGGATGGTTGGAAGATTTTGGAGCAGCTCTTTGATGGTTTTCAGGAGAGAGTAAATCTCATCTCTTAAATAATCATGATTTGCGCCAGTTTCCTCATTTGTAGAGGCATTTACATTTCACAAGTGTTCCATCCCCAATCCATTTCCATGAACGTCGACCACAGTCAGTTGGGCAGCCACACGTTCCCTATTCAGTCCACACCCGACAACAACTTCTCTAGTGGAGGTGTGTGCAGCATTGTGCCTCATCTGACCAATTCTGGAATAAACGGCTGTAGTGTGAGGCAATGATATGTGTAGTGGATGGGTGCCAGGAGGTGCTGTATTAAAACTCGGCGAGAACTTTCCAAATGATTTATTGTTTCCAACCACAGTGCCCTCATACACCTTGGTCTATTTCACAGGGCCCTGCAATGCTGAGGCAGCACCTCAGTGGCCCATGCAGTGCAATTCTGTGTCTAGCTGGCCTTGTATGCTGGCAGAGAGCTGCCACACTTGAATGAATCTCGTTAGAAAACAGCACTGATTTATACTCGGCTGTGCACCTCAGTTTTGCCAATTGCGCTGCTTCGCGTGACATACTCATAACACGCTAGGTTGGCCAGTAGGCCCCTTCTGCCTGCAACTTGAGCCATGCAAACTGCCGCGTGTGCTTTCTCCGGCAGTTCTATGCCCCTGTGGCCTCTATTTGCTTCGCAACTGCTGATATGCGTAACCCACTGCAATCCGGCCAACATCTGGCTGTAACGTGTGCTCAGAATATTGCATAAAGCTAACTTTCCATGTCCTAAACGGTGGTGCCGCTACATTATTCCCCTCTTCGGAAAGATCCGGTTCCCGGGTCGACCATTAACTAGCTCTTAACTTGTTTGGGTCAGCACCTATGGCATACTTCCTTACTACTAGAAAACTTAAATGTGGTCTAGTGCCCTCTTAAAACCATGACATGAAACCAAATGTAAAAATTCCTTACTGGACGACCACTGATCGATCAGCCCCTTACCTACTCGTCTCAATCCACTGGGACTTGGACTGCCCTTGGTTCAATTTTGGAATTAGCTCTCCGCCTGATCAGAAAGAAAACAACACGTAACAGAGTTAAGGCTGCGATGACACTTGGCACAGAGGTGCTCAAAATGATTGTTATTTGCCGTTGCCTTTCCCTGTACTGAGCGACATGTTGAACAAGCTGTTCTGCTGATATGTGCCCCTCTTGCTCTAAAATGAACTGGCTTAGGGATCTCAACAGATCTGGCTCCAGAGTTTGATTTAACAAGGTCAGATTCTGCCTTGGCAAAACTCTAAAGTGGCTTGTGGCCAGTACAGCGGTGGCTGCGTAATATTCAATTGGATGACTCCTGAAATTGACACTGGCAGGTGGAAGGTTGGTCCTATTATGTTTCCCTTAGTTCCACTGGTTAAATTTCCGTTCCCCTCGAGCTCTATACGTTTCGCGTCTGAAAATGCTCCCCGCTCAAAAGAACTTGCTACTACTACTAACTTCTCGTACATGGAGAAGATCCAGTGCATTCCGACCCATTGCAAGCTCAATTTTGGCTCCACGATGTTCCTTGGAGAGTCAATTCATTTTCCCCTGGCTAAAAATAACTGCACCATGCGCATGTCCCATATTTGTAGCTTCATAGATTTTCCTCCAACATTCACTATTTTTGATCCAAACTCAACACCGATTGTGTGACTACTTTCATCCTTAAATTTACATTATATGAACTGGTGCAATAAACACGACTTTCCTGACCCAGCACTGTCAATAACTAAAAATTTAAACACCATTCAACACATATTTATTATGGCTTTGCCGCAAAATTTACTCCGACGCATTTATCTATCCAGAACTGCGTTTGATTTCTCCTCCAACAACACTCCACATACGTCAGACGCCACACTTCCCTTTTCAGTGACCTGAGACAGGGATCACCATCACCCTTCCTCCCTCGTCAAAAGACTAATATCCCTAGTAGACTCAAAATACACGAAAACATTTATAAAACACAATGCCTAATTAATCTATGCAAACCCAATGATACATAACCAGAAAAACAACAAAAACTATGAATACTCTACTACTTTCTGGATCGCAAAGCATAGTGTACTTCATGCTGTACTCTATATTCCTGGTTTTCTCTGTGCTTAGCACCTCTCTTCACTCTCTCTTTCTTCCTCTTTCCTTCCTATGACATGCCTGGCATCACATCCAGGCAACCCTTAAATGGCCGTAACCGCCCACTGTGTACTATCGTCGTTCCAGTTGGCAGCTGAAGCTTAACATCAACAGGGGATGTGGTTTCAACAACTTGGTATGGCTCTTGATACCTCGTGAGGAACTTCTTTGTTTTCCCTTTTTGCATATAGGTACGGGACAGCATTACTCATTGCCCCACTCTATACTGCGGTAAACTTCCTTTCCGCTTCACTGCCTCTTCCTGCTTTTGCAAAGCCTTTGTATTCACCTTTTGTACTCATTTCCAAACATCCCGAATTGTCCTTGCAAATTGACGTACAGATTCACCAGTACTTCCTTTCTGTAGCTTCACTAAATCAAACGGTGATGGCATTTTTCGCCTGTACACTACCCCATATGGAGACAAACCGGTATTTGTATGGGCTTTTGCATTGTATGCGCATACAATATGCTTCAAATACTCGTCCCACTGATGGTGATGAGAATGCACTTAAGAACTCAGCATCTTCCCGATTGTTCTGTGGACCCGTTCTGTCCTTCTGTTGGCCTGTGGATGCAACACGCTCATCCTCCACTTCTTTACATTTAATAGTTTACACATTTCCTTCATTAAATCCGACATGAAGTTGGTCCCTTGGTCAGTAATTATTGTTTCCAGTGCACCAAACTTAAAATCCAGTTGTTTACTAACGCTTGCGCGACCATTGCTGTCTGTTGATTTGGCATAGCCACCATCTCCACATACCTCAAAAAATGGTCTGTTATTGTGAGAACGAATCTGTTCCCCAATGGTGTTCGCCTAAAAGGTCCTAAGACATCAGTCCCCAGAAAAGAGAATGGACATGTCCCTTCCGGTAATCGTTGTAGCTGTATCTGTTTCCGAGTCAAATCTGCTCTCTGCGCACATGGTATACAATTCTTGACATACTGATCTACATCTCCTATTCTACCTTTCCACCAATACCTCTCCGCCACTCTCCTATTAGTCACTCTACACCCTCCATGACCAGATAACACGTGATCATGTGCTTCATTTAAAACCTCATCCCTCAACTTCGCTGGCACTACTACCCTTGGCCCTAACTTCGTTTCCCTGCACAGAAGACCATCATACATGTTAAATTGTGGCTGTGTCCAATACAATTTACAATTGTTGTCAGTGTCCTGTAATTCTTGCCATACCGCTAGGTCATAACTTATGACTTCTACTTTTTCCACCTTCCTACTTAGTGCATCTGCATTACCGTGCTTCTTCCCAGGCTTGTGCACCACCTCTTAGTCGAATTCACCAAGCCTCACAGCCCATCGAGCGAATCTAGTGGATGGATCCTTCAACCCCAACAACGACTTCAATGCAGCATCATCTGTCACTACCCGAAATCTTCTCCCTTTAAATAACATTTAAAATATGTGATTCTATAGATTACGCTAAGCATCTCCCTCTTAGTTGTTGAGTAATTCCTCTCTGCTGCATTCAATTGCCTAGACGCATAGGCTACAGGATGTTCTTTCCCATCAACTCCCTGACCAAGAACACACCCTAATGCTTGATTCGATGCATCGCATGCTAGTATAAACTCCTTTTCAAAATCTGGAAACACAAGAACCGGACTTGATGTTAACAGTTCTTTCAGTTTATCAAACACTTTCTGACACTCTTCTGTCCATTCAAATTTCACACCCTTCCGTAACAATCGCGTCAATGGCTGTGCTAAATCTGCAAAACCCTTCACGAACTTTCGACAGAAATTGCAGATTCCGATGAATGACTGCGCTTCCTTAACTGTTTTCGGTTCCCGAAAATCCCTTACAGCCTGTACCAACCTCGGATCTGTTTGCACTCCGTCCTTACTGATAATATGATCCAAATATTTTACTTCTTATAATGCTAAATGACACTTCTCCAGGCTCAACATCAAACGAGCTGATCTTGACCTCATAAAGACTTCCCTTAACTGCTGTCTGTGTTGCTCCATACTACTTCAAAACACTATAATGTCATCCAAATAGACCACACACTGCTGGGTTTCAAACCCCTCAAGACACTATCTAGCAACCTTTGAAACGTTGCCAGAGCGTTTTTCAAACCAAATGGCATTCTAATGTGCTGGTAATGGTCTCCAGGTGTAGAGAAAGCAGTTTTTGGACGATCCTCTGGAGCCACCTGTAACTGATGTAACCACTTGTCAAATCCATCATAGAAAAGTACTGGCACTGTCCTAAGTGATCCTAAGTCTCCGTTGTGTTTGGAATGGGGTACGCGTACATTACAGTCTTATTATTGAGGTATCGGTAGTCACAACAGAACCTGTATTTCTTAGTTCCATCTGTAGATTTTTTAGGCACAACGACAATGTCCGCTCCCCAGCAACTATTACTATGCTCTATAATACCGTCTGCAAGCTGCTGATCAATCAAATCCTCCACAATCGGCTGCAAATACCTCGGTATTCTAGGTGCTTCATTCCCTGTTGGTATCCTGTGTTGAACTAATGGAGTTGCTGGTAACGGAACTTGTGGAAAAAACAAATCCTCAAATTCCCACAATAATTCTTCCATATGTTCTCTTTCTGCTCCTTTCAATTGCTTAATTTTGACAAGCACTGCAGTTCTACCAGCAGTTAGTGGTTGATCGCTTTGCCTACTAAAACTCTTTTCCATAAATTCGCGTCTGCAGCGCTAAAATTATCCACATTCAGGAGAACCACTCGCCCGTCGTTCCCCTCTTGTACGTGTACAACACTACGTTTCCCAAAACAACCCAGTGAACCCAAAACTTCATTATCCTCCAGTGGTTCAATAACACCTTCTGTACCCACAGGTAGATTTGACTCCACACTTACCCAAAGCGACTTCACAGTGCTACTAGACACACACTCATGCGAATTAAGCTTCAAATGGCTCTGAGCACTAGAACTTAGAACTACTTAAACCTAACTAACCTAAGGATATCATACACATCCATGCCCAAGGCAGGAAGCGAACCTGCGACCGTAGCGGTCACGTGGTTCCAAACTGAAGCACCTAGAACCACTTGGCCACACTGGCTGGCTTGTGAATTAAGACTTAATGCTAATGTACATGCTTCAGTTGATTTGTTCATTACGTTGAACGCCCCTCGTGACAGCTCTGCATTGACAACAGTTTCCCCTAGCTGAAATAACAGTCCAACAAGTTCCACAGTTCGTTGTCCAAGGTCAATTTTGGCATGATGTTGATGCAAGAAGTCTACTCCTAGGATCATGTCGTATTCCTCGCTTACCCATGGTACTACCTCCATGCATGCATTAAATCGGACTTTTTCTATTTGAAGGTCAACTGTCACCGACTCCAAAGGCGTGACCTCCTTATCCCCCACTCCACGCAACCTATAAGGTGGTGGGTCAAGCTTCCTTTGTCCCATTATATTCTCAGTAGCCACTGACACTTGCGCCCCTGTATCCAACAAAATCTTAAACTTTTTAGTTCCTATGGATCCTACCACTGCTGTTTGCCTCTCGCATGCCCCTGTTGCCACGTCTATTTCCTCACATTGAATTGCTAGCTGAATGGTTGAATACAAATCTTTCGGAGTCCCTTCACACACTTTCTGTGACATATGTACCGGTAACCCTCTCAAAAATACATCAAGTGCCCTCTGCTCAGCCTCCTGCAAGAGGACACTATTTGCTTCATCGCTCTGACCCAACTTGTAAGTATACTCATTAATTTCCCTTATCCTGACCGCAAATTTCTCCATCATCTCCCCCTGTCTCTTTGTCATTGTACTTAACCTCTCTCTAAAGTACCGAGCGCTATTCTGTTTTTTGTACCTTCGTAAAATCCATTCCTTTCACAGCTTAAACTGTCCTGCCTTCCTTAAGGCCTCAGAACACTTTACATATGTCTTCGCTTCAGTCATTAATCTATTCTTGGCTATATGTAACAACTGTTCATCAGACCAACCAGTCACCACCACTGAAATTTCCAAGTCCTCCACAAACGAACACACATCCTCAGATGCCTTGCCAGAAAACAGAATAATCAAACTCGCGGCAGCTGGATCAATCTCCTGCACCCTAGGCAACAACGACTGATCAGATGCGGTTTCCCGTTCACTTCTAGATGTTAATTCATTTCTCAACTGCATATTGTCTGCTGTCAGTTATGCTACTGTTTCCAACAAAATCTGTACCGCTTCTGGTTCCGACACACCTTGCTTCCTTGGCTCTGCCATTGTGTTGCTTTCATTCCCAGTTAGTCCCGAAACAAAACATTTAAGTACAAGAGCAACCTGACTTCCTACAGCTCCGTATCATCACACTCAGTATCATCATAAACCAATACAAAAGTAATTAAATGCCACGAGAAAAAAAAAAAAAAAATCTTACTGCCTCAAATACACCAACACTTCCTCTGACAACAAAAAATACTATGCCCACTCAAAACACATACAACGTGGCTTGCCAGGAGTCACACTTGAAAAAACAAAAAAACAAAAAACAAAAAATCAATCCAGTGTGTTGGAAGCCAGGACGACTGCCCGTGGTAACGAGCCATGGAGTGGCTTGCTGCTGGCTGGCTGGCCACGGACCCCGCATCGGCACCAGGGAGTAGAACCAATGACCCGCCGTGGACTGGAACGCTGGTGCCCCATCTGCTGCTGTGTGTAGCCATTAGTGTGACATGCCCCGCCGTCCAGGAGAGTTGCCACACTTGAATGAATCTCGTTAGATTGCACCATGCAACTACAATCTGGCCCACACCTGGCTGTAACTTGTGCTCAGAATATTGCACAGAACTAACTTTCTCTATCCTGAATGGTGGTGCCACTACATATGGATAACCACATAACCACACTCCAGTGTCTTCAAAAAAGAGCCCTCCGTGCAGCACTGCAACCCCAGATGGATTATCCAGTGCAGCAGTTGCATGATCCAGCTGAAGGGCAACCTCTTAAACAAAGAATCAAGGCAGCACATTCTTTTTATGATAATTGTGCACAATCAAATAATGGAAACATCAGCTCCCTTGGTTAGTAATTGCACTGGATGCCAAGTACAAAATGACCTGATCTGTTACATGAAGAAAAATTCAAGCAGCACTGATTGGCAAAAACACTGACATACCAAATGATATACTCAAGGAAAGGAAAACATCCCAAACTGTCAAGACATTATAAACAGCCAAGACCAAAGTAACAAGAAACTCCTGAAACCAAAGGCAAAATGCAAATTGGTACTTCAAACTAAAGGATACCGTGAAGATCCTACCAGAAAGGGGGGGCAAAATGTGCGGCATTGATTCCAACCTGCTGACCTGTGTTTTTTACAGTGGCGTGTGAGCCACGACCATTAGCATGTTTTTCCATATATGACTGTGCTGGTACAGCCTGAGTGGGGTGGGGGGAGGGGGGGGGGGGGTGGTTGGGGGGAGGAGGGGGATGGTTGGCACACTTTCCCCATGCAACATTACTAAAACTAAGGCCAGGAGTGACTCGTCTGGCCAGAGCCTTAGTGGTGCACTGTTTAGTATCGGCCTATTGGAATGCGTCACACCCGCAATAGCTAGCAAGATGCATTTGGGTGCAAATGCAGCACTGAGGCATTTCCTCTGGCTTTGCTTTGCATTCATGATTTTCATGTGACCCAGCACGTTTCATGCATTTGGGCAGCAAGTGCAAAATCTTGCTACATGATTCAGGCCTTGGCACCAAAGACATTGTGTTCTTTGGCCCTTGCTGCAAAAGTTTTCTACTTGTATTCCAGTGATGTTTGCAATGCTTTTGCGCTGGAATACTTTCCTGTTTTCAATATTATCTATTAGAATTATCATAAACAGCTGAGTCCATTTATTTGCACAAGGTGTCAACAAATGGGAGACCAATCTGATGCCAAAACCTAATTTTCCCAGCTTCTCTTTGAGCTTGGCTGGGTCCATTTCAAAAGGTAGTTTGCAAAAGCTTGAGCAGTTTGAGTGGTTATGACAAATACGCATAGTATGGCAGACCTTGGGTCTTAGCCACACCCATGACCACATGGAAATGCTCTCTAAATTTAACAGTGACCTTACAAGTATCTCGGTACACTGTTTTAATTGCGACAAGAGACTTGGACTGGACTACATTATTTAAGAGCTGCTGGAAACTCATAAAATCACTTGACCATATCATAACAATAGGAGGAGGAGTGGCCATCTTTGGTCTACTTGGTTGTATGTTACTATCATCTGTTGGTGTGTCTGTGTGAGCACAGCTGCCCTGGCAGTGTGCTTCCTGGTCGCACTTGGAAGCCATCCTCAGTGGTGAGATCACCCTTGGCTGCCTTCATGTTCATAGCAGAGCCCTTCTTCTTTCTGTACACCTTAGGCGCTTTGGTTTTTGAGGCGGCAGGCTTCTTGATGGAGATTTCCTTGGAAGACGCTGCAGGTCGCTTCCCAGAGGATGCGTCCGTGTCACATTGTCCCCTTGTGGCTGCCTCCATCTCCATCACTGTCTGATTCCCCCCTTCAGGAATGCCAGACTTTTACTCACCACAGCTGTGATCACAGCAGCCTCAGGAGCCCCAGTGTAGCTAGTAACTGTGACATTCACATGAGACAGGAGTCTCATCCATGACGCAGCTTTTGCTTGCACTGACAGTCTAGGGGGCAGGTGCCAAGAGAAAACAGCTAGTGTATCTCAGTGGCTTCTCCCCTACATCAAAAGTGTGTGCTGTGGTGTCTGGGAGCAAGCTTCTGCCCACTACACTCACTTATGGACAGAGTTGTTTGCATGTGCGACCGAAGCCATGTCCACCAACATATTGCTCTTCGCGTTAGCATCCCTAACTTGCACTGGCTGGTCCTTGGGTGTATGATAAATGAGTGGGGAGACAAGGCACAGGAAATCTGTATCTGGACAAGGTGGTGAAGGTAATATCAGTCTGTGGAGGCCTCAGCGAGACCCTTGGCATATTTAGAGGTGACTGCTTCTCACTGCAGATGTGACAACCAGGGTGACAATGCTGTATTGAAGGGACTTCTTTTCCTCCTTCTGCTTCGTCCCCTTCCCCATTCCACTCCAGCTTCACATGTGCTTTCTACCCCCCACCCCTCAGTGCCTCCTCTATATGGTGAGTAACAATCTATTCTGTTTCATATCTTTGCTTCATCATGTTCTTTCAACATCTTTGTTTAGGTAGTATATATTACTTTTTAAATATTATAAATTCCTGTTTGACTGACATTCCTACAGTTTGCTGTAAAACAAACAAAAATTAGACGGACATCATTCATTATTTTAAGTGAATTTCTTACTACATTACCACTGTCATTGCCTCCAATTATAATTTTCCTTTCTGAACAAACTGCTAACTTATTACTTACAACAGTGAAGTCCTGTAGCACAGCAATGAGTTGCATCAAATTTCAGAAAACAGTTGGGTAGTAGCTGTCCATAAACTTCAGCTTCTGGACATACAACTCCTGTACACTCAAAAGAAACACCACTGTAAAACAATAATTTATCTGTAAGTACTTAGCATGATGAGTAAATTAGGATTTGGATATGGGTATACACAATAATTTAAAAAATGCATGAGCAGTTAATTTAGTAATGATGATATCAAAAAGGATCACCAGAGAATACAAAACTGACTAAACTCGTGTACTGGTATTGCCAATGAAACTCATGAAATGTTGAAATTGGTGTGTAGCGATAATATTGTAACTCTGAAGATTGTTTGTAGTTGGTACAGGCAATTTAAAAATGGAAATGAGTTTGTAGAAAATGAGCAACATTCAGGACATCCATCAATCTCAAAAAACAGGAGAAAACATGCAAAAAATTTTCAAAAATTGTTTGTTCAAAGAAGTGAATAACTATCTGAGAGGTTACTAAAGAACTTAGCATCACATATATGTCTGTGCAAAGCATTTTAACTGATGGTTTGCAAATGAAATGAGTTAGTGTAAAATGTGTTCCCAGACTTTTGAGTGATGAACAGAAGGAAAATCATGTGTCAGTTTGCATGGAGTTAATGGATCATCTTCATCCAGATTTGGACTTCATTTCCAAAACTGTAACTGGAGATGGGACCCTATTTGTCCTAAAAAGGTACGTCAGTCAAAATCAAATATCAAAGTGATGCTCAGTGTTTTTTTTTTTTATATTGAGGGCATAGTGGGATTAGAGTTTGGTCCTATGGGAACAATTGTAAATGTCAAATTTTACAGGGGTGTACAGCAACATTTTCAAAATGATGGGCAAAGAAAGATACAAGAAAAATGGGACAATGGTTTCCTTCTTCATCACAAAATGCCGTGCCACATCTTTCTTTGGATTCATGAGTATTTTGCTGGAAAAAGTGCTCCCATCTGTCCACATCCACCTTACTCACCACATTTAGCATCGTGCAACTTTTGGTTTTCCCAAAAATTAAAACTGTGCTTAAAGGGAAACATTTCTACACCATTACTGACATTGAGAGGACCATGACAGAGCAGATGAAAGCCCTTCTAAAAGAAGCCTTCCGGAAATGCTTATGGTCATGCATTCATCTCTGGGATAAGTGTATTACTAGCCAAGGACAATATTTTAAAATTGAGTAAGTCAAATTCCAGGTAAGTTTATTACTTTGTTTCTAATAAAATTATTCACTGTATTTTTTTGATCGTACATTTTATTGATTCTAGGACTGAAGCTCAATGTCAGTTGCATAGCAAGTAGTAATATTCATTGCAAACAGGCCTCTGTCAACTAATAACATCCTCATGGATGAATAAGTGAATTAATATTAGTGTAACTATGTAAACAATATGCAATCAGTAGTAGAATAACTGTAGCTAGTTAACTAAAAAGAAGGACCTGTGCTTTTTTAATTACTTTTTAAATTATTTTTATTTTTATTTTTTTAAAAGTAAAAGCTTTCTTTCTTATTTTACTTGGTTGAATTTAGCATGAATAAGCTAAACAGTACACAGAATGTTAATTATTAATGCAGTTTATAACAGTTCCTTTTTTCGTTAGTGCTTAATCTGCCTTGTTTGACATTCTGTTTCTTGAAAGGCCTGTTTCATGATGAAGTCTATGTAATATGCAGAATGAATTAAGGAAAGCATGAAATGAGCAAAGAGTAACAGGACAGAGAAAAGCCACAATGAAAGGGTATGGAGGCTGTGCTGAATATACAGGAGTTAAACAAGGTTAACAGTGCATGTTCATAGATATTAAAAAGATTAGTGGAGCATAGAAAAGAGAGGAGTGGGAAGTAGGTGAGGAGAAAAAAAAACTGAGAGAGAAGGATTTTTACTAAACCAGGTAGAGACGATAAAGTATTTGAAAAGAGAAATGGGTAGGTTAAAGTTGAATATAACAGGTAATCGCAAAGAGTGGTGGTTTAGCAAAGAGAGGTTTCTAGTCAGCTGAGTACAGGGTTGCCACCACAATATAAAATAGAGATAAAACAGGTGAAAGGTCTAATAATGAATGAGAACCTAGGTATGCAGGTAGATTAATAGGAACAGCATAGTAAACAACTTATGACAACCAAGACTGAAACAAAGCTAAGGCCAACCACATTACTGCTAGTCCATGGCTGGTGAGGAGACTGAAAAAAACTGAGATGAAGTGAAAGAAATCATTCAGTATGTTAACTAAGATGATATGTTCATTCTAAGGAGAAACTGTAATTTGATAACAGGAAAAGATGGAGACAGCAAAATAGTATGAGAACACAGACTAGACGAAGTGAACAACAAGGGAAGGTGTCTTGTAGAATTTTACCTAGTGCACTGTTTAATCATTACAAACACTTGGTTTAAGAATAATGAAAGAAGGTTGTATGTGTAGAAGACAGAAAAGATTTCAGGTAGATTGTGTCAATGGTAAGACAGAAATTTGGAAACGAGATTTTAAACTGCAAAACATTTCCAGGAGCAGGTGTGAATTCTTGCCATAATTTAGCATACATGAATTACAGTTTGAAACTGAAGAACTTGCAGAAAGGTAGAAAATCATGTAGATGGGACCTGGGTATGTTGAAACAACCCAAGTTTGTTGAGACTTTCAAAGCAAGTATTAGCCAACTACTGACTGAACTAGGGGTAAGGAACAAAACAGAATATGAATAAGTAGCTTTGAGAGATGAAATAATGAAGTAGGCAGAAGAAAAAATAGTGAGACAGAAAAAAACCAAGTGGGAATCTATAAATAACACCTGAGGTAACAAATTTACTTGACAAAAGGAGAAATAAAAATTCCGCAAACAAAAGGAAAAGTACAGATGTCTAAAGTTTAGTCTGACCAAAAAGAAACCTAGGATGGGTCATGTAAGTGATAGCTAGGCTATCTTCTTTGTAGACTGACTGCACCTCCCCAGTATTCTACCAATAAACCAAAGTTTGCCATGTGCTTTATGCATGAGAGAGGCTATGTGATCATTTGATTTCATATCTCTACAGAGTGCTACACCCAGGTATTTGTATGAGTTTGCCAGTTTCAACAGTGACTCACAGAAATTGTAATAATTCCTATATGACAGTTTTTCATTTTGTGAAGTGCATAATTTTACATTTCTCAACATGTAAAGCAAGTTGCCAATCTTTGCACCACTTTGAAATCTTCATGCTCTGACTGAGTATTTATGCAGTTTCTTTCAGATAGTACTTCATTATAAAAAACTCTATCATCTGTGAAAAGTCTTAGGTGCACATTAATGTTGCCCGCAAGGTCATTAATATACAACACGAACAGTAAGGGTCCCAACACATTTCCCTGGGGAACACCCAAAGTTACTTCTGGATCTAGTGATAATTCTTCATCCAGAATAATTTTCTGCAACCTCCATACCAAAAAATCCTCAATCTAGTCTTGAATATTGCTTGATACTCCATACACTCATTAGACAGTAGTTCTGTAGATCATTTTAATGCTGTTCTTGTAAAAGTGTGACCTCTGCTTTCTTCTAACTACATCTACAACCACATGTATACTCTGCAAACCATTGTGAGGTGCATGACAGAGGGTCCATCCCATTGTACCAGTTGTTAGGGTTTCTTCCGTACCATTCACATACGGAGTGTGGAAAGAATGATTGTCTAAATGCCTCTGTGCATGCAGCAATTATTCTAATCTTATCCTCATAATCCCTATGTGAGCAATACATAGTGGGTTGTAGTATATTCCTAGAGCCATAATTTAAAGCCATTTCTTGAAACTTTGTTAATAGACATTCTGGGAATAGTTTACGTCTACCTTCAAAAGTCTTCTAGTTCAGTTCTGTCAGTACCTCTTTGACACTCTCCTTGGTATTAAACAAACCTGTGACCACTCGAGCTGCCCTTCTCTGTATACATTCAATATCCCCTGTTAGTCCTATCTGGAATGGGTCCCACACACTTGAGCAATATTTTAGAACTGGTCACACAAGTGATTTGTAAGCAATCTACTTTGTAGACTGATTGCACTTCCCCAGTATTCTACCAATAAACCATAGTCTATCACTTGGCTCACCCATGACTGAACTTATGTGATCACTCCATTTCATATCCCTACAAAGTGTTATGGCCGTATTTGTATGAGTTAGCTGATTCCAACAGTAACTCATTGATAATATAGTCATAGGATACTATGTTTTTACTACTGAGCATGGTTGTTTGTTAATGGGATCTAGGATAGATTATATCTAAAAGGGAGGCTAACTCAGCCACTAAATTAGTATAGAAACTAATAGGGATTCCATTGGGTCCTGGAACTTCGTTCAGTTTGCTGCTGTTTCTCAGTGCTACCGACACTATCATTTCACTCATCTGTTCAGTGCTATGAGAATTAAATTAGGAAAATACTCCAGTGTTTTCCATTGTAAAAGAACATTTAAAAACAAAGTATAGCTACAATCATACATAAAACAAGACACTGAAAAAAAAAACCATGTGTTATTAGTGACCACTTCTGCACATTATGTGATTATGGGTAATAGATTACCATTTCCTGCAAGTGTCAGTATCTATTGTAAACCCATCTCTATCTTTGTGGTTTGTTGATAAATGTTATTCTAGAAGAACGGAAGCGAAACTGCGTAAAAAATAAGCAAACAGAAGTACATTACCATTAGCAATTTAATGTAGGCCTAAGTGAAAAAAAATCATTGGCTTCATTTAAAGCAATAATTTCCTGTTCCTTTCCTACATTACATCTACATGATTACTCTGCAATTCACAATTAAGTGCCTGAAAGAGGCTTCATCAAACCATCTTCAAGCTATTTCTCTGCTGTTCCATTCTTGAACAGCACGTAGGAAAAACGAGTGCTTAAATCTTTCTGTGTCTGCTCTGATTTCTCTTATTTTATTATGCTGAAAATTTCTCTCTAGTTGGATGCCAATAAAATATTTTCTTAATTGGATGAGAAAGCTGATGATTCATATTTCATGAGAAGTTCCTGGCACAATGAAAAATGCCTTTTTTTAAATGATTGCCACCCCAATTCACGTATCATGCCCATGGAACTCTCCCCTATTTCATGATAAGAGAAAATGATCTGCCCTTCTTTGAACTTCCACCATCAGTCCCATATTATGTGGATGCTACACTGCACAGCAATACTCCAGAAGAGGACAGACAAGTGTGGTGTAAGCACTCTCTTTCATAGAGCTGTTGGACTTTCTAAGCATTCTGCCAATAAATTGCAGCATTGGTTTGCTTTCCCCACTACATTGTCTATGTGGCTGTTCCAACTTAAGTTATTCATAACTGTAATCTCTAAATATTTAGTTGAATTAACAGCCTTTAGATTCATCTGATTTATTATGTAACAAAAATATACTGGATTTCTGTTAGTACTCATGTGGGTGACTTCACACTTTTCATTATCTAGATTCAATTGCCACTTTTCACACAATACAGAAATCTCATTTAAATCATTTTGTAATTTGTTTTGACCATCTGGTGACTTTGCAAGATGGTAAATGACAGCATCATCTGTAAACAGTCTAAGAGGGTTATTCAGACTGTCTCCTATATCCTTTATGTAGATCAGGAACAGCAGAGGGCCCATAACTCTTCCTTAGGGAGCACCAGGTATTACTTCTGTTTTACTCGATGACTTTCCATCAGTTATTAGGAACTGAGACTTTTCTTACAGGCACTCACAAATCCAGTCGCACGACTGAGGTAACACACAATTTGATTAGAAGTTGCTTGTGAGGAACAGTGTTAAAAGCCTTATGGAATGTGTGCTCAGTGTGACATCCGCTGTTGATAGCACTCATTGCTTCAAGAGGATAAAGAGCTAGTTATGTTACACAAGAATGTTCTTTTCTGAATTTGTGCTGACTATTTGTCTATAATACCTTGGCAGAAGAGGAAGAAATAATACTCAAAAGCAGTGAAAATTGCAATATAGAAAAGAAGGAAATGGCAAACTGTATTAATAAGTATTTCTTAAATGTACCACATTCACTAAACTTAAACTTCACAAAACAAAAAATAATACATGCTCCAAGGGTTGCCTGCAGCATTAATATTCCTTCAACAAATGAACAGGAAGTAATTAGAGTGATTAGAAGCTTAAAACCAAAAATGGCAGCAGGTGTTGATGATGTACCAGTTTCAATCATAATAAGGACTGGAGTGCAGACTGCAAAACCTTTAGCACATATTGCAAATTTATCCTTTAGTGAAGGTGGGTTTCCTCAGCGACTGAAGATCTCAAAAGTGAGGACACTATTTAAAAATGGAGACAGACATAAAATGGAAAACTACCATCCCATATCACTTCTTCCTGCTTCCTCCAAAATATTAGAGAAACTGATGAAATTGAGAGTCACTAGTTACCTAGACAATAATAAACTTTGTAATAGTAATCAAACATGGTTTCCGTGCAAAATGGAGCACAGAAACTGCAGTCATAGACTACACCCAAGAAATAAATAAAAATTTGGAGAGAAACAAAAGTGTAGTAGGAATCAATTTAGATCTATCTAAAGCTTTCAATACGGTCTGCCATGAAATCCTCCTTGATAAGCTGGAAGCAGTAGGTATTAGAGGAAGAGTTAAAATGTGGTTTGAGTCAGATCTCAAAAACAGATCTCACATTGTTGAGCTCACCACTGTAAATTCAAATCAAAAAATGAGGTTAGTTTCAGAAGCAAACGTAGTTCCTTTAGGAGTACCCCAGGGCAGCATCTTAGGGCCACTACTCTTTCTCATATATGTCAATGATTTACAGTTACAATATGATACAGCAAAAATTGTACTATATGCTACTAAATCACTGTTTCTATTCCGTACATGAATTTCTTGAAGTAAATTTTAATTACTTGCAATAAGCTGTTTATTCAGTTGTAGATGTTTCTACTTAGTAAGATAATTTAATTATTGTATCTTATCTATATTCTGTCTGTATCTCATATATATATTCTGCTATGCAAACTATGTACCACAATATTTTAATTACTTGTAATAAGCTGTATATTCACTTGTAGATATTTCTACTTACAAGGGAACCTCCCCATCGCACCCCCCTCAGATTTAGTTATAAGTTGGCACAGTGGATAGGCCTTAAAAAACTGAACACAGATCACTCGAGAAAACAAGAAGTTGTGTGGAACTATGAAAAAAAATAAGCAAAATATACAAACTGAGTAGTCCATGAGGAAGATAGGCAACATCAAGGTTGATGCCAGCTCAAGAGTGCCGTGGTCTCGTGGCTAGCGTGAGCAACTGCGGAATGAGAGGTCCTTGGTTCAAGTCTTCCCTCGAGAGAAATGTTTAATTTTTTATTTTCAGACAATTATTTTGTGAAGCTGCACAGGTACACAGAGCAGTATTGCTTACGTGATCAGATGTCATTTATCAAAGTTCAGGCACTCACACATAATCAACTTCGCTCTCCAAAATACCAGGACATGTTCAGATTTGCTTGGACATATACAGGATTTGAAGGTCTACACATGGAAAAATTTGAAAGTGTTAAAAACATATGTATTGACAGAGCACTGGGGAAAACTGCGCGACTGTGAAACTGTTGCATTTATTTGTTGCAGTTTATGTGACAAACTCTTACGTTTTCATCACTTTTTTGGGAGTGATTATCACATCCACAAGAAAACCTAAATTGGGCAAGGTAGAAGAATATTGTTACCCATTCATCAAGTGTACAAGTTAGGTGGGTCGACAACATATTTCTGTCATGTGACGCATATGCCGTCACCAGTGTCGTATAGAATATATCAGACGTGTTTTCCTGTCTAGGAATCGCACGGTTTTGCGGTGCGGTCGCAAAACACATACACTAATCTTATTACAGTGAACAGTGACATCAATGAACGAACGGACAGATCATAACTTTGCGAAAATAAAGAAAGTAAACTTTTCACTCGAGGGAAGACTTGAACCAAGGACCCCTCGTTCCACGGGGGCTTACGCTAGCCATGGGACCACGGCGCTCCTGTCCTCACACTACCCTTGATGTTGCCTATCCTGCGCATGGACTACTCAGTTTGTATATTTTGATTATTTTTTCATAGTTCCACACAACTTCTTCCTGTTTTCTCAGTTGATCTGTGTTCAGTTTTTCAAGGCCTATCCACTGTGCCAACTTATAACTAAATCTGAGGGGGGTGCGTGGGGAGGTTCCCTTGTTAGTAAGATAATTTAATTATTGTTTGTTACTCATATTCTGTCTGTATCTCTTATATGAATTCTGCTATGTGCAGTATGCACCACCATCATCTCTCATCACACACAACCTTTTTTATATTTTGTCTATATATCCAGTATGTATTCTGTTATGTGAGTTATGTGCCACTACTGTCATCTCTCGTCATATACCATCTTAACATAATTTTTCAAATTGACTTGTCCTATATTATGATGTGCTTTCCTGTACAAGTTGTATGATCTACAGGACCAATAATAAATCTAATCAAATCAAATCAGATGACACAAGTCTGATAGTGAGTGACATTAAAAACTCGTTACAGTCAACTACTGACAAAATCCTAAAAAGTATTGAGACTTGGTTCAGTGCAAATAAACTTACACTCAATACAAAGAAAACAAATTACATACAGTTTGGTAAAATGATTAATGATGAAGACATTAATCTAGAACTGGATAACAGACTAATAGAGAGAGTGCATTTTGCTAAAGTGTTAGGAATGCATATAGATGAAGCTATGAATTGGAAACACCATGTAAAATTTCTTACACACAGACTTAACTCAGCCTGCTTTGCACTGAGAGTTATTGCAAATGTTTGCACTCTAGAAGGCATCAGAATGGCATACTTTGGATACTTTCATTCTGTCAACCACTGACAAAATCCTAAAAAATATTGAGACTTAGTTCACTGCAAGCTACGATCTACTCTCTTCTGCAAGAAGGAAGTCAGTACCAAGACTAAGTTATCTGTGCACCGTTCAATCTTTCAACCAGCTTTGTTGTATTGGAGCGAAAGCTGGGTGGATTCAGGTTACCTCATCAATAAGGTTGAGGTTACGGATATGAAAGTAGCTAGGATGATTGCAGGTACTAGTAGATGGGAACAATGGCAGGAGGGTGTGCACAATGAGGAAATCAAAGAAAAACTGGGAGTGAACTCTATAGATGTAGCAGTCGGGGCGAACAGGCTTAGATGATGGGGTCATGTTACACGCATGGGAGAAGCAAGGTTACCCAAGAGACTCATGGGTTCACCAGTAGAGGGTAGGAGGAGTCAGGGTAGACCAAGGAGAAGGTACCTGGATTCTGTTAAGAATGATTTTGAAGTAATAGGCTTGACATCAGAAGAGGCACCAATGTTAGCACTGAATAGGGGATCATGGAGGAATTTTATAAGGGGGACTATGCTCCAGACTGAACGCTGAAAGGCATAATCAGTCTTAAAGGATGATGATGTTGCCTCATTTGGAACAGTGTTCTGGGCCAGCTCAAAATCTAATTTGAAAGACATTTTTATTTTATAAAAACAGGCTGTTTGAATAATTACCCACAGTCCAACACAAGCTTACTGCAGACCTCTTTTGAAAAAGTTAGGAATACTTACTCTGCCATCAGTCTATATACTTCAATGTGTACTCTTAACCAAAGCTAATTTAAGCAATCTCCACACAAATGCAGACTGTCACAACTAGAACACGAAGTCAGAAGCATTGAAGCCGCATGGGAATTAAGCTTTGTAATGCAGTGCCTCAGTACATTAAAGATTTAAAGGACAATACAAATTTTAAATTGGAACATAGAAAAATTTTAATTGATAAATGTTGCTACTCAATAAATGAATATCTTGAAGACCAAGAAAATGACTTTACAAACTGACCTCCAAAATTTTCTACCTTCGTTTGTTTCAGCTTTTATTATACTTTACCATCTATAGTACTAGTTGTATATTGTTACTGAGAAACAAATTACTATAAACCATTTGTGTGGAAAGAAACTGTGTTTGCTGTCATTTATTATAGGCAATGTCATTTTGTACATTCTATATTTTAATTTCCGTGTATGACAAATCCAGTTGTAGACAATTTCATTTTGTATATTCCATATTGTTAATTTCTATGTATGACAAGTCCAATATCGTTTGTACGCTAACACAGATGCTAAATAAATAATTTGTTTTCTTTGAGGTAATTCATAATGTTTGAGCACAGTATATGTTCCAAAATACTACTGTAAATTGACATTAGCAATATGGGTCTGTAATTCAGTGGATTATTTCCTTTCTTGGGTAGTGGTGAGACTTTCAAAACTTTCCCATCTTGAGGTACAGATCTTTCAATGAATGAGTGGTTGAATATGACCGCTAAGTGTGGAGCTGTTGTATCATATCCTGAAAGGAACCTGGCTGGTATGCAGTCTGGACTCTTATTAAATGATTTAAGCTGCTTCAATACACTGAGGATATCTACTTCTAAGTTACTCATATTAGCATGTTGTTCTAGATTCAGATTCTGGAATAATTATTTCATCTTCTGTGCTGAAGGTGTTACAGAAAACTTTGTTTAGTAACTCAACTTTAATGCCACTGTCAGCAGTGACATCACTATTGTTATCATGCAGTGAAGATATTGATTGCATCATGCCGTTTGTGTACTTTACATATGACCAGAATCTCTTTGGATTTTCTGCCAGATTTTGGGACAGATTTTTCATTGTGGAAACTGTTAAAAGCATCTGGCATTGAAGTTCCCAATAAATTTCAAGGTTCCATAAAACTTAGCCAATTTTGAGTATTTTGTGTTCCTTTAAATTTGGCATGCTTTTTTTTGTTGCTTCTGCAATGGTGTTCTGAACACATTTTGTGTACCACAGGGGATCAGCACCATCTCCTATTAATTTATTTGGTATATATCTCTCAACTACCATTGATACTATTTCTTTGAATTCAAACAATATCTGGTCTATGCTTACATAGTCAGTTTGGAAGGAGTGAAGACCGGCTCTTAGAAAGGCTTTGAGCAAATTATTATCTACTTTTTTAAAAAGAAGAATTTTGCATTTATTTTTGTTAGGTTTGGATGTTTGATATTCAGTCTCACTACAACAACTTTGTGGTCACTTATTTTTGTATCTGTCATAATTCTCCCTATCCGGTCAGGATTATTTGTTGCTAAGAGAAGTATGTTTTCTCTACAACTGGGCTCCTGAAGTAACTGTTCAAAATTATTTTCTGAGAAAGCATTCAGTACAATTTTGGATTGTGTTTTATGCCTACTGGTGGCTTTAAACACTTTTTTTGCCAGAATGTTGTAGATAGATTGAAGTCACCAACAACTATAATTTACTATGTAAAGAGAACAGCATATAACAGTATAGTGATAGTTTATTGTTATTAATGATATTAATTGTTATTAATAATATTAATTGTTGGTGATACAATGTATGGATACAGTCCTTGAAGTTTATCTTTCATGGTGGGACTCATGGAATATGGTGGAAGAATGAATAAATGAATGAGTGAATGGATAAAGATGTGTGGCCAGAGCATCTGAATGATGTGTTAAACAGATATGTTATTGTTATCACACAATGCTGTCTTGGATTGGATTCTATGATTTGGCATACGCACCAAATACATGACTTGTTTGTATAATGTCCTGGAATCAGATTACCTAACCACCTCCTCACTTCCATTCTCACACTGAGTGGAATTTTACCTTCAGTCTAGGTTCTCAAGAAATCCATTACAGGCAATCCATAAACAGGTCCAGAGGGGGAGAAATTACTTTTGTTATCAAGACTGTACCTCAAAATGAGATATTCTGTTACTTTAATGAAATTTATGGCAGTCAAAAAGGTAACTGAGAAACAAATTAGATAAATAAGGAAGGCTGATGTCCAATGTCACATACACAATGAAGTCATTAGAGCTGTATAACATGACTGCATTGGACAAAGCTGGGAACAAAATTGGCCGTTGCCTTTTGAAAAGTAAAATCTCACCATCCATTCTAAGCAAATCTACTGAAATCATGAAAAACCTAAATATGAATGGTTAAATTGCAACTTGCTCATTTCATCATCATCATCATCATCATCATCATCATCATCATTCGTGACAATGGCTAGATTGGATTGTGAAAAAAATGGACTTGTCAACATTGGGACTTTGTAAGAACGCTGATGACCGCAGTGGAGTGCCCAACAAATCAAACATAATCATCACCATCATCCTATATTCTTCTGTATTTGCCTAAACCATTGTACAATCATGCTTGAGCACAACTCTGATGTAAATTCAGATGAAATTCATAACACTCATTAGTGTTAGATTAACGATCTGATTTCAGGCGAGTAGGAAAGTGTTTTGTGTTCTGGGAAAAATGATGGGAGTCTTTGGATAGCAGATTTTAGGTAGGCCTACTGGTGAACTGAGTAAAAAGTGCATTCAGTGAAGGATTTGAAAACAGCAATGACACTATGCCTGTGGTGATTGCCATTATATATCTTGGAAATAACATTTAAGTAAAGGATATGAATATCACAGGTTTTTATTCTTGGACTTTTGGACTTCAGCACATAGTGCAGGTATGTAATTATGAGAGCTGATATGTATATAGTACTAGATATAGTTCTGGAGACTGGCATGCATTGTCCTCTACTTCACAACCTGCATGCCCTATTTCCCATTCCCATCATTTTCTCACTAATGGGAAAAAAAGAAATCCTCATATGCAGTTTGTGTGTTGGTGAGTACTGCTGTAACTGTTCTTACTTCATTGTCTGGTAAGTGTATTGATGAGATATACAAATATAAATGATAAATAACGGGCACTTTGTTGTCTTGTTATTACATACTTCAGTGTTTCTGTACAGCGGCATTCTGCAGCACATGGATCTTCAACTTCATCATAAAGAACTGTTCCTTTCTCATAAACTATTCCTTTGTACTGGCACTTTTTGTCATCTATTACATCAAGAAAACCTGGAACAGAAAAAAAGTGTGAGAATGTTGTTAAACATAAATGCTGTTGGATAGGCACAGGCTAAATTAAGTCAAATGATTTTTTTGTTCAAAATAATTTGTGTTCCACAATACCAATAAAATGTGGTAACATATCGATTTGTTACATAAAACAGTAATTTTACAGAGTTATGTAGATGGAGCATGAAATTTTAAATTGAGTCTATTGCACACAGACATGAGGTTAGATGCGAATCATAATTATGAGAAAAAGGTGACACAGGTGAAAGTATAGATAGCTGATGCAAAAACATTTGTAGATGGAGCATGAAATTTTAAATTGAGTCTATTGCACACAGACATGATGTTAGAAGTGAATCATAATTATGAGAAAAAGGTGACACAGGTGAAAGTATAGATAGCTGATGCAAAAACATTTGTAGATGGAGCATGAAATTTTAAATTGAGTCTATTGCACACAGACATGAGGCTAGAAGCGAATCATAATTATGAGAAAAAGGTGACACAGGTGAAAGTATAGATAGCTGATGCAAAAACATTTGTAGATGGAGCATGAAATTTTAAATTGAGTCTATTGCACACAGACATGATGTTAGAAGTGAATCATAATTATTAGAAAAAACTGACACAGGTGAAAGTATAGATTGCTGAGGCAAAAACATTCTGGCAGACATGAGTTTTCAAGTGAGCTATTTACGAGATCATTGAAAACTGTAGTTATGGTCTTCCATACAAGTTCACTCAGGTGGGGACCTAATCAGAAACTTTAAATTTCAAACACATTTTTACTAACTAGGACAATAATTCATTCCTATAACCATACATTCACAATTATCTTACAAATGGCTCATCTGCAGACCTATGTTTACTAGACATTTTTGCTCCTATTATTATATTCCTTTGACCCATTTATATTAATAATAAAACACCCTGTATATTGGTGTGTATGCTCTCAGCCACTTTAGGTTTAGATGACAGTCTATATAACCTTATGTTGACAGAACTAGCAAATTTTGTCTTTTTTGAGATATAGAGAAGATGGACTAAGATTAGTAACTGAATGTTTTATTGGCTTTCAGATTCAATTATAAAAGATGCAGAATCAATCAAGGACAGTTTAACTTGAATTACAAGGAAATACCATATTTAGTCCATAATACCAGAAGTTGACTACTGAGTATAGACTGAGACTATTATTCGGTAACTCTCACAATATAGAGAAAACATCTTGTGAAGCAATATTGAATACACTCTCTGATAACTGCCTTGACCTAGGGCAACTACCTAGATATGACAGAAAGATTTTAGAGCTCTCACAACAGATGCAAGTAAGCCAATAAATAACTTAGGATTAATGGCTATAATGTAATTACAGTGCAAATGGCCGCTGAACATAAAAAGAGAAACGATTGGAGGGGGAGGAAGGAAATGGGGTAGAGAACATGGAGAAAGAGATAGATAGATAGATAGATAAATAGATAGATAGATAGATAGAGAGAAACCACACTTAGTTATGTCCATATAACTGGGCACCATTAGGAACTGGATGATGGTTTGTTTACCGTTTCAGTGCATGTAACACAAATATACACAAAAATTATATTACAATTACTCTTATTATCACAAATTCCCCCTTATGAATGAGTAATTACTTACTACAGTCAAAGGCAGCTGGACAACAGGCATCACTGTTGTTATAAGGATGGCAAGTCAGTTCCCGGTAGTACCTCAACATGGCATAGTTGTGACACTTGTCAGGAAAACATTCTTTATTCTGTGAAACTGTAACATAAACATATATTTCATATAGGTGGATCCACAAATAATCTTTACTGAAGAGATCACTGCTCATACCCCTATACAAGGAGGATAATGGAATATATCCACAAAACTGTCATTCAATATCACTGACATCCATTTGTTGTAGCATCTCAGACATATCCCAAGCTCAGACAGAATGAGGTATGTCGAACAAAATTACCTCTTTCAAGGCAACAAGCATGAATTTCAAAAATATCAGTTGTAATGAGATATTTATTTCAAATGGCCACAACTAAAAGTGCAGAAGCCCAAAAACAAAACTCCTGTGGATTAATTCAACATATGATCATTCGTTGCCCACAGTTGGAGGCCCATGGATCCATTGCATGTTTGAGATACTTTTTAACGTTCTAAATACATCTGTTAAGACATCAGGGGAAAACTTTCATGGTACTAGAGAGAGCAGTAGAGGGACGATTCACAAATTACAGAAGTAGTAACATGATGCTGAGAGGAACAGGGTTCAGGTACCTGTGTCAAAGCACAAGTGAAATCCACACATTAAATACTTCATTGATGCTATTGATAAATATCTTATTTATTAAGCAGAAATTTTAGTTATCTGGTTAAAAAAAAAAAAAAAAAAACCTCTGAAAAAACTTTTCCTTCTATGGGATTGGTGCCTGAATGAATGAATCATTATGTGTCTAAGAGAGGACATACATGTAACTTTCCATTTCATCTGTATGTCATTTAGGAGACATTTTGAGTTGTGCGTTCAGGGAAATGACTAAATGAGCATTCGATTTCACACCCATCTTAAATGTACTTCCTACCACAAGAAGATACATCTGAGGACACTCAACTGTGTACAGCAAGGTGCATCTACCAACCAAAACTTTGAATGTTCCTAGTACCCTAACTAAAATTGACAAGAATTACATCTGATATAACTTGCACACAGTTGGTTTAAGTCCACCATATACATGGTAGAAACCCGTGTTCTGTTTAAAAAATTACAATTTGTTGCTGTAACTCTCTGTAAAATAACTAAATAAACTGTGTTCATAACTCCACAGGAGGAGTAATGTTTCTTACATATGCCTGTCTTTCCTTTCACTTAATATTTTGTAAGTTACAGATTGAAATACCTTATCTGAAACACACAGCACAATGAAGCACAATTTTAAATAAGCTGCAAAACGTTCAAGTACATCTCAATAAGACTTCATCATGGTGCAAAGATTGACAACATGTTTAACTGCTCACCAATGTATAATTTTGCATGTCACAAAATGAGAAAGTGTAGTATTCTATGACTACAATATCTATGAGTCACAACTGAAGTTAGTCAGTTCATACAAAACCTGGGTCCAACAAGTTTTGGGGGATGTGGAGTGAAATAATCAGACTGGTTCAGTTGTAGGCAAAGCATTTCCATTTGCATGCTCTTCAAAAAAAGATGGTCAGAATAGGTATCGTGATGTCAGCCTGACCCATACTGTGACATGAGGTGGGTTCCTGTCCAACTTTTGCACGTAATAGAGATTTTCCTTAGAGCAGAAAACCACATTACATCTGTGTGAACAGTGATATCTTGCACATACATAAGAAATATCACTCTTGAGCGAGACACGGCATTTGGAAATTGTGACAACAAATTATATAAGACCATAAGCCCCCGCTCTAAGATGCCACATAATGCAGTCACAAACATTGGTGTCAATACTTTCATTTCCTGTTTGTTAATACATGGTCACACACTGTTGACCACAGTTCTTGGAGTTCAACTGCACTTGTGTGAATGCATTATCTCTGAATGCAGTATCTCTGACACCAGTTTTTTCTAAGTTTTTAGAATCCATTATCTACTACCAGTTATTTGATTATAAGGAGCATAACAACATTCTTTCTGCTCCACAATTTGGCTTTAGGAAGGGCAAATCTACTGTTCATGCTATTGACTCTTTGATAAAAAAGGTGCTTAGTGCTTATGAGGAGAAGAACTTTGCTCAGGCTACTCTTTCTGACCTTAGCAAAGCCTTCGACTGTGTAGTGCATAGTTCACTTATCAACAAATTAGTTCATTATGGAATCATTAACAGTAATGTAGATAACATATTTGAATCATTTCTTAATAGCCGTAAACAAATTGTGTGTATTGGGAACGAGAGATTGCAGATAGCTGATGTTAAGCGGGGTGTGCCACAAGGTTCAGTTTTGGGACCTTTGTTATTCATTCTAATGATAAATGATTGGCCATTTTATATAAATACTGACTCCATCCTCTATGCTGATGATACTACTAATTTCAATATTGATTCAGACTTTGATGCCCTTCAAACTATGACCAAAGACACACTATCACAAGCAGCATCTGGTTCCAAGCTAATGGATTTTTGCTCAATGAGAGTACAACTCAGTAAACAGTATTTAGTTTAAGAGATTTGCCAGTAGAAGATTGTCTAGGTAGTGTAAAGTTCTTAGGTATTGTCATTGATAGTAAATTGTCTTCACACATTACGTATGTTAGTGCAAGGTTGTCTAGAGTTGTGTACTTGTTAAGAAATTTAAAAAATCATGTACCTTTGGTTTATGTAAGAACAGCCTATTTTGCTTTTTTTCACAGTATCATATCCTGTGGACTTTGATTTTGGGGTAATAGTATGCACATTCAGGATATTTTGGTACTACAAAAGGAAGTTATTAGGATTATTGCAATCTCAGAAAATTGTGCCCACTGCAGGCCATTGTTTATTGACCTAAAAATATGAACTGTAATAGACTTATACATTTACACTGTTTTCTTATATACAAAAAATAACTTACCAGAATAGCAGCTTAGACAGGATCTACACTCCCACTGCACTAGAAATAATAGGCATATTGACATACCTTACTGTAGATTATCCAAAACATTGAAGAGCTATGAAGTTATTGGTACGAAAATGTTCAACAAACTGCCTGCAGAATGTGTAGAAGCTACACTCGACTTATTTAAGCACAGATTGTACAGTTGGTTATTAATTAATCCTTTTTACTCAATTAATGAATTTTATGAATGTGAAAATTTGATGTCATAGAAGTAACTGTTGGAGAGTGTACCATAATTTCTCTGATGCTGGTATGTAAGATGCTTTATTTATGTTTTTGTAATCCTGACGTTGTCTATAGCTGTAATCAGTTGAATGACAGTAAAATTTATTTTTTAATTTATTATTTTATTGGAGACTGCATTGGTGGCACGTGTTTCCTTCTGTTCACTGTGCTACCTGTCTTTGACATTTCCTGCACATTCATCACTATCAAGTAGGGTTGCTTTACGAGACGGGGCCTTGCAAAAGTGATTGCTACCTAGACTGACTACCTAAGTCATCTTTTGCACTGTCTATGGGCATTCGTGCACCTACACAAATGACACTTACAGTTTCTCAGCAGTGGAACTGTATGCACTCACAACAGCCATAGCTCCACAGTTGCAGCAGTGTAAAATGTAGTTCTGAAACAAAACTATACACTACAGATAACAATGCTTTTTGGCTCCTTCTAAGCAGGGATTCCATTCGTTCCATTAGTCCAAAGTCAGGACAGGTACAGGGTCTTCCTAGACACCCTTGTATAATCCTTTCTGCCCAGTCCTTACGAGAGCGATACTTACTACACTGAAGTACATTTGTAGATTCTTCGGTTAATACTTGTTATTTAATCTTTGTAAGTAGGCTCTGGTGAGGCACCTGGCATACCTCTTCACGCTTCTCACAGTTCTGTTTTTCCAGTGTTTGTATGACACCCTCCCAGGAATCAAACACACCTGTCGTCATTCATGCTAACAACTTGTATCTGTCTTGTATGGGTCCCACATGCTTGAGCAATATTCTAAGATAAATTGCACAAGAATTTTTTAAGCAGTCTCCTATCTAAAGTGACTGCATTTACCCAGTGTCCTAAAAATTGGATACAGTATTTTGACATGTTCAGACGCTGATGCCCCAGCTTGAAGACAAGGAAATCAGGGACCTTATTTGGTTATGGCAGGGCTGTGATTCAGCACACTTTGCCATTCAGGTGCTTAAGTTTCTTGATGAATAATTTCGAGGTTGTTGCATTGGGCATGGTTCAGCACTTTCAGTCCCACTGAAATGGTCACAAAGAAGTCTGAACTTTATCACTCTATATGATGAGGCTATTGCAGCAGCTATGGAGGGAACAGGATGCATCCAAATGCAGATTGTGGTACACATTGGAACAAATGATGCTTGTCATCTGGGCTCTGAGGTCATGCTTGGGTCATTCCAGCGACTGGCAGAGAAGGTTGTGAAGACCAAGCATGTGCATAGAGTTTCAACGAAGCTCACAATTTGCTGCATTGTTCCTATATCTAGTTGTGGCCCTTTGGTCATATGGAAGGACTGAACCAGAGACTTTGAAAGTTCTGTGACAAGGTAGGTTGCGACTTCCTGGACTTCTGCCATAGGGTTGAGAACTGTAGGGTCCCCCTAAATGGGTCAGGTGTGCACTGCGCATCAGAGGTTGCTACTCCGGGGTGCACAGAAGGTTTTTTCTCTTTTTTTAAGATTAGGCGAGTCTCCATCCAATCCAGATAACGACAGCTGTAGAAACCAGGAAATTCCACCCACAGGTGAGAGTAATACAGTTATAATGGTGCCAAAAGCCCACATGAAAAGCGTTGAAGCTCACATAATACCAGGCACGGAAAGCTGGCTGAAACCTGAAACTGATAATAGTGAGATTTTTCGGGAAAATTTAAGTATATTTCGAAAGGATAGGCAAATGGGAAATGGAGGTGGTATACCTCTCGGAGTAGACGAGAAACTCAGATCCACCCAGGTAGAAATTGAAGCTGCATGCGAGACTGTATGGGCAAGACTCAGTATCAAGGGTGTGCGTAAAATGATAATTGGATCATTCTAACGCTCATTAAACTCACCTCCTAATGTAGCTGAAAACTTTAAAGAAAACCTCAGAGTCCGCAGCTCGTGGTCGTGCGGTAGCGTTCTCGCTTCCCACGCCCGGGTTCCCGGGTTCGATTCCCGGCGGGGTCAAGGATTTTCTCTGCCTCGAGATGACTGGGTGTTGTGTGCTGTCCTTAGGTTAGTTAGGTTTAAGTAGTTCTAAGTTCTAGGGGACTGATGACCATAGATGTTAAGTCCCATAGTGCTCAGAGCCATTTGAACCAAAGAAAACCTCAGTCCACTTGTACATAAGTTCCTCAATCACACTGTAATCGTCGGTGGAGACTTAAATCATCCAACAATTAAGTGGGAAAATTACAGTTTTGTTAGTGGTGGGCGTGATAAGACTTCCTTATGGACTTTACTAAATGCCTTCTCTGAAAACTACTTAGAATAAATAGTTGGGAACCCCACTCACAAAGGAAATATATTGGATGTAATGGTCACAAATAGTCCTAACATCCTTGAGGATGCCCACACCGAAACTGGTGCCAGTGACCATGATGCAGTTGTGACAAAATTAATGGCTCTGAGCACTATGGGACTCAACTTCTGAGGTCATTAGTCCCCTAGAACTTAGAACTAGTTAAACCTAACTAACCTAAGGACATCACAAACATCCATGCCCGAGGCAGGATTCGAACCTGCGACCATAGCGGTCTTGCGGTTCCAGACTGCAGCGCCTTTAACCGCACGGCCACTTCGGCCGGCGACAAAATTACCATGTGTGTGTGTTCAGTAAACTAGATAAAAAATCAATAGCATCATATCTCAATGGTGATCTTGAAACTTTCAGCAAAGTGCAGGGGCATGTAGAGGAACTCTGGCTCAAGTTTAAAAGAATAGTTACCTTACACTGGATAGAAATGCTCATACTGGGAGGGAACCTCCATGGTATATAGTCACTGTAAAGGAGCTTCTAAAGAAACAGAGATTACCTCATAGTAGGTGTAAAACAAAGCGTAGTGCTATAGATTGAAAGCTGCTGGGAATGAAACGTGTTTGGCTGTCAAGAGGGCAATGAGAGATGCCTTCAATGACTACCACAGCAGAATATTGTCAAACGATCTTTCACAGAACCCAAAGAAATTCAGGTCTTATGTAAAGACTGTTAGTGGCACCAAAGTCATTGTCCAGTCCATAGTGAATGTGACAGGAACTGAAATTGAGGGTATCAAATCGCGAGCTAAAATGCATCATTCCATTTCCAAATGTTCTTTTACAAAGGGAAACCCAGGAGAACTACCCCAATTTAATGCTAGTACCACTGAAAAGTAGAATGAAGTATTAGTGTCAGTGAGAAACAGCTGAACTCGTTAAAATTCAACTAAGGTCCAAGGCCTGATGGAATCCTTGTCAGATTCTATACTAAATTTGAAGCTGAATTAGCCCCTCTTCTAACTATAATCTGTCATACATCCCTTGAGCAAAAAACCGTGCCCAGTCCTTGGAAAAAGGCGCTGCTCACACCCACCTGCAGTAAGGATAGTGGAAGTGATTTTAAAAAACTACCGTCCAATATCCTTGACATCGATTTGTTGTAGACTCTTCGAACATAGTCTGAGCTCAAACATAAAGAGGTATCTTGGACAGAATGAACTACTCAATGCCAACTAGCATAGATTTCGAAAATATCGATCATGGAAACCCAACTCGCACTTTTGCCATACGACACAAGGAAAGCTTTGGATCAAGGCTGTCAGGTAGATGCTGTATTTCTTGATTTCCAAAAACCATTTGACTCAGTACCACACATAAGCTTGTTATCAAAAGTACGATCATATCGGGTATCAAGTGAAATTGGTGACTGGATTGAGGACTTTTTGGTGAGGAGGAAGAAACCCATTATCTTGGATGGAGAGCCATCGTTAGATGTAGAAGTAACTTCAGGTGTGTCCCAGGGAAGTGTTTTGGGACTCCTGCTGTTCATTTTGTATAATGACCTCGCAGACAATACTCATAGTAAAATTAGGCTTTTTTCAGATGATGTAGTTGGCTATAATCAAGTGCTATCTGAAAGAAGCTGCATAAATATTTAGTCAGATCTTGATAAGATTAGAAAGTGGTGCAGAGATTGGCAACTTGCTGTAAATGTTCATAAATGTAAAATTATGCATTTCAGAAAATGAAAAAAAAACCGCAGTTTCCTATGACTACACTACGAATGAATCACTGTTTAAGTCAGTCAACTCATAGAAATAACACTTTCTAGGGATGTGAAGTGGAACGATCACATAGGTGAGTCGTGAGTAAAGCAGGTGTTAGATTTCGGTTATTTGGTAGAATTCTGGTGAAGTGTAATCAGTTTACAAACGGGATTGCTTACAAATCGCTCGTGCGACCGGTTCTAGAATATAGTTCAAGTATGTGGGACCTTTACCAGATAGGCCTAACAGCACGAATGTGGTCACAGGTTTGTTTAATCGTTAGGAAAGTGCCACATAAAACTGAAGGCACTGAACCGGAAGACTCTTGAAGATAGACGCGAACTATACGGAGAAAATCTATTAGCCGAGAGTTTTAAGAACCGGCTTTAAATGATTACTCTGGGAGTATACTACAACCCTGTAAGTATCGATCACATAGGGATCGTGAAGATAAGATTAGAATAATTACTGCACGCACAGACGCATTCAATCATTCTTCCTGTGCACCATACGTGAATGGAGCAGAAAGAGACCCTAATAACTGGTACAGTGGGACATGCCCTCTGCCATGCACATTAGGATGTTTTGCTGAGTATAGATATAGATGACACATGTGGAATAATTACTACCATGTGGCTCAACGTAGCTAGAATACTAGTGATGAACTGCGCGAAACTGTAGAGCCTTTCGATGCTGAGACGATCTGCAAGATGTTGAGGACGACATGGAGACGTACAAGTCTCTTTGTAAATCACGATGGTACACACACTATTTCGCTCGAGACATAGTTTTTACTTTTGGACAATCCAATGCACAAGGATACTCTTTTGACCAAGAGGTACAGAATTTGAAGAACACACTGTACTAACCACAGAGGCATTTGAGAAGTCGCACCCCAAAAGCAAATGCACGGTAGAAATAATATGTGGGACAATGGGAAGTACCCTCTGCTATGCACTTGACAGTGGTTTGCAGAGTATGGATGTAGATGTAGAAGTAAAACCTTAAAAATTTACTTAAATGATCTATTATTTCCAGTGCTTTGAAGTTAACGGCAAAATCAAGCGCACGTAATCCTAATCACCATTATTACTTTCAAATCAAAACCGTTGCCGTTTAATTTTCCCCTGAAAAGCTACATAATGAGGATGATGGTCCTTTGACAGCACCGATTGCACAGTATGTGCTACATAAATAAACAGCGTATGATTGTCCTGTATATCTTAATATTGCAACTCTTTAGTTTTACTGTAATCATCGATTAAATATTAGCTGTAAAGATCACTCTGCTGAGAAACAGAAGCTTGCGGTCGAGCTAACTGAACACGATGCCTGAGTTAATTAATAAAGCGCTGTTTTGATGGTAAAGGGAGCTACAAATGACACAAGAAGGCAACGAATCCGCGGCAGCGAAACTACAGCACAGAAGTGTCGAACTGCATTTAGTGTGGCACATTTTCCATTCGCAGAAAGGCATTCCTTAACGGCAGATCATTTATTGCCATTGTTAAATCACTTATTAGGCGACGTAATGCAATGAATGGAAGTTCGTCAAATACAGTTCCACTACAAAGCACGGTTAGAAAACCTAAGAAAAGGGTTTCCGAATCACTTTAAGAAAAATTTGGGGTTTTAGAAATATTATACGCAGACCCCTAGACGCGTAATCAGAAATCAGATAATGATAAAATTTTTATTCGTGCAGGGACAGTGCTTCTTTATTCTGAGGAAATATTTGGCAATACTGCAGAAAGTTAGATGTAAACATCAATGTTTCATATTTTAAACTGAAATCGACGTCGTGATCTTTTTAATGCGTACTATTTAGTGCATATTAGTTCTTGAAACTTCTTATAATTGTCAAATTATAAAAATCCATTGAAGACAGTCTAAGAAAAGTAGTTTTTGTTATTGTCAGAGATTTTACGATTTCTAACTGTATTTTTTTTCTACGAGTCCATGCAATTAAGAAAGCACGAACTCGTTACGTTGTTTACGAAATCGTGAAGGGAATTAATATTCGACGGAATCGATATCACATGTCGAATTCGAAGACTGGCAACTTACTTTTTCTGAGGAAACAAAGAATACTGGCCGAATCTTTAAAGTCACGCAGTAATTGAAGTTACGCAGCGAAATTGTTTCTGTATTTAAAAGGAAGCATAGGGCAGGAAATGATTAATTATCTGTAATATAGTAGTGTAATTTCAGTAGGTAAGCTATCGTACTTTTGTTTTTATTAATGGAACTATGAGTTAAACGTCTATTGTTGTAATGGCTTAACGACAGTATTATTATTATTATCGCCATGCGGTTGGTTGAGAAATAAAGGAAAACAATATGCATGATATGTTTTGGGACGATTGTACACTTTAGTAGGGTTCATAGTTGTAAATAGCCGTTGTCCAAGAAATTGGCGCGTTGCGATGGATGATGTCACAACGCAATAAGCTGGACTGTATTTGGAAGAACTGAACTGACCGTAATGAGCGTAGTTTTCTGCTCTACAGCTCGACTTACCCGATAGTTCAGTAGCAGCCAGCAGGAAGACGGCCACAGCGTGCCTCGTATGCATCTCTAGCGTGTCGCCCGCGACAACTGAGCGCTAATTTTCAGCTCGTCGCCTTATATGACTCTCAACTCGGCCCTTCAGAGCGGCACGGTTTCGTCACGCTGTGTCGGCGACTCTGTCCGTATTGTACAAATTACTGAGACGTTCACATATTGGTTCCTTCGTTTTGAAGTCGCGAATGGGCCAGGGGTAGGCTTGTTAGACGTCCAGAAGATAACAAACATACCCTAAATCTTAGCATTATGTCCGGTGTCCGGTAGAAATTTGAAAAACTCTACTTATGGTGGTTATGCATACAAACCACGACCAGTGAGTGTTCGGTCCATAGGGGAGAAATTTATGTGCAGATGTGAAGAACAGAATTTGTCTCCACAACCTACATTTTTCTTCAAACTCAAGTGACTTCGGCACGGTCAAAGGTTTTCCAGTAAGCGCTGTGTACATTTTGAACGTCATTACATCGCTGGTGCTAACAGATCTCGTTCAAAACTGCCATGGATTTTGTGCAGGAGTGTCATAACCATACAAATAATTTGCATTTATTATCCGAAATGTACTTGGCTTAAAGCTTTGTTGAGATAAACGCAAGTGCGTTTCACTTCTTTGTCATAAATGTCATAGCTGAGAAGTCATTTTCTTTCTTGCAGGAAAAGAAAGAACGACTATCGCTAGTTTTTTTGTTCTGTGTTGGATATCACGGTACTGTCGAGTTTCCGTTTAGAAAAAAAAAATGATGTGACGGCATTGCAAATTGACTTCCTAGTACGCTGAAGAGGAAAACATCGATTTGGAGCTGTGACTTGTAGCAAATTAGAGATTTATCGCAAATTAAAATATTTTTAGAACCGAAATTAATCGATTTTACTTTCTGGTAATGTAGGTTTAATCTTTGTTCATCCTTGATGAAGGGATCACAAATTTAGCATTGGAGGGCAGCGTGGAGGGTAAAATCGTAGAGGGAGACCAAGAGATGAATACACTAAAAAAAAAAAAAAAAAAAAATGGCTCTGAGCACTATGGGACTTAACATCTATGGTCATCAGTCCCCTAGAACTTAGAACTAATTAAACCTAATTAACCTAAGGACATCACACAACACCCAGTCATCACGAGGCAGAGAAAATCCCTGACCCCGCCGGGAACCCGGGCGTGGGAAGCGAGAACGCTACCGCACGACCACGAGCTGCGGACTGAAGAGTACACTAAGCAGATTCAGAAGGATGTAGGCTACAGTAGGTACTGGGAGATGAAGAAGCTTGCACAGGATAGAGTAGCATGGAGAGCTGCATCAAACCAGTCTCATGACTGAAGACCACAACAACAACATCCGTGATGAACTAATGTATTAATCGCACTTACCCATTCCCCACGCCGTAGGTACTAGTGCTGCAGGTTTCTATTGTGACTACGTTAAAATAAGCACAATGGTTTGGAGGGCTGTAGGTCTATAATACCATGGGGCGAATGTTCACACATTCAAGGGATTGACTGACAGCACACTCTTAAATTATCAGGTTTGCCTAAAAGTCGTTTCGTCATAAATACGGTCACATAAATTAGCTACACGATGTCAACTAGTTGTGTTGTCTCTCGATATTTTACAACACATAGAGCGCTCCTTATTAATACGATAACAGTCATTTGACAACAACAACGTTTCCTTCTTTTTTGTATTTCGATTTTTCGATTTGCATCCATAGCAGAAATAATTATTTACTGTTGCTGTTACTAATAAACGTTCGCCTCCATAGCTGAGTGATCAGCATGGCTGAGTGCCATGTGGAAGACCCCGGTTCGATTCCTGGTACTGCCAGGGTTTTTTCCTTGTTGGGAGGACTGGAACGGGGTGTAGTCGAGCTTATAAAGCCAACTGAGGAGAGCAGCAGCGACTTCAGGTCACGAAAACTGATAATAGCCGGGAGAGCGGTGTCCTCATCCCACGCACCTCTATACCGCATGACATCATTGGCACAGGATGACAAGATGGTCGGTCGGGACCGATGGGCCTACCTGTGTCTCTAGAAGGAATTTACGTTTAAGTTACTAATAAATGAGTAAATACTGGGCAAAAAAGTGTATGTTTAGAGTTTCCAAAATGCGAACAAACAACGCTGTATTGAGGTTATGCAACAATTCTGATTTTATATTGGCGACATACGTAGTACGTTATGCCCAGCCACAAATATTCCTACTCTGTGATTCGGTCACTTGTATAGAGTTATCGAGGCCATTCTCATTGTTCAAGGCCGACAATGACAAATTTTGAGTCACATCGTTGCTTGGGGGTTATGGAGAACGAAGATTACTGGAACTGTTCATTTGCTTATCGTTTCTCTCAGTACTGAGACGTCTCATTTCGAAGCATACCTAAAAGGAAAGGTAAATTCTGTGATATTTTATCAAACAAGATCAAAATGTTTCAATCAGGAAAAAACGAACACGGAGCACGATGTCTAATTTGCCATGCTGGGACCTACGTTTCTGAGTCATATAAAGGAGAGTGGATACGATACTATCCTAACGAAATTTAAATTTTAGCCATGGATATTTTAACGCTGTAAATCATGAGATTTTCATTCAGAATGGTGGAAAATATATTATTTTGCACTACTTCTAAGCATAATAGGAATGCTGACTGTGTTTTCTTGATTAATTTCATACCAGTAACAAATGAAAGAAGATGATAGCAAATAGACTATATTACTTTAACAGAATTCCAAAACCAGTAAAATGATTCACCAGTTTTACGGTATGTCGTTAGTGAAACATTTGGTTTTCCGAATCGTTGTAAATTTGTAAATTAATTTTAGTTCTATAACGTTTTTTGCTATAGAAGGATTGGATAATCGTACTAATATACGGAAAGTATGACGAAAAATGCACCTACATTAATAAAATTTTCTGCAGAAGGATTGGCATATTGATTCCAATTCATTCTAATTTCATATACGTTAGTAAATTCCTCGCAAAGCTAGAACTTTGCGCCAAGAAAACCTGCTGAAGTAAGAATGCTACAAGTGAAACAGTAGAACAGCTCTTGCAACTAGTGAAATAAATCTTTATGTAATGTTAGCAGTACGTGAAGTGTGAATTGTACATGAGTTTCGGTACAGTTAGCAATAAATGTGAACTACACAGCTGTTGCACTTCGTTTATACCCCTGGAGAAAAACGCATGATGAATCAAGCGTCACTTACCGTTCATTTCTGTTAAGAAAAGAGCGTACTTCTTTGTGGCGAATCATTGAGACAGTTATTAGAAAGTCGTTCTGGTGAAAGTTACCGAACTAAAGAATTAATTGATTAGATTGGTTATTTTTATATATTGCAATTAAAGATGTTTTAAATTTTCCCTATTAAGAAACATGAAGATGAAACTTCTTGTCAGATTAAAACTGTGTGCCGGACCGAGACTCGAACTGGGGACCTTTGCCTTTCGCGGGCAAGCGCTCTACCAGTGGCAGAAGTAAAACTGTCAGGACGGGGCCTGAGTCGTGCTTGGGTAGCTCTGCTGAACTGCTACCAGTTGAAGGTGACAGTGAAGGTGCCACTACTAAAGACTCATTTTTTGAATGCTGTAATTAAGACTGCAATTATCTGTCACATTATTTATGTCATTTCATTGTAGCCATTTTTGTTACTGTTTTTGGTAAATAAAAAAAATTAAAAAAAAGTGGTAGAGCGCTTGCCCACGAAAGGCAAAGGTCCCGAGTTCGAGTCTCGGTTCGGCACACAGATTTAATCTGTCAGGAAGTTTCATATCAGCGCACACTCCGCTGCAGAGTGAAAATCTCATTCTGGAAACATGAAGATGTTTACTTTTTGATTTCTGAGGAAGTCAGACGTGCTAAGTGCGCCTTTGTAATACTTCTTATCCGTTTTAAATAATTACTTATTTAATTTCTTGGATAGCTTTTTATTTTACCAAGGACGCAATGTTCTGTCGCAACAAAACACCATTTTAATCAATCTGAAACAGAAGTTCGTTTTACATATTGCATTATAATGATGAGTATCACTAATTTTGCACGTGAGACTGTGATTTAGGATTGTGTGTTATTAGATAAACGCAACGTTCCTAACATGTAAACATACGGAACAGGAATTAGTTTAAAGTCGTTTCCAAAGCGTTAGGGCTTTCGAATTTTTCTTTTCTTTCATCATGGACACACTTACTTTTACAAAATCTGCAGAATCAGTAATATTTCCAAAAATAAGCGAATTTCGTGTTTATCAAGAAAAGAGCTTGTAGTACTTGCAGTAACAGCACTGACTTGTTTCAGGTCTCTTGTTTGTTTTATTTTATTTATACGTCAAGTTCCGTTGGAGCAAATTGAGGAGCAAATCTCCAAGGTCATGGAATGCGCTCAGTACATGAAATTACAACATAAAAGTAAAAAACAGATAAAAATAAATGTTTATGAACCAGAAAAAAGTCAGTCCACAAGTTTAAGTAATCGCAAACAACAATACAACAAGAATCACCTTAATTTCTAAAGGAAATCCTCGACAGAATAGAAGTGACCCATGAGGAAACTCTTCAGTTTCGATTTGAAAGCACGTGGATTATTGCTAAGGTTTTTGAATTCGCGTGGTAGTTTATTGAAAATGGATGCAGCAGTATACTGCACACTTTTTGCACAAGACTTACGGAAGTCCGATCCAAATGCAGGTTTGATTTTCGTCGAGTGAAAGTTGCTTATTCTTGGGAATAAGCTAATACTGTTAACATGAAATGACAGTAAGGAATGTATGTATTGAGAGGCCAATGTCAAAATATCTTGACTCATGAACAGGGGTCGACAAGTGGTTCTTGAACTCACACCACTTATTGTCCGAACCGCCCGTTTCTGAGCCAAAAATATTCTTTTAGAATAGGAAGAGTTACCCCAAAATATAATATCATATGACATAAGCGAATGAAAATAAGCGAAGTAGACTAATTTTCGTGTCGAACGATCACTCACGTCAGATACCGTTGTAATAGTAAAAATGGCAGCGTTAAGTTTTTGAACAAGATCCTGAACATGGGCTTTCCAAGACAGTTTACTATCTATCTGAACACCTAGAAATTTGAACTGTTCAGTTTCACTAATCATATCCCCATTCTGTGAAATTAAAACGTCAGGTTTTGTTGAATTACGTTTCAGAAACTGTAAAAACCGATTGTAACTGTGATTTAGCGTTAGTTTATTTTATGCAAGCCATGAACTTAGGTCATGAACTACATTATTTGAAACCGAGCGAATGTTGCATACAACATCTTTTACTACCAAGCTAGTGTCATCAGCAAACAGAAGTATTTTAAAGTTACCCATAATACTAGAGGGAATATCATTTATATAAATAAGGAACAGGAGCGGCCCTGACTCTGATCGCTGGGGCACCCCCTACTTGACTTGACTCAGACTCACATCACAGCCATTCTTGATATTGTGAATAATGACCTTTTGCTATCTGTTGCTAAAGTAACAGGTGAACCAATTGTGAGCTACTCCCTGTATTCTGTAATGGTCCAACTTCTGGAGCAATATTTCATGATCAACACAATCAAATGTCTTAGTTAAATCAAAAAATATGTCTAGCATTCGAAACCTTTTGTTTAGCCCATCCAGTACCTCAAAGGGAAAAGAGAATGCAGCATTTTTAGCTGTTAAACGACTTCGAAAGCCGAACTCTACATTTGATAGCAAATTATGTGATATTAGATGATCAATTATCCTTAAATACACAGCTTTTACAACTTCAATAACTTTGATATAATTTCCGCTTTGTTCTACATGATATCCTTATCCCACTAGTTAGGCACCCGGGGTGCCTATTGCTGCTAGTGGCCCGTTTAGAAAGTTCTAATGGAAAGCAACTCTAAAAGAGCTTGAGAAATGTCTTAAGGAAAGCATTATATTTATCATCTATGTTATAGGCACTATAAACATCCTGACACTCTTGATCCTTGATGGGGTTTAAAGAAACTCTCTGCCGGCTGGGGTGGCTGAGCGGTTCTAGGCGTGGCAGTCTGGAACTGCGTGACCACTACGGTCACAGGTTCGAATCCTGCCTCGGGCATGGATGTGTGTGATGTCCTTAGGTTAGTTAAGTTTAAGTAGTTCTAAGGTGTAGGGGACTGATGACCTCAGAAGTTAAGTCCCATAGTGCTCAGAGCCATTTGAACAATTTTTTGAAAGAAACTCTCTATTACTGCTGGATTAACTTTCCTACATAGTTTGTAATTAAATGTGACATTTGTTTGAGTACTAAAGCCTTTTAGTGTTAAAATTTGTGCATCATGATCTGAAAGGCCATTCACACTTTTACTAACAGAATGCCTATCTAGTACTGAAGAAGGAATAAAAATATTGTCAATGGCTGTGCTACTGCTCTCCTGTAGCCTAGTTGGATCAACACAGTCTGCATCAGATCATATGAATTTATGAGATCTACCAACATTCTTTTTCTTGCACCATCATATACAAAATTTATATTGACATCACCACATATAACTAATTTCTGTTACTTACTACAAAGTGAATCATGAACCCTCTCTAGCTTGAGCAGAAATGCTCTGAAGTCAGAGTTAGGGGACCTATAAACAACAACACTTAGAAGTTTAGTTTCACTAAATTCAACTGCCCCTGTACAACATTCAAATATCTGTTCAGTGCAGTGCTGTGATATGACTATGGACTCAAATGGAATACTCTTTTTTACATACATAGCCAGTCCCCCACCCCACAAAGTGCTCCTTGAAAAACAGATGTTCTAAACACTGTGCTACTGATTGGAAACAATGATTTAATAATAATCCCCTTAAGATTTTACAAAAAACTGAAAATGAAACAATTTTTACCATATGTAAAAGGCTAACATTCATTTGTATTGCACTGTTTTTGTCCACTGTTCGTAAGTCATTTTGTATAAAATCGTAGATGGCACTGGTTGTTGATATATTTTTCCTAATTCTGTGTTGAGTATCAGTGAAGATTTTGTTTTTGTCTAAAATTTCATTAACCAGTTATAATACTTTTTATGATTTTACTAAAACCAGACAAGTAGGTGATGGTCTATAGTTTCCTATATTACATTTGTCTTCTTTCTTAATAAAGCGACAGTCAGGAAATATTCCTTTCAGAAAAGTTGAATTGACTACAATTGCAAGATGAACTGAAATGTTGGTAATGTATTGTTTTATGACATATTTGGTATACCATTAATTCCTGATGATATTTTGTTAAGAGTCATTACATTACAAATTAGTTAGTTAATTAGTTTCCTGTTCTATGGATCATTTTGCATGATTAATCATAATGATATGGAGTATTTTACATTTGCAAATTAATTTTTAAACATAGCTACATGTTGAAAAATCTATGAGATATTTTTTTTTTTTTAAATACAGATCTGAGTTGTAACGACAGAAATTCTTCTACAGAATAGAAGGAGTTGTCAAGAAGAAACTATTTCAGTTTGTTTTCAAATTTTGCTTTGCTGTGGACCCATTTTTGTGCTAAAGACAACATTAATATGGAGTAATGATTGTTACTTTTCCTTTTGGTGATTTAACTATATAGTTCATCATTCCTCTTGAAATGTTGTGGAATATTTACAACAAACTTCATGACAGGTGAAATATATTTTGCAGCAATAGTCAGATTGCTCAACTCATTAAACAAATGTCTATAAAATTATTCTGGGTGGGCACCGCATGTTATTCTTACAGTACATTTCTGACTTTCTTATTTAAAGATGAGTTGCCCCAGAACATTATTCCATATGACATTATTGAACGAAAATATGTCAACTTACTGATTTGTCTCTTCTGAAGATTTGAAGTGAACCTAAGTGCAAATGTGGCTGAAAATTGTTTTAGGTATTCTAAAATGTGCCTTTTCCGTTTCTCATGAATATGGACACCTAACAATTTCTTATTTCCTCAGCATGTGTTACACTTATCATTGGTGCTGTATCCCCAGATGTTCAGAACTGAATATGGTGTGTGCTTTGAAAACTGATGTTGCAACCATTCACAGAAAACCAGTCACTGATAATGTTTACTATTTCTTCTGATTCTGTTTGTATGATTAGATCGATTACAATACTATTATCATTTGCAAAAACAACTAATTATGTTTGTTGTATGTTAGATGGGAAATCGTTTACATATATGAGGAAAAACAGTGGACCTAAAAATGAGCCTTGAGGTACCCTATATGTGATTTCTCCCCAGTCAGAACAATGTCCCTGGATTACATTTTTCGAATTACTAAGTACAACTTCCTGGATTCTTTTGGTTAGATATGACATTATGCATTGGTTGGTTACCCACCCTCAATCCCACACAACTTCAATTTTTCTAGAAGAATGCTGTGTTTCATACATTGAAATGCCTTAGAAAGGTCACATAAAATACGAAATGACGTTATTTTATTATCTGTTTTGCAAGTATCAGTTGAAGTGGAATAAGAGTGTTCCTCGTTTTTCTGTTTGAGACTACTATCTCTTTCGTCACTCACTATTAATTTGTTTGTGGTATTTATATAGTAGCACCTGAAATGTTGTAGAGTATGTTAGAAATTTTTTATATTTGATACAATCACTTTTTTATGATACAATCATGGCATTCGTCAGATGTTGTGCGTAGCATGTGGTTAACAAGTGTTAACAATCCATGAACACTTGTTCACAAAATTCCGCCCGTAACGTCTGAAGTCGGCTATTATAGACTGAAGCCAGTGACAGCTGATCAATGTGATTGTAATGAAAATAATACCTTATAAAATGTAGTTCAGTATTTACGAAAATTTCTGTATCTAAAACTTTGCGTGTGATTGAATGAATATTTCGATGGCAGATAGGAAACTTTTATTGCTGTAATTAGTTTGCTTAGTGGTGCTGATTTTTATGTTAAGTTCTAAATTTCCTAAGGGCATTTTTATTAATCACATATCGCGTTCTTGTTCAGTAAGAATCTGTACATAAAGTATGTTCTGTGTTGGTGCCTGGAGTCTTCTTCCACCTTGTTGGAATCCAAGTCTTATCTGCTAATGGCCTGTGCACCACTTCTACATAAGAAGAAGATGATGGCTGTGTAGGTGAATGGAGAAGATATTATGATGTAGCTATTTTCTTTATTGCTCTGTGTCTTCTCTCAGATTTCTTGATAATATATTTGCTAATTTCTTCGACCACAAGCTGCTTCCCTCACTCGATTAAGTGTAGCCCATATGTAGAGTGGAATCTACGCCCTACATGACTTATTAGTAGCTTCTACATTTGTGAGTAGGCGAAGACAAAAAATGTGAAAGCAAAATAGTACCTGAAGTGTCTTGCGCTCCTCAGAAATGTCAACACATTCCATTTCTGTGTCACAAACTCTTCTGTTTCATACAGAACATCTATCCTCATTTCAGATGTGGCCCGAGAAGAGGACGTTGTGAACAGGAAGTGTTTCATAGATCATTCAAGCACAGATTACCGAAACACAACACAGTGAAATGAAAGACGCTATTTAACATTGGCAGCTGCAGTGCTGCAACATACGGCACTGTTTGATAGCTACGGTAGATAATGGTCGATAAAAAAAAAAAAAACTATCTCAGTATGTCGATGAATTTTCCAACTTTATAACAGGCTGCGTCCCATCTTCCCTTGCCTCCAGCCATATCATAAAACATGCAAATATCCTTTTGCATAGAATTTTCATTGGTAGGTAACGGAGACAGAAGAATTGCACAGTAAATGGAAGCAACGATAGAAAGAGATATGCAACAGTATTGTACGTTAATATGTACATTTTGTGTAGGACAATAGGTCTTCTAAAACAGTAATATGAACCCAACATGATTCCTCTGTGCTCTTTCTGGAACAGACAATACAAATGAGTCAGGAGGAAAGATACGTGCTTTGAGGGCATATAGTAATGGTGATTCTGAACAAAAAGCTTTGTATGAACATATGCGCTATTCCGAGATAGAACACCTTTAATGTGAGTTTTGCTCGTTTTTCTTTAATAACTCGAAAATCACGGCCTCTTGAGAAAACATGTCACAGTATAAGAAAATTCCTATTCGTTTTTTCTCTAGGCCTGATATTTTTCTCGAAGGAAGCGAGAGAATATTGAAAATTCCGCTTGATGCGCAGTAGTTTAGGTAGTTTGTCTAGGTCTATTTGAGGCAGTCAGTTTCCCGTCTTGACAGACCACAAGTGTCACATATCAAATTGTTCGACTCGAATTCCTCTACGCTACTGTGGTAGGCTGTAAACAATGACAATGTACTGAATAATACAGAAAATAAATAACAATGTACAGTAAAAGTGTTCTGTCTAGAAACTATTCAGAATAGAGCATGTGTGCATATGAAGTTTTTTGTCAAAAGTCACCCTTCATAACATGTACCTTTCCTCCTGACACTTTGTATACAGAATGGGGCTTACACAAAAAGACAGAACAGTAATGGACGTAGAAAAACCTGAAGTAAAAGATCTTAACGTTTGTAAATATATTTTGCTGGTGCATAAGTTTGTAGCGTTTTTGCATAAGTTTAATGAACATAAAAGACAGCTGTAACTGAGACTTTAATCATCAGTAATATATCCTGCTTCGTCATTTGCAACGGTCTGCTAACGCTGGTGTAACTTTTCGATTCAGCGACTGTAGAAATCACGTGGTTGTGAGGCGAAGAACTCTTCGAACCATGTTCGGAACGCACTTTCATTCGGAAAGGAAGTTCCTTGAAGGTTGTTCGATAGAGAGAGAAAAAGGCGAAAATATGAGGCCGCAAGATCAGATGAATAAGGTGGGTGTGGAATGACTTAATAACCCACCTCCTGTACACTGTTTTTGTCCGTCTAGCAGAATGTGAGCGGGCGCTGTTGTGGAGTAGCATCACTTCATGCAGTCTTCCTGGGCCTTGTTCTTGGATGGCGTCTGCAAGACGTCTCAGTTGTTGACAATAAATGTCAGAGCGATCGTTACACCTCCAGGAAGCAATTCGTTGTGCACCACACCATCGTCCCGCCAGATGCATAACATTATCTTTTGTGGATTCGTGCAGGTCTTTGTATGGGGAGCTGCTGCTTTGTTTTGGCTCATTCATTCTTTTCTTTTCCTTGTGTTAGCATAAAGACACAATTTATTGTCACCGGTAACGATACAGTATAGGAGTGGTAGGTATTGTTCACTAGCCATTTGATGACGAGCAAGCAGGAATGAACGTATGGCCATCCGCTGACTTTAGTAATTTTGGCTTGGAACATGCAGCACCATACACCTACGGCACACGAAGAAGCAAAACCTACATGAAAATTATTTTTCTGTTTTGACTGTGCAACTGTAACTGTAACTGATTTTTATTGTGAGCAACAAGAAGATTTAAGAAGTCGATGTACTGGACAATGAATAGAACTGTTCCAGGATTTTCGAGGAGATTTCTGCAAGTAGCCCGATTGTCTGTTTTGCACAATATGCTTACTGCTCACGTCTGCCGAATAAATATTTTGTTAATTTAGGTTTATTGACCCAGAAGATAATGCCATAAGACAGTAGGAACTCAGAATATTCGAAATAAGCCACTGTAGATTAGCACAGCAAGAGATACTTCTAAGAGGAAAAGATGTTGAACTCAGTTTCTTGATTAGTGTATCTGTGTGTTGACTCTATTTTTTTAACGAGCTGGACCTCCAAGAAGTCTTACAAAATTCGGAGTTCGTAGTGTTTTGTTTACGACCCTTAATGTCTACTTCTGGTGCTGCAAGGTTGTTTTTCATTATCTGAAAATCATATGATATAATATAAGTCTGTCTGAGATTAGGACTTAAGTTCTTTGCTGAGAACTTTTTGTAGTATAATGTGCCATTTTCGTGATAACCAGGAGTGTTCGCTTCTTGTTGTTGTGGTCTCTAATCCTGAGACTGGTTTGATGCAGCTCTCCATGCTACTCTATCCTGTGCAAGCTTCTTCATCTCCCAGTACCTACTGCATCCTACATCCTTCCGAATCTGCTCAGTGTATTCATCTCTTGGTCTCCCTCTACGATTATTACCCTCCACCCTACCCTCCAGTACTAAATTGGTGATCCCTTGATGCCTCAGAACATGTCCTACCAACCGATCCCTTCTTCTAGTCAAGTTGTGCCACAAACTCCTCTTCTCCCCAATTCTATTCAATACCTCCTCATTAGTTATGTGATCTACCCATCTAATCTTCAGCATTCTTCTGTAGCACCAAATTTCGAAAGCTTCTATTCTCTTCTTGTCTAAACTATTTATCGTCCATGTTTCACTTCCATACATGGCTACACTCCATACAAATACTTTCAGAAACGACTTCCTGACACTTAAATCTATACTCGATGTTAACAAATTTCTCTTCTTCAGAAACGCTTTCCCTGCCAATGCCAATCTACATTTTATATCCTCTCTACTTCGACCATCATCAGTTATTTTTCTCCACAAATAGCAAAACTCCTTTACTACTTTAAGTGTCTCATTTCCTAATCTAATTCCCTCAGCATCATCTGACTTAATTCGACTACATTCCATTATCCTCGTTTTGCTTTTGTTGATGTTCATCTTATACCCTCCTTTCAAGACACTGTCCATTCCGTTCAACTGCTCTTCCAAGTCCTTTGCTGTTTCTGACAGAATTACAATGTCATCGGGGAACCTCAAAGTTTTTATTTCTTCTCCATGGATTTTAATACCTACTCCGAACTTTTCTTTTGTTTCCTTTAGTGCTTGCTCAATATACAGATTGAATAGCATTGGGGAGAGGCTACAACCCTGTCTCACTCCCTTCCCAATCACTGCTTCCCTTTCATACCCTTCGACTCTTATAACTGCCATCTGCTTTCTGTACAAATTGCAAATAGCCTTTCGCTACCTGTATTTTACCCCTGCCACCTTCAGAATTTGAAAGAGAGTATTCCAGTCAACATTGTCAAAGGGTTTCTCTAAGTCTACAAATGCTAAAAACGTAGGTTTGCCTTTCCTTAATCTTTCTTCTAAGATAAGTTGTAGGGCCAGTATTGCCTCACGTGTTCCAACATTTCTACGGAATCCAAACTGATCTTCTTCGAGTTCGACTTCTATCAATTTTTCCATTCGTCTGTAAAGAATTCGCGTTAGTATTTTGCAGCTGTGGCTTATTAAACTGATTGTTCCGTAATTTTCGCATCTATCAACACCTGCTTTCTTTGGGATTGGAATAATTATATTCTTCTTTAAGTCTGAGGGTATTTCACCTGTCTCATACATTTTGCTAGCCAGATGGTAGAGGTTTGTCAGGACTGGCTCTCCCAAGGCTGTCAGTAGTTCTAATGGAATGTTATCTACTCGCGGGGCCTTTTTTCGACTTAGGTCTTTCAGTGCTCTCTCGAACTCTTCAAACAGTATCGTATCTCCCATTTCATCTTCATCTACATCCTCTTCCATTTCCATAATATTGTCCTCAAGAACATCGCCCCTGTATAGACCCTCTATGTACTCCTCCCACCTTTCTACTTTCCCTTCTTTGCTTAGAACTTGGTTTCCATCTGAGCTCTTGATATTCATACAAGTGGTTCTCTTTTCTCCATGCGCTAATGTGCTACAGGGCATTGTAAATAACACACTAAAATTATGCCATTTCTCTTTGAATGCAAGCCAGAAATCTCACTTAAATCACACCATTTCTCTTCGAATGCAAGTCGGGAATCGCTAAAAAATTATGCATTTTCTCTTCGAATGCGTGCTGGTATGCTAATAAAATGGACGAAAACATGCTTTGTAGTACACTTTCTGCGATAACTAGAAAGCAGTGTCGTGTGCTGAAATGATGGTAGTTTCACCACAATCAACTCAGAGAAGGGATACAGCTGCCTGTTTTCAAGTGGCAATTCGTCTGCTTGGGTTCGTTTCCCCTCTACTACCATGATTTTATTAATTTGTTTTCCCTTCATTTTTTATTCGCCACAATGTTAAACGACTAATTATAGAATTTAAATACACTTAAACAATTCAATTTATGTATGTAAAATTAGTAAATTCAATTTATTGACGATTACTATCCTTGTACTTCAAAAGGGTATAGGCCACCACATTGTGGTGTAATGGTGAAATTTTGCATGAACCATCACTGATGGTAACACTTTATATTGTTTCTGTCTTTTAAAATCCTGACATTGGAACCCAAGTATAAGTCTACTCTTATGTCATTACTGGTTTTGGGCTTTTAAGTGTTTACTTTCAAAAGTTTATTTGTGCAACAGGTTTTTATACCTGGTCGGTCATATGATGACATCTGATTGCAAGAACGTTAGTGGTAGGATGTGCGAAATGCAATCTTTGATCTTAATCATTTAAATTCCTTATCTCCTTGTTCTGATGTATCTTTACGTTGAAGAAGTATTCTGCTGCATATGCATATGCTGAATCTTTCCTGTGTCAACTTCGAGATGATGGTGGGCTCCACTTGAAGCATCAATCATTTCTTGATGATGATTCATAGGTAAATGATTAAGTAATAGACATACAACTATTCCTTTTCACTTCTCGCTTATTATATCCAAATGTTTTACGCCAGCAACTGTTACCATACACGATTACCATTATTTGCACCACACTGTTTCACTGCATTCAACACTTTGCTAAAAGTTATCTATGCAAAGGTTTTAATTATTTTTCAGTTAACAAAATATGAAGTGATGTAGAAGGTTTAGGAACATATGGGCAGCTTACAGAAGGATTGCTTAGCTATCATCTGAGCTGTCTGGCAAGGTTGAGCTTAGACCCTTGGTTTGGATATTTCTGTCATCAGCTAGAATTACGGTTTTAGAATGGTCTTTGAGAGCCATTGGAAGTAATGTAGGTTCGTTAAGAATAAGCTCAAAACCACTAGCGATCCATGTGGGACCCTATATGTTATGTTCCCCTTTCAGAGGTTGATTTCATTCCTACAATACAGTCTGTTATTACGACCCTCTACTTTCTGTTACAGAGGTTACTATTAATTTCGTAATACTTCGTTAAGAGAAATTTTGTGGTAATATAATCAATGTCTAGCGCAAGACAGCAGAATATAGGTTTTGTGTTTAGTTTTACAATGACTTCTGATATGGCATTCTCTGTTGAGAATCATTAGCGATAGCCAAACAGGAAGGTCACTAATAAATTCTGCTCAGGAGAATGAATCAGTGTTGTGAAATAAGGTACTTTCTCGAAAACTATCGAAAAATTTGGAAGGAGTGAAATAGGTCTGTAATTGGAGGTGTTTTACTAATCACCAGTTTTATAGATGGTTATTACTAAACAGTAATTAAGCCTATCATAAATACCCCCTGAGTTACTGACAGAAGTTCATATCGGTATCTTTGATACTGTGCGATGTGTATGCCTGATACATGTTCTGATGTGTGTTTCTACAGTAAGGTGCTACGCTGACTAATGTGTCGTAAGACAGCCACACTCGAAACAATTGATACTCGAGCCGAACCACGGAGCTCCTCTGGTCATCAGAGTCAGCGGCAGAGATAGCGGCGCGAAGGCGTCGGCGGACAGGAAACGGCCGCTTTGCGGCGGGATGGGCACAGATGCGATAACGGCAGCCACTTACCTCGTTGTGCACGGGCCGGCTTGTTAGATGTTGAAGCGTGTTAGGCGCAGTCGTCTGCATATGCAGCCTGCACGAGCAGCGTCCACACTCAGACCTATACCTATCAACGGTACTAATACAGTCTAACATAACAGTCGCGACACTCACTGCTGTAAAAGTTGTTACCGTCTGACAGATGGAGCGACACTAGCGCTCCAAGCGGCTAGTAAGATGAACGTCAGACGTGTCGTAACCATAATATTTGTTTTGCATTCATTTCCTACGTAATTTACGAAATATTGGAGTTATTTTCTTTCCTCTAAGGGTTTGTGTAGTATCAGAAGGCATATATGTTTCTAAAAATGAGTCTAAAATAAGCGCAAGTGTGGACAAAAACCGTGAATCGAGTGGCAAGCTAGAACACATTCGTGAAGAAACACTTGTGACATTGGATAGAACTGCAGTTTACCACGTTTATATCAATAGAATATAAACACACAGATTCACACGTAAGATGCACAGACATATACCTCTACATGCGAAAGCGATCGACAGCTCATTTATCGTTCTGTAGGCCTACTGTGTTTGTCACTGTTGTCGCCTGTTGCCACAAGTACGACCTTCATCTTTATATTATTCTAAGTGGGACAAGCAACTGCCAAATAGTGGGAGAAATATGTTAAAAACATTATAATGAGCTGATTACATTACATTTCACGCAAAACCAAATATTTGAGTAATTTTCAAACAGTCTGTCAGTAGTGAACAAGGTGCTAACAAACTAATGTCATCACACGAAGGAAGCAAGGAAAATTAAGTGACTAACAACAGAAGTGAATGAAATACATACCAAAAGCTTTTGTAAGACAGGAATAACTCCACTTAATCTAACCACTTCATCGTCAAAGCACGTCTGGGTTGACGATTAACATGAATTTGCCACTGATACATGGAGAGTTGAAATGGCTGCTTCTGTGTCATAGGACTGTTTTACAGCTTTAGATGGATTGTCGAATCTTTATGGCAGTTTCCTCTTCATCGTCAGTTGAGGTGGCTTATTTGGGATGTCAAACAGTGTAGGTACTGCATTCTACACGAGTTTATTATTGTCTGCGTTCATAAACTGGTTTTGTTCGAAATGTAGCGAACAAAACCTAATATTATTATACAGGTAAACTGGGTCTTTTTTCATAAGGTCTTCTCGTCTGCTACTAACTAACCATTTTCTGCTCCTAAAACGAAACATTAATCATTAATACGCACGTAGTTTGCAAGTGAATCCTGATAATACAGTTTAGTAACATGATGGTATATATCTCTCAGGATCCTTAGGAAACGTGAAAAAGGCAGCTGTGGTGTCTTCTTCCTGTTGTTGCTGCAATTTATTGCGCTACAAACGCCCCAGCTTGTAAAAACCATTGTAGAAACCAAAATAAACAACCACTATTCGCTTTCGCAATAGTGCCGAACACACAGTTTAACCTACTGGCCGCTTGGGGCGCTGCTGGCGCAGTAGGCAACACAATCGAGGTGAAGTGTCGCGACTGTTATGTTAGACTGTGGTACTACACTGACGGAAAAAAAAAATCACGACACCAAGAAGGAGATGCGCGACGTAAACAAAAGTTGGTAGACGTGTTCCTACATTTGAAAGATGACGTCTATTCAAACGTCGCGTCAATCGCATAAATATGGCGCTAGTTCTACCTTACCAGGTAGGATTGATGGAGGACATGGAAAAGGTGCAAGGAAGGGCAGCTCGTTTCGTGTTATCGCGCATTGGGGTGAGAGTGTCACTGATATGATACGCGAATTGGGGTGGCAGTCACTGAAACAAAGGCGGTTTTCTTTGCGGCGAGATCTATTTACGAAATTTCAGTCTCTTCCGAATGCGAAAATATTTTGTTGACACCCACCTACGTAGGGAGAAATGATCATCATAATAAAGTAAGAGAAATCAGAGCTCGAACGGAAAGATTTAGGTGTTCCTTTTTCCCACGCGCCATCCACGAGTGGAATGGTAGAGAAGTAGTATGAAAATGGTTCGATGAACCCTCTGCCAGGCACTTAAGTGTGAATTGCAGAGTGACCATGTAGATGTGGCACTACAACATCTACATGGTCACTCTCCGATGCAATAGTGCCACTGTGAGGATGCAAATCAGGTTTCCTTTAAATACACGCTGTTACGGTCGTGAGCGTTAGTTACTTTTGAGACTGGGCGTGGTGAGTTAATATTAGTCAAGAATGTCTCTAAGGCGACAAAGACGCCATTATAAACATCTCCCTGAGTTTGAACGAGGTGATGTAATAGGACTATGGGAAGGTGGACTTCTGTGATATTTGCAGAAATACATGGCAAGTCACTGTACATGATTGCTGACAGCGGTGGTCAAGAGAAGGTACGGTCGCAAGAAGAATGGACTCAGATTGACCATGTGGGATTATCAATAGGGAAGACCATCGTCTTTGGCATATGGCCGTGGCTCATCGTACTGCATCTGCAGCAGCAGTTTCAGCAGCTGTTGGCACCAGAGTGACACAACGAAGGTTACAAATCGGTTACTTCAAGATCACCTCCCAGCCGGATGTCCTGTAGCGTGCATTCCACTGATCCGAAACATCTGAAATTTGTAAGTTAAGTGTAGTCAACGAGTGCTCATTGTACGGCTAGGTGGGGGTCTATTGTGTTTTCTGGTGAGAGCTGGTCCTGCCTCGGTGCCTAGATGGAGGCCAGAAGAGGGTCTGCAACTAACCTGTCTGCGTACTAGACACACTGGACCTACACCTGGAGCTATGGTCAGGGGCACAATTTTATGTAACAGCAGGAGCACTCTTGCGGTTGCCTCGTGATGACTGGGTGTTGTGTGATGTCCTTAGGTTAGTTAGGTTTAAGTAGTTCTAAGTTCTAGGGGACTGATGACCATAGATGTTAAGTCCCATAGTGCTCAGAGCCATTTTTTTGAACCCTTGCGGTTATCCCAAGCATGAAGACTGGAAAATCGTACATCAGTCTGGTGATTCGACGTGTTGTGCTGCTATTCATGAGAACATAATGCCACAGCATGTTTTGCAACAGGATAACGCTCGCCCACGAACCACTGTTGTAAACAAACATGCTCTAGAGAGTGTCGACATTTTGCCTTGGCCTGCTCGATCACCAGATCTGCCTCCAATCGAGCGCATATGGGACATCATCGGACGATAGCTCCGTATCATCCACAAACAGCATTAACTTCCCATGTTTTGACCAACAGAGTACAACAGACATGGAATTCCATCCCAAAAACTGACATCTGACATCTGTACAAACCAATGTATGCACGCATGCTTGCTTGCATTCAGCATTCTGGTGTTTTCACCAATTATTAATGTACCAGCAGTTCATATTTGGAATGGCTTACGACGCGCTTACATTAACTGTGACCTTGCAATCGCTTAAATATGTCACCTAGACAAATGTATTTTAGAAATTTCATTAGTTTAAATAATTCTTTTTTGGTGTTGCAACTTTTTTCCGTCAGTGTAATTGCCATCAGTTTTATATGGATGTACTAAATATGCAGCCTATGTCCCATTCGCCCTAATCACCATTGTTTTTATACTGATGGAAATAAGTGTTAAGTTCAAAATGGTTCTAGTGGCTCTGAGCACTATGGGACTTAACTTCTGAGGTCATCAGTCCCCTAGGACTTAGAACTACTTAAACCTAAGTAACCTAGGGACATCACACACATCCATGCCCGAGGCAGGATTCGAACCTGCGACCGCAGCGGTCGCGCGAAGTGTTGTCATGAACATCTCGACCGAACACTAGTAAACCGATACTCCAGCGTTTTGATTTACACATCGTATGTATGCACAGTAAAAAGACATAACTCCAGATGAAGAATGCTGTGTGCAAATGGTGACTTTTTGATGTCTCGAGATCGCAATGCAGCAAGCCCAAAGGATGTGCAGCCTAGACTCATGTTTCCGATTTTCAGAAATATCGAATCATTGTCATGACATTCATGGGAGCACCAACCCGAGAGATCTTGCAAACAGTTGGGTGTGGGCCAGTAACTGCAGAGCGAGTGGTGACAAGATGCACTGATCAAAACAATGCGGCGAGAACAATAGGCACAGATCCTTCCAGAAGAAGTGCACCATGAGAAAGTTGTAGGACTGATGAACGTGCTCTAACAACTTTGTGTATGACAACACCTGAAATAAGGGTAGAGGCCACATGCGGATTGTCTCTGTAAACCGTCAGGAACATATGACAGGAAAGTGGCTCGAAATACCGACTTGCTGTGCGTCATTTATGGCTGACACCATAACACAGTCGACAGAGACTTGCGTTGATGTAGTGGCACAGTCAGCTGTGAACACTGTGTGCCATTCAGTGATAAGCCTCGCTTCTGTGTGTGGCCATCAGAACGCCTCAACGTGTTCGTAGCCAGCCTGGTGAAAGGTCACAAGAAGCAGCCTTTCTCGAGATGCACACCTGTACCTCTACAAATCCTGGAGTCATGGTACAGAGAGCTATTGGATATTACAACAGGCCTGATTTGGTGACGGTTGAAGGGTGACTGAGTACTCGCCAATATGTGGCACAAATTGTACACCATTTTCCACGCTTAATGACGGGGTGCCATATAGAATATTTTAGCAGATAACGTAAGACACCGTACACCGCACTGCAATTAGCACAAACGCTTTGAGGCGCATGCAGTCCTTAACTGACCTGTCCAATGCCGTGATTTGTCGGCCAGTCGGCAAGCCTACTATGCGATATGAAAAAGCATACTCTCCTACCAGCCTCCAGGAAGATGAAGTCCTTCTTAAGACGTAATACATCTTCCTAGATCCAGGGTGTCACGTCTTAGTATCGTTTGTTGCGGTGATGCTACGAGCTACTCACAGATTTTTAGGGCAGACCTCGATTTCAGTGGCGCACGTCTAACTGGTATCCAAACAGGGGATGAGCTTTTGATGCTGTTGCTTTGGTCTTCTCTTTTCTCGTTACTACTAGTCGCCGAATGTCAAGAGCAGCGATTCCAGCGAGGCAGTATATACTTGTGCCCGAAACTTAAGCTTGAAAGTAACTTTCACATTCGTTGCCAAATAGAATAGCTCGATGAAACTTAGACCATACATACAAGCAGCTGGTACAGTATGTTCCTTGGAGCATACGAATTCCTACCTCTCACCATAACATCTACATCTACATTTACATTTATACTCCGCAAGCCACCCAACGGTGTGTGGCGGAGGGCACTTTACGTGCCACTGTCATTACCTCCCTTTCCTGTTCTAGTCGCGTATGGTTCGCGGGAAGATCGACTGCCGGAAAGCCTCCGTGCGCGCTCGAATCTCTCTAATTTTACATTCGTGATCTCCTCGGGAGGTATAAATGAGTAGGGGGGAGCAATATATTCGATACCTCATCCAGAAACGCACCCTCTCGAAACCTGGACAGCAAGCTACAACACGATGCAGAGCGCCTCTCTTGCAGAGTCTGCCTCTTGAGTTTGCTAAACATCTCCGTAACGCTATCACGCATACCAAATAACCCTGTGACGAAACGCGCCGCTCTTCTTTGGATGGAGGGGAAATAGGTCATTTGGGCTGCTTCCACTGCCCTAAATCGTCCGACCGTCACCTCTTCCTTGGGACTGGTGGGTGGACATAAGTCTTTTTTTTTGTAGGCAGTCTTTATTTAAACAACTGGAGGCAGTACTTCCATCCAGTGTGTTCACTTCGAGGTCAGGAGTCCAACTGAGCTAATACACAGCACTGCCAGCACAGGGCTCTGTCATCCCTCTGTGATGGAATCCAATATGGTAGTCTGGTTGAAAAATGGTGGGGAAAGGATTCAGCATGTGCTGGGCTGCTGAATAGGATGGACATAATTCTTTATTTTGCAGGCAGTCTTTCTTTAAAGAATTTGAGGCAGTAGCTCCATCCAGTTTCGCCACCATGAGGTCTGGAGTCCAACTGAACTAGTACACAGTACTGCCACCAGAGGGCGCTATCGTCACATGGCGGTCTGGGGAAAAATGGCGGGAAAAGGACTCAGCCTATTCTGGGGTGCTGGAGAGAGGAAGGTATCTACTTTATTTATTTTGGAACAATTTATTTTGGGTTGGATTTCACGTAGTTCATTTATTACACATACAAAACACTTGCTCTGACGTGCTTGGTGTCACAATACACAGGCTACAGACCTGCAAACTACTCGTAAATTATCTAAAAATGAAGTACACTGATGTACAGACACAAAAAAAACTCGTAAATTACCGAAATAATGCAGTACACTGATGTACAGACAGGCAAACAACTCGCTAATTACGGAAATAATGCAGTACACAGCATACAGACCTGCAAACTACTCGTAACTTACCGAAATAATGTTGTATAACGCTCTGCCAACATGCTCACAACGCTAAACAGAAGTGCAAAAACACTCATTGCATGTAAAAACAACTTTTCGAACTATCGTCAACCGTGAAGTACCAGTGAACTGTCCCTAACAAAGGTTCCCACATGGGCACGTGCCACCACCACCGGAGAGACGAACGCAGGCTGCTTCTGCCTACAGCCAAGAGGTGAAAGTCATGTCTATTTTTGGCTATGCAGTTAGAAGTCTTCGAGTGTTATACTGACGTCACATATCTACAGTATGTAAATGAGAGCCAAGTCACCCTCTGGATGTGCACACGTTCACCTAACCACCATGGCTAAGGTGTACCTGCTTGTCCAGAGCTGAGAGAGATGTTTCTTAGCAGCTCACCCCTCACAGATGCAGCTAAAAGGTACTCAGTGTTGTACTGATGTCACAGGTTGCGCTGTAGGAATGTGTTGCAATGGTTCCCAGAATAGCACAGGGTGCATTCTCTCCAGCAATCCTAACAGGACATGCGAGCTGCATCTAGTCATGCACATGTTTACATGCCCAGGGTGGCTGATGCATCGCTGTGAAACGTTTGAGTAGTGACTCACCATCGCAATTGCATCTAAAAGTCTCTCAATGTTATACTGATGTCTCATGGCTATGTAAATAAGAGAAAAGTCTACATCTCGAAAGTTGTAAAGTGTTAGAGAAATAGTTAATGGTCGCTTTTGTAGGAGCTGTGGTGATGTCTCAGCTTGTCTGCATGGAAATTCTTGTCCTAACAAAACCTGTTTACAAAAATTGCCCAGACTAACACTGACTGTATTCTTCCTCATGGTCCTAATGTGGCATCCCATCCACCAAGTGTTATGCTTCAACAAACATCTCCAAAACACAAATGTTCTCACCGCTATGTAGAGGCTAGCCGTGCAGTCCAATGCACCACTTCTACTATGTCCCAGCCCAAAAGGACGTCTTGTGAGTGAATGGAGCATTATGATTGGCTCTTACTGAAATTACTCGTACTAAATTACTTTTATTGAAATTATATAAAAATAACCGGTGCTGCTGGTGTGGAAGCACTGTCCACCTTTTTGTTTCTGGAAACGAGACTTTTAGTGGCAAAACTATTTTGTACAGATCGCCATATTGCACTGACAGTTAAAACCTTCAAAGTGGTCTACAGATCGTCAAATATGGAAAAACTCTTACTTAATTACACTGCTCTGCCACTGAGGATGGAAGCTTGAATATTAGAGCATGAAGCCAATCCCCAATCCGGCAATATATCATAGTGTACAATGTTGATGTAGTTAACATACAATTCGTATCATGTGCCATACAAAATCGGCCCTTTTACATCATTCATATAGCTATTGACTGTCAGACACTCGTACATATTCTACAAAGACAGACAGCATAAGCATATGCATCATGGATACTCTTTGCAGCACTAGATATTTTCCTGCAAGGTCAGGTGGTCATCCACCACAACCGATGGTCACAAGTCATCCACCCTTGATGCATGACCAGAGCACCCCAGCAGACCGAAGTAACTCTCAGAATTGTTGTACAAAGAGGGGCTCGTTTCCCTTTGGCACAAAGGTGTTACTGTTTCTGGCCCCAACCTGCATGCTTGATTGCTTTCTACACCCATCTCCAGACTCTGGGATTACAAGAACATATGTAATTTCACGTGGTTTGCCAGAACATCATACTATTTACTCGATACTTCTCGATATCAAGCACGCAGCAATATCGCTTGCATAGCAGTAATATTGCTCACACAGTATAATTCCAATGATATAGACTGGAAATTATTTCTCTGGAAACCCAAAACTTCAGTTATTTGTAGCATGCTGTAAGCCACTGTGTGATTAGAAACTTATCACATCTGCAAACACCTTTACGTGAGAACTCGAAAAAAAATAGAGAAACTGATATTGCCACTCGTGAATGCCGATGTCGGTGATACAACAGATTTCTAATCATTCTTATAATTTGTAAATTCAACTAAGTTGCTTCTCATGTCTAGAGAACCAGCAAACATGTCTTCCACCCATCTTTCTCCTGCTAGATGCACACACCACAATCGATATCCCTTCAATTGCGAATGTAGATAGATGGTTGTGCAGTACGTCCGTTCACTTTTAATTCTCGAACATATACATCATCAAAGTATACCAGACAGTGCTCTACATATTTCTAACACCTCGAGCATAGTGCATAATTTATGATCTATCTCTTTGTGTGTGGGAGTCACAGAGCATTCTCATAGACTTAGGATAAAACTAGAGACTGAAAGTCCCCCTCACACTGTCTTTTACCAGCCCACCCTGCAGCACCATTACCGATTTAATCTGCAGGTGACCAAATGTAGACCGCTACGTTCCACGTCTCGTGAATGAATGGACCTTGCTGTCGCCCATCCAAGTGCAGAAGATTTCTCCAGATGCTCCCATGTGGAGGAGGTTAGCACTTCTTATCGGTGTATAGTAACAGATTTGAAAGTGTTGTAATATCAGACGATCAAGAAGAACAAGGGGTGGTTTTGATGCATGACGAAGCTCCAGATGGATGGAGTTCTAAGCATTTTACGCAAATAAACTACACTATCAATTTTAAAATATTGTTATAGTGTATGGAATCAGTACCAGGAGGGTAACGGTAAGAGAGAACATAAACACATGCACTCCTAAAGCTACACAATGTTAGATCGCTACATAATGTTAGATCGCTTTGGTTTCCAAACTACTGGTCGTGTGGAATGCAGCCCTGTAAGAAATGTATTTCCATGGCGTGACATACATCCTTCTGCATGTTTCCATGCGACAAACTATGGTAACAAACTGTAAAATGAGAAAACTACTTCCTTAATACAGCAGCTTTGTGCGATATATGCACAATATAGCTTTCCAGAGATGTATAGTGTCCACTGATCACATCCGATCATTTTTCAGAAATTATACTATGCCCGAATCAGTCCTATATAAAACGATCCTCTTGCAAGGAAACAGATAAGCATAGAACAGCGGCGTCCGACATGTGAAATTACATGTCATGCCACCACTAACTCTGTAAACAGTATATCTGTCAAGCAGATATATACACGGGGATTGAATGCCTCACAAACACCTATCGCTAACTTAGAATCACCTTAGTTACGAAACTGAAGGCCCGATTTCATACACAAGATGTGACAGAGGAATGGAGTACATTGCATAAATCTTCATTCGTTTAGAGGAATGTGTCGAAACAGAAGGGTCACGTTTCATCACACATGAGATGGAAGTCCTCTGATGACAGAGAGTTTTGCTGTTATCGACTGCAAGTAGACAGTGCTCTAAGTCACATACAGGAGACATGGTTGTATGCAACCGTTGCATCGTGACAGAACAGCGGAAAAAATGGTCAAATGACCTGCAGCAACACCTCCCTCTCTAGGATGCATTATCAGTTTGTCATTAAATCAAACCTCGTTACAGTCCTATCTCAATCGATCACCCTGTCCACTCTCTGTTATACTATAATGCAGATGCATGCAAGTTTAGAGGCAGTTGGTTCTCTGTTTTCCTGAAAAGCGTCTAATACAGTAGTCAACTCGCGTGTATCACTGTTACCTCGATGGAAAAAAGCGGTTGTTTTCCAGGTTCTCTTCACCTCCATGTCGACGTTTTCTCGGATTCCTATTGCAACTGCATACTCGTACCCGTGTACTCGAATTGTTCTGCGGCAACCAGAAGACACGCAAGTGCTCCCTCAATTTCCCACGTTTCGGTGTATTTTCCCTCAATTTATACGTATTTTCCGTCATTTTTCGCAATTCTATCGATTTTTTTAATATCACTTCTACCTATGCGATCATGTTTTCTAAAAGTGTTCGTAAATGTAGTGCAGCTACCAATACCTAGCGCAAATGCACTATTTTTCTGATTGGGAGGGGTAGTATAACACTGTAGTCGATTGCATCCAGTCGCCTCCACCCACATATTCCACATTTGCAGTGCGTTTGCTCTGTTTTCTCTGTGTCTGTGTATGTGCATGTGTTGCGGACGGATCCCAGGACCAGGTCCTCCTGCTGCTGGACTCAACTTCGAACACTGAACACATCTTCAGGTGTAACACATGGTTGGTCCACCTGCGAGCCCTTTCCCAGATGTGACGTGTGGTGGATCCACCTCCTAACATCATTCTGGATGTATAGTGTGTGGCAGATCCACACTCGAACGCTAACTCAGATGTGGTATATTGTGGATCTGCATCCCAGCATTGCTCCGTACATTGTGCCTGGCAGATCCACCTTCAAACCCTATCCTGGACGTGTCATCACATTGTGGATCCATGTCCCAACATCGCTTCAGATATAGCACACGGCAGACCCACACACGAGCTCTAACTTGGGTCTACTGTGAGTCCTGGGAGCCACTAAATTGGTAACGGTGCTGCAGGGTGGGTTGGTCAAAGACAGTGTGAGGGGGTCTTTCTATCCCTAATTTTATCGTAAGACTGCGAGAATGCTCTGTGACTCCCAACCGCATAGAGATAGATCATAAATTTTACACTATGCTTGAGGTGCTAGAAATATGTAGAGTGCTGTCTGGTATGCTTTAATGATGTGTATGTTTGAGAATTAACAGTGAATGGATGTGCTGCACAGACATCTATCTACATTCCCAATGATACTCGCAAAATAGAGTACGGGCGGTTTAGTGATGACACTGAAATTGGGAAACAAGCTGTCCCATGATTGGTCAATGTTGAAATTACTGTAAAATTTTTAAAATTTTTTGCACTATCAACTGTGATGCTTATTATTACAGTACATCGACGGTGTCTTTTCCATACCATCCATCCACTGGTACGCTGTTGGTCACCACATAATGATTGATTGACATCGTTTGTATGAGATGGAGAAAGAGTTTTGGTTGAGGGGCAACACCTTCTGCGGATGGCTAGCACCGAAACAGTGATCATGTACATGACTGCAATATGAGGAATCAGTCAAAATGGAACTCAGAGCCATCAGATATTCTGTCACTGTGACAGATGAGTTAAAATGTAGAGGTCATCAGTCACTTTCAGGCTGCAGTTCGGAAACGCTCCACAACGCCACCAAACCCTTCCAGTTTCCTTATGTTGTAACTGTCTTATTTAAAATCATCCAGTGAGTGTGGTGTATTATGGTAGCAGCAGTAACAAGATGATTTACACCATGTGATGTTTAGTTTTCTGTGAGAAGCAATGGATCAAAACGTGTTAATGTCAGTTTAGAATCTGACACAGACCTCGAAGGCATGGCGGAAAAACAAAATATTTGGCTGTGTACAAAGAGTGTTACAGCAGAAAAAAATGCAATGTTTCAAAGAACGACATAGGGTCACAGGGAGCATCTCTTGCAACGTACAGTATAGCTTGTGGGATATGGTAATCATCCTACAATACAGGTGATGAAACTTTAAACTGGTCTGTGCAGTGAATCAATACCTGTATATTTAATTGGATGATCATGTGTGCTCGGTGCTGCCACACATGTGGTATTTGTTTTCGATATACGGGTGGAGAGAGATGCAGTAAAATTTTATCCATTTCTCTACCGGATGAAGTTAATGGAGCTTTCACAGTTCGTAATTTTCTCTGTTGGATGGTACAGAATAATGATGATAGCATGTTGAGGTGATAGACGTGAATGGGCCCTGAGGTACGCGAATCTGCTTCAGACTGCAGTATCTGTATGTAGTTTGGGAATGCAACACAATGCAGTAGTAAAATCCTCGTTCTGCTCCCAGTTCCTGTACTGTCTTTTATACTATCTTATGGTGCAGGAGCAGGCTTCGTTTGGCGCTGACCTTACACATTATATACTGTTGGCGTAGCTATGACAACTTGTTTCCATTTCCACCGAATGGTAAAAACACGGTCCTGTCGCACTAGCTAAGGTCACTCTGTTACTACATGGGTTGCAGAAGGAGGTGGATGTAGGTCTCTCAGACTTCTACTCAGTTCCGACATAAACTGGAATGATCACATGCACAAAGTTCCAGAAATGACAGCAGCTACAGGAGATATAGGGACTATCTGAAATTTTACTGTAGCAAATAGTTTCAGAAACGGTGACTCATTTCAGGATATGGGAGTGCCAGATATATGATTCACTAGTGGTTGTAATCATTAGAGGGCTTCTCCATAGGATCCACTGCAGTTATGTGATTGAATGGGAAGATGTGATTACAAATCCGAGACAGCTTTTCTACCGGAGAGCGTAACACTAGATATCTGAAAAGCTAGTGTGCATTTCTTATGACTTCAATCAGCACATCATCTATTGTTTGTGATCGTTCTTAATGAACCTTCGCCTGTAAGCCAGTGGATATATCGCAGAACCTCTGACATGGCATTGAGACAGAATGCATTACAAATACTAGAGAAATATCTAGCGGTGGCATGAGGGAGTTGCAAATACTGGTTTCATTCCATATTCCTTAGCCGAATCACTTTCTAAATTCGGTAATTTTATTACGAGGTTTCACTGTCGGCGACGTGTAACTGCACTGTTGGTATGATAATATACACTCCGGCGATCACCGTCTATATTCAGTGTCACGGTATTTGTCTGGAAAAACCACTTCATTCAGAGATAGTGCTATACATAGATTTATGAAGCCAGTACAGCTTTTAACATGGATACTTGTCTGCACCTGCAGAACCAAGGCTGCTTGTGACAGTAATATGGTCGTTGCGATCGTGTTTTTTTAACATATAGCTGTTTGTAAGACTATTACGCCTCTCTTTCTAATACACAGTTGTACACTGGCAGGAAAAACTTATGAGACATGTCCACCCATCGCTAGTTTTCTCTAAATATTGTTTCACTCACAAGAAAAACTTATGAGACATGTCCACCCATCGTTCATTTTCGGTCAGTATTATTTAGTGTCGCCTGCAATCAGTTATTGGTGGAGTATTATACTTAGTAGTAGGGGATGTATGATAGGTTCACTTTGAGAATCAGCCTTATAAATCATGTGTGTCTATTCCGACGTGTGCAAAGGGACTGACTATGTCCAGTTGTAAGGAAGGTAAGGATTTGATGTGGAATACTGTGATGGCAAAGGGGGAAGTATCTCAAGTCATAAGAATGGTACAGATATTTTTATTCCCAGAGCCACAGCCGTCAGCAGGGTGTATTTCCAATACTTCGCTCATTGTCGAATGTCATCAAATTGAGACCTCGATTGTAATATTTAATTGTACGTACAGTGTGATAAAATATGCATGTGACCGGTTTCCTAGGACGATTCTTTCTGCGCTGGTGGCCTGTGTTGGGAATGATTCATGTCTCCAGCTAACGGTAGGAGCAGAATGGAGAGGCCTCTTAGGATGCAGGAATGTAGCTAACTTAACCATGGCATCCTCTAGACGGCCATATAGCGGACTACTACATAATATGTGTTGGACAGTTTTTGTGATCGCGTAGAAGTTTGAGAAGATTCTATATGGACATCTGTTTACGCTGGACCATTATTCCCTCCCACGTAAATTGTCTGGTTGACTGCTTCTACACATTTCCCACCTTTATTTAGTTGAGCGGATATCGATTGTGGTGTGTGCATCTAGCAGGTGAAAGACATGCTTGCAAATTATAAGAATGATTTGGAATCTGTTACATCACTGACATCAGTATTCACGAGTGGCAATATCAGTTTCTCTATTTTTTTTCGAGTTCTCATGTAAAGGTGTTTGCAGATGTGATAAGTTTCTAATCACTCAGTGGTTTACAACACGCTACAAATAACTGAAGTTTTGGGTTTCCAGAGAAATAATTTCCAGTCTATATTACTGGAATAGTACTGTGTGAGCAATACTACTGTTATGCAAGCGATATTGCTCTGTGCTTGATATCGAGAAGTATCGCGTAAATTGTATGATATTCTGGCAAACCACGTGAAATTACATATGTTCTTGTAATCCCAGAGTCTGGAGATGGGTGTAGAAAGCAAGCAAGCATGCAGGTTGGGGCCAGAAACAGTAACACCTTTGTGCCTAAGGGAAACGAGCCCATCTTTGTACAACAGTTCTGAGAGTTACTTGGGTCTGCTGAGGACGCTCTGGTCACACATTGAGGGTCAATGACTTGTGACCATCGGTTGTGGTGGATGACCACCTGACCTTGTGGGAAAATATCTAGTGCTGCAAGGAGTACATACGATGTATATGTTTATGCTGTCTGTCTTCACAATATATATACAAGTGTCTGTCGGTCGATAGCTTTATGAATGATGTAAAAGGGGCGATTTTGTGTGGCACAGGATATGAACTGTACGTTTGGTACATCGACAGTATATGCAGTGTTATATTGCCAGTTTGGAGATCAGTTTCACGCTCTAATGTTCAAGCTTCTGCCCTCAGTGGCAGAGCAGTGTAACTGAGTAAGAGCCTTTCCATATTTGACGATCTATAGGCCACTTTGCAGGGTTTAACTGTCAGTGGAATATGGCTATTTGTACAAAATAGTTTTGCCACTGAAAGTCTCATCTGGAGAAAGAAAAAGGTGGACAGTACTTCCACACTGTCAGAACCAGTAATTTGGTGAGTAAATTCAGTAAGAGCCAACCATAATGCTCCATTCACTCACAAGATATCCTTTTGTGCTGGGATGTAGGAGCCTCTACATGTATGTATGTATGTATGTATTGAACTGAGGACCTAGAAACGATTGAGACAATTTGTCCTCACCATAACCTACAGTGGTACACAACCCCATAGCAGGCTTCAGCAGGGTCCTCACCCCACCACCACCCCACACTGAACCTAGAGTTATTGTGCAGTATGGTCCCCAGTGGACTCCCCCTGGGAACGTTTCATTCCAGGTGAGTGTACCCCAATGTTGGCACAGCAGAGTAATTATGGTGTACGCATATGTGGAGACAGTGTTGGCACAGCAATTGCCAACTGTGTAACTGAGGTGGAATAAGGGGAACAAGCCTGCTTTTGGGGAGGCAGATGGAAAACTGCCTCAAAAACCATCCACAGGCTTGCTGGCACACCAGACCTTGACACTAATCTACAGGCGGTTTCATGCTGGGGAGTGGCATGCCTTCCCACTTGGGAAGTGGTGCATTAGACCACATGTCTAGCCTCTACAGAGCATTGAGAAAGTTTGCGTTTTGGAGATGTTTGTTGAAAGCAGGAAGGGTAACACATGATGGATGGGGTGCCACATTAGGACCATGAGGAAGAATGTTATCGGTGTTATTCTGGACTATTTTCGTAGACAGGTTCTGTTAGGACAAGAATTTCCATGCAGACAAGCTGAGACATCACCAAAGCTACTACAAAAGCGACTATTAACTACTTCTTGATACTTTACAATTCCCGAGAGGTAGAGCTGGCTCTTATTTACGTAGCCATGTGACATCAGTATAACATTGAGAGCCTTTTAGATGCACTTGTGATGGTGAGTCTCTACGTGAACATTTCACAGCAGTGCATCAGGCATGTTGGGCAGGTAATTGTGCGCAGAGCTAGAAGCAGCTCATGTGTCCCGTTAGGACCACTGGGGAGAATGCACCCTGTGCTATTATGGGAAAAATTGCAACACATTTCTATAGTGCGACTGGTAGTCTCAGTATAACATTGAGGACCTTTTAGCTACGTCTGTGAGGGGTGAGCCACTATGCAAACATCTCTCTTGGCTCTGGACCGGCAGGTATGCCTGAGACATTGTGGTTAGGTGAACACATGTGCATCCAGAAGGTGACTTGGCTCTCATATACATAGATATGTGACATCAGTATAACACTAGAAGATTTCTAACTGTATACCCAAAAACAGATGCAACTTTCACCTCCTGGCTGTAGGCGGCAGTGGTCTGAGACCAATGGCTTGCGCCCTCTGCATTCGTCTCTCTGGTGTCGTCGGTGTGTGCGTGCATTGGACTCTTTGTTGGGGACAGTTCATTGATACATCACAGTTGACGATAGTTTGAAAAGCGGGTTTTACCTGTTAGGTTGGTGGTGGCACCCCAGTTGACCTATTTAACCGCCAAAATTTGACCTTCCCACCATGACATCTGCGACATTACGGTATCTACTGCCACCATCTTGGATCTGCCATCTTGGAAGAAATTTGGCAACAATGTAGAGTGGGGTGACACAAGCTTTGTCGCACTACTGACAGGGACTGTAATGTTGCAGGATAATGGTCACATAAATCTCCACAGCAACAGGATAACACACCAACAGTAACAGAGGTTGAGAACAGAGAGAAAGAAAGTATTCCTGACAATAATGACTACTGCCTGACTGATTTATATGGGTTAACGTGTGCTATTAAAAAACACAGAACTGAAGTGTACAAGTGCTTAGATGAAGTGGCGCAAAGGATGCGGCAGTCTTCAGTTCGCTGTTTTCCAATTGTGGAAAAGGGCTGTACTGTGAGAGTTCTACACTCCTGGAAATGGAAAAAAGAACACATTGACACTGGTGTGTCAGACCCACCATACTTGCTCCGGACACTGCGAGAGGGCTGTACAAGCAATGATCACACGCACGGCACAGCGGACACACCGGGAACCGCGGTGTTGGCCGTCGAATGGCGCTAGCTGCGCAGCATTTGTGCACCGCCGCCGTCAGTGTCAGCCAGTTTGCCGTGGCATTCGGAGCTCCATCGCAGTCTTTAACACTGGTAGCATGCCGCGACAGCGTGGACGTGAACCGTATGTGCAGTTGACGGACTTTGAGCGAGGGCGTATAGTGGGCATGCGGGAGGCCGGGTGGACGTACCGCCGAATTGCTCAACACGTGGGGCGTGAGGTCTCCACAGTACATCGATGTTGTCGCCAGTGGTCGGCGGAAGGTGCACGTGCCCGTCGACCTGGGACCGGACCGCAGCGACGCACGGATGCACGCCAAGGCCGTAGGATCCTACGCAGTGCCGTAGGGGACCGCACCGCCACTTCCCAGCAAATTAGGGACACTGTTGCTCCTGGGGTATCGGCGAGGACCATTCGCAACCGTCTCCATGAAGCTGGGCTACGGTCCCGCACACCGTTAGGCCGTCTTCCGCTCACGCCCCAACATCGTGCAGCCCGCCTCCAGTGGTGTCGTGACAGGCGTGAATGGAGGGACGAATGGAGACGTGTCGTCTTCAGCGATGAGAGTCGCTTCTGAGTTGGTGCCAATGATGGTCGTATGCGTGTTTGGCGCCGTGCAGGTGAGCGCCACAATCAGGACTGCATACGACCGAGGCACACAGGGCCAACACCCGGCATCAGGGTGTGGGGAGCGATCTCCTACACTGACCGTACACCACTGGTGATCGTCGAGGGGACACTGAATAGTGCACGGTACATCCAAACCGTCATCGAACCCATCGTTCTACCATTCCTAGACTGGCAAGGGAACTTGCTGTTCCAACAGGACAATGCACGTCCGTATGTATCCCGTGCCACCCAACGTGCTCTAGAAGGTGTAAGTCAACTACCCTGGCCAGCAAGATCTCCGGATCTGTCCCCCATTGAGCATGTTTGGGACTGGATGAAGCGTCGTCTCACGCGGTCTGCACGTCCAGCACGAACGCTGGTCCAACTGAGGCGCCAGGTGGAAATGGCATGGCAAGCCGTTCCACAGGACTACATCCAGCATCTCTACGATCGTCTCCATGGGAGAATAGCAGCCTGCATTGCTGCGAAAGGTGGATATACACTGTACTAGTGCTGACATTGTGCATGCTATGTTGCCTGTGTCTATGTGCCTGTGGTTCTGTCAGTGTGATCATGTGATGTATCTGACCCCAGGAATGTGTCAATAAAGTTTCCCCTTCCTGGGACAATGAATTCACGGTGTTCTTATTTCAATTTCCAGGAGTGTATTTCCCGTCTTCGATAGAGGAAGAGAAGATGCTAGGTCGATTTTGAGTGTCGTTCTCGAGACAACTGCCGATGGCTTCTATTGAATCGGGACAAGAGGTAGTGTGCTGCGCAAACCATATGCACGGTAATAAATTGTTTGTTTTTAAAGAATTATACATTTTGTTTGAGGTCCCAGTTCAGCACTTGCCCTCGAAGAAAAATCTCGAGGAGGAAGTTCCAGCAGAGAAAACAGTCCCCTGAGGGTAGTTGCGACGTCTCATTCGATGGGAAGCAGCCAGGGATTCTTCAAATGCAGCCACCAGCAAATATATCAGACTCTGAGGTGCTTTTGCAAAAACAAAAACGTGTTGTGCAACTCAAAGCTCCATGGTGTACGACCTTGCTGCGAAAAAATAATTTTACATAATATGGCTATGTTTTCAAACTATAGGTAATAAATGCAACTTTCGTAGCACTACTGTTTTGTCATTACAGCCATGGTTCACATTCATTACCTCTTGGCAGTGAAGGTATACATTCACTAGTGATCGTGCACTATCCCTAGGTAATGTGTATTGTTTGACAGAACTGGAGTCAGCAATCCACTTTCACTAAATGGGCCAGTGAAGGTGCACTATCACCAGTGATGGTATACTTTCCCTGAAACTTCCACTTCCACTATAACATATAAATGATCAAGCGGACAGGGTGGGTAGCAATCTGCGTTTGCTTGCTGGTGATGCTGTGGTGTTTGGAATGGTGTCGTCGTTGAGTGACTGTAGGAGAATACAAATACAAGGTGATTTAGACGAAATTTTTGGTTGTCGTGATGAATGACGGCTAGCTCTAAATTTAGAAGTTAATGGAGGTGAGTAGGAGAAACAATTCTATAATGTTCGAATATAGTATTAGTAAAACGCTGCTTGACACAGTCATGCCGATTGAATATCTAGGCGTAACGTTGTAAAGCAATATGAAATGGAATGAGCGTGTAAGGACTGCAATAGAGAAGGCGAATTGCTGACTTGCGATCATTGGAAGAATTTGAGGAAAATGTGGTTCACTTGTAAATGAGGCCACATAAAGGATACTAGTGCGACCCACTGTTGAGTACCGTTCGAGTGTTTGGGATCGCAACAGGTCGGAGTAGGGGAAGACATCGAAGCAATTCAGAGGAGGCCTGATATATTAGTTAGCGGTAAGTTCAAACAAAACACAAATATTACGGAAATGCTTCCGGAACTAGAATGGCAATCACTGGATGGGAGGCGACGCTTTTTTTGCGAGACACTATTGCGGAAATTTAGAGAACCGGCATTTGAGGCCGACTGCAGAACGATTCTGCTGTCGTCGGCGCACATTTCGCGTAAGAACCACTGAGGTAAGAAGAAAGAAATTAGGGTTCTTACGGCGCCTTATAGACAGTCGTTTCTCCGTCGCTCTATTTGTGTGTGGATCAGGAAAGGAAATGACTATTAGTGGTACACGATATCCTTCACTATGAACAGTACGATGGGCTGCGGAGTATACAGGGTGGTCCATTGATCGTGTCCGGGCAAATATCTCACGAAATAAGCGTCAAACTAAAAAACTACATAGAACGAAACTCGTATAGCTTGAAGGGGGAAACCAGATGGCGCTATGGTGGGCCCGCTAGATGATGCTGCCATAGGTCAAACGGATATCAACTGCGTTTTTTAAAATAGGAACCCCCATTTTTTATAACATATTCGTGTAGTACGTAAAGAAATATGAATGTTTTAGTTGGACCACTTTCTTCGCTTTGTGACAGATGGTGCTGTTATAGTCACAAACGTATGGCTCACAATTTAGGACGAACAGTTGGTAACAGGTAGGTTTTTAAAGTTAAAATACAGAACGTAGGTACATTTGAACATTTTATCTCGGTTGTTCCAATGTGATACATGTACCTTTATGAACTTATCATTTCTGAGAGCGCATGCTGTTACAGCGTGATTACCTGTAAATACCACATTAATGCAATAAATGCTCAAAATGATGTCCGTCAACCTCAATGCATTTGGCAATACGTGTAACGACATTCCTATCAACAGCGAGTAGTTCGCCTTCCGTAATGTTCGCACATGCATTGACAATGCGCTGACGCATGTTGTCAGGCGTTGTCTCTGGACCACGACAGCAAATATCCTTCAATTTTCCCCACAGAAAGAAATCCGGGGACGTCAGATTCGACGAACGTGCGGGCCACGACCAATCCACCTATCATGAAATATCCTATTTAATAGCCGGCCAAAGTGGCCGTGCGGTTCTAGGCGCTGCAGTCTGGAACCGCGAGACCGCTACGGTCGCAGGTTCAAATCCTGCCTCGGGCATGGATGTGTGTGATGTCCTTAGGTTAGTTAGGTTTAACTAGTTCTAAGTTCTAGGGGACTAATGACCTCAGAAGTTGAGTCCCATAGTGCTCAGAGCCATTTGAACCATTTGAACCTATTCAATACCCCTTCAACCCCATGCTACCTATGTGCCGGACATCCATCATGTTGGAAGTACGTCGCCATTCTGTCATGCAGTGAAACATCTTGTAGTAACATCGGTAGAACATTACGTAGGAAATCGGCATACATTGCACCATTTAGACTGCCATCGATAAAATGGGGCCAATTATCCTTCCTCTCAGAATGAATCTGGCTTAGCAGAGTAACACAAATTAAAATTCAGTAGCACTATGCCTGGCAACCAGCAGCAGAAAATGAAATAACTTATACCTAAACATGACAAAGCTCAAGCAGAAAAAATAGTATACTAAAAATGGCCATGTCTAATACCTATGTCACATCTTAATACTAGAGTGATGCATCACTGCAACACATTAACCCGGCAAGGTCGCTGATGTTCCAGTTGTCGCACCCATCGTGGATTTTCCGTTGCCCAATAGTGCATATTATGCCGGTTTACGTTACCGCTGTTGGTGAATGACGCTTCGTCGCTAAATAGAACGCGTGCAAAAAATCTGTCATCGCCCCGTAATTTCTCTTGTGCCCTGTGGCAGAACTGTACACGGCGTTCAAAGTCGTCGCCATGCAATTCCTGGTGCATAGAAATATGGTACGGGTGCAGTCGATGTTGATGTAGCATTCTCAACACCGACGTTTTTGAGATTCCCGATTCTCGCGCAATTTGTCTGCTAGTGATGTGCGGATTAGCCGCGACAGCAGCTAAAACACCTACTTGGGCATCATCATTTGTTGCACGTCGTGGTTGACGTTTCGCATGTGGCTGAGCGCTTCCTGTTCCCTTAAATAACGTAACTATCCGGCGAACGGTCCCGACACTTGGATGATGTCATCCAGGATACCGATCAGCATACATATCACACGCCCGTTGGGCATTTTGATCACAACAGCCATACATCAACGCGATATCGACCTTTTCCGCCATTGGTAAACGGTCCATTTTAACACGGGTAATGCATCACGAAGCAAATACCGTTCAAAAAAAAAAAAAAAAAAAATGTTTCAATTGGCTCTGAGCACTATGGGACTTAACTGCTGAGGTCATCAGTCTCGTAGAACTTAGAACTACTTAAACGTAACTAACCTAAGGACATCACATACATCCATGCCCGAGGCAGGATTCGAACCTGCGACCGTAGCGGTCGCGCGGTTCCGGACTGTAGCGCCTAGAACCGCTCGGCCACTGCGGCCGGCAAATACCATTCGCACCGGCGGAATGTTACGTGATACCACGTACTTATAGGTTTGTGACTACTACAGCACCATCTATCACAAAGCGAGAAAAGTAGTCCAACTAAAACATTCATGTTTATTTACGTACTACACGAATATGTAATAAAAATGGGGGTTTCTATTTAAAAAAAGGCAGTTGATATCTGTTTGACCTATGGCAGCGCCATCTAGCGGGCCAATCATAACGCCATCTGGTTTCCCCCTTCAAGCTAGACGAGTTTCGTTCTTTGTAGTTTTATCGTTTGATGCTTATTTCGTGAGATATTTGGCCCAGTGACTATCAATGGACCACCCTGAATATGTAGATGTAGACGTAGATGAAAGAAATACGCAATGAGGCGAACAGAAATTTGACTTTTATTTTGTCAGTTTCATTTAGCGATGCTACTTGATAGTGACACATCATGGGAAAGTTATTTTCCGCCGTAGGTTTCGCACACTAGCGTAGTTTCTACGACTGTTGGGCCATTGACAACCTGTAATGATGCGACATGTCTCTTTGATAGGCACGTCCATTGCTTTGACATGGGACGATCTGTGCCGTACATATGATGTATATTCAACTGTAGAGTAGAACGAAGTCATTGCAGACTATCTCACATTTTCTAGTTATACTCACCAGGTTGTACCTGTCCGTTTGTTCTGGCAGCCATTTTCGACTTGGAGTTCAGGCAGTGCTGTAAGAGACGAGACTAAGTCCAGCGTAAGCTCTTGCATAATGCAATGACAACATGGTATATGAAACTTCGGGCCCATTCACGAAGAAATGTTAAGCAAAGAAGGCGGTAATCTCATTCCTTGGGGAGTGCTATTTTCTGTTTTCTCGACATGCTTTTCTGGGCTGCGTACACCATAAAAGTGGCTCGGTTCTGAATAAGATTTCTGACAGTGCGAGTAAACGATATTCTTTTTTGGTATTGTAGACTTATCTTGAATAAAATTCAATCATTTACAGTACAGTACAGCTCATAAACACGGTTTCTTTGACAATCATTTTCTCTATATTGCGTCAAATTGATGAACTAAGATCATGTCAGATTGTGCTGAGATCATGAATGGATCAAACTTTTCAGTGAATATTTGGTGCGTCATCATTTCCATCAGATGATACACGCTACGGATTGCATCGGTTCCCATGTCTTGTGCTTGAAGATGGTACATTGTTTCGAAATCTATAGTATTTAAACTGGAATACAATACAATGAATTGAATGGATAAATATGTTAAGAAAAGTGTTTACTTTCCACTGCCAAGTTCTTAGCAGCTGGTGATCCCACAGTCTTCAATCACTGTGGAAGCTGCATGTTTCCCAGTTCTCCGTATTTATTGGAGTTGACTCCGACGAGAAGTGGAAATGTGTCACCACTGATTTCATCCACGATGAATTCAAGGTTGTGGTTGTTAAGATAAGTGTTGTGTCTACATTTTAACACTGTGTAAGCCTTAACACGAACAAGAGAGGAATTAATACACCGACGGAAGTCGAATAAAATGTTTTACAATGAGAAGCACCAGTCAGGCGTTTACCAAACTCTGAGGAGATGTTTGTTGAATAACGGGTATTAAATGATTAAACTTTTATGCCCTTCAGAAGCCATGCCGATGAACAACATCAGGCATGTGATCTACATCTACATTCAAACTCCGCAAGCCACCTGACGGTGTGTGGCGGAGCGTACCTTGAGTATCTCTATCGGTTCTCTCTTCTATTCCAGTTTCGTATTGTTCGTGGAAGGAAGGATTGTCGGTATGCCTCTGTGTGGGCTCTAATATCTCTGATTTTATCCTCATGGTCACTTCGCGAGATGCATGTAGGAGGGAGCAATATACTGCTTGACTCCTCGGTGAAGGTATGCTCTCGAAATTTCAACAAAAGCCCGTACCGAGCTACTGAGCGTCTCTCCTGCAGAGTCTTCCACTGGAGTTTATCTATCAACTCCGTAACGCTTTCGCGATTAGTAAATGATCCTGTAACGAAGCGCGCTGCTCTCCGTTGGATCTTATCTATCTCTTCTATCAACCATATCTGGTACGGATCCCACACTGCTGAGTGGTGTTCGAGCAGTGGGTGAACTAGCGTACTGTAACTTACTTCCTTTGTTTTCGGATTGCATTTCCTTAGGATTCCTGTGATCCTCACAGGAACGCATACAAGCTTGTTTTCGTTGTGGCGTGGAAGCAGACAGCCACCCAACCTCTTCCTCGGGAAATTTCTAGCCATGCCAGAAAACTCATGTTGGGTCAGTTCGCATGGAAGAAGCTCTGGTCACTTGGCTTCGGTCTGAGAGTGAACCTCTTGTTGATTTCCATAAGCCAGAAAGAATGGAGACCTGTTTTTAATCGGTTCTTATGATGCTCGGGCTTGTTGGTTAACCATACGGCAGATAAACTCAGCGAAAGTGTATTAGTGATGCCTGGAGAATAACTGGTCACTATTCCCAGAGATTATTAAAAAGTGAAGTGGAACTGGGCTAGGGACGTCGCCTAGATGTGTCATATCGCTTGAGAAAGGCTGTTTACTGGATGCTGTCAATTATACCGCATTTGATGCTCAGTCCTAACCCCAAGAATTCAACAGACGATAGGTGCTGAGTGGTATAGTTATGAGATGGGAATAGCGGTGGCAAAGAAACTCGGATAAAATTTCATGTATTCGATATTCGTTTTGCATAATACAGTTACCATCAATGTGTTAATTAATGTGGAGAAGCATTGTAGGCCTTTATTGAATTTCACCACCTCTGTAAGCCCTCAGTTTAGTTTTCGCCAAATATTAAAACAAAAAATTTGGACACTGGTAATTCTACCCTTTTAGTGAACTGATAGGAATACTGTACGAAAAGCCTGAAAATTTGCAACATGGTTGGGAGTCAATGTAGAAATGTAGGTCCCCATGTGGCTAGGTGAATGACATCAAACGTAGGAGGAAGATTACACAATGCAACCACCAGAAGGACGACACCTAGCAGAGTAATTCGGTGTTCAATTCAACTTTGCCACTGAACACAGCTTTACCTTTCTTCGAGCAGTTTACCCATAAATTAAGGGATTTTCAAGATCCACGAAGAAGCATGATGACACCCAGGAGACTTAACTGTGTGGAGCAATACAGAAGCTTTGGTGTACTGGGCCTCGCAACATGTTTGGTTCACACTATTAAGCACTAGCCGTGGTCTAGACGTTTGTCGGCATGATAGCTCAGCGTGTTCGTTCAGAGGGTCAGCTGTCCTCTATAATTAAAAAAGAAAATAAAAAAACTGAGTGAATGGATTAACGTTGAACTTGAACGTGTATCATGGGACGTCCGCCCTAAACAAATACAATGAACAATAATGAATAAAATGAGATAGAAAAAGAAAAGAAAGAGGGCATAGCGTCTTGGATTAATAATCAAAACGTCCTCGGCCGTGGGTTCTAAACCCGCCACCGCTTAAATTTTGATTAAAAGTCAGCATTGGTGACCGAAACTTCCGGCATAAGAAGTCACCGTCATTCTGTCAGCGGCCTTGTCAAAGAGGGAAGAGGAGCGGACAGAGGTTCAGGGCACTCTCTTGTCCTTGGAGTGGGAAACTGCCCCTAAAGGCGGAAGAATAAGCAATGATCAACGGCACTGGGATGCAGAAGTCACTGGAAACCACTGCATTAAAGACACATAACCTGTATCCACGGGGCCTGTCGCCTGTAATTGAAAAAGTGTCATGATGATCTATCCATTGGCAAAACATTCCTGAATAGTCCTCTGTTCGGATCACCTTGAGGAGACTGCCAAAGGGGAGGTGACCATGAGAAAAAGATTGAATAACCAACGAAAGGAAACATTCTACGAATCGGGACGTGGAATGTCAGAAGCGTGAACGTCGTAGGGAAGCTAGAAAATCTGAAAAGTGAAATGCAAAGACTCAGTTTAGATACAGTGGGGATCAGTGAAGTCAAATTGAGACTAGACAAGGATTTCTGGTCAGATGAGTATAGGGTAATATCAGCAGCAGTAGAAAATGGTATAACGGGAGAAGGATTCGTTATGAATAGGAATGTGGTGCAGAGAGGGTTGCTCTTATCAGAATCTACAGTAAACCAACACCGAAAACGATAGCTCGGGTTTACATTACGACATTTCATCCTGAAGATGAAGAGATGGAGGAAGTATATGAGATATTGAAAGGGTCATACAATATGTAAAGGGAGATGAAAATCTAATAGTCATGGGGGACTGGAATGCAGTTGTATCGGAAGGGAGGGGAAGGTTACAGGAGAATACGGATTGGGACAAGAAATGAGAGAGAAGAAAGGCTAATTGAATTCTGTAACAAATTTCAGCTAGTAATAGCGAATACTCTGTTAAAGAATCACAAGAGGAGGAGGTATGCTTGGAAAAGGCCGGGTGATATGGAAAGATTTCAGTTAGAATACGTCACGGTCAGATAGAGATACCGAAATGAGATACTGGATTGTAAGGCATATCCAGGAGCAGATGAAGACTTAGACCACAATGTAATACTGATGAAGAGTAGGTTGAAGTTTAGGAGATTAGTCAGGAAGAATCAGTATGCAAAGAAGTGGGATACGGGATTACTAAGAAATGACGAGATACGCTTGAAGTTCTCTAAGACTATAGATACAGCAATAAGGAATAGCTCAGTACGTAGTATGGTTCAACAGAAATGGACATCTCTAAAAAGGGCAATCACAGAATCTGGAAAGAAAGACGTAGGTACAAAGAAGGCAGCTGCGAAGAAAAATGGGTAACAGAAGAAATACTGCAGTTGATCGATGAAAGAAGAAAATACAAAAACGTTCAGGGAAATTCAGGAATACAGAAATCCAAGTCGCTGAGGAATGAAATAAATGCCAAGTGCAGGAAAGATAAGAGAAAATGACTGCATGAAAAATGTGAAGGAATCGAGAAAGATATATCTGTCGGGAGGACTGACTCAGCATACAGGAAAATCAAAATAACCTTCAGTGACATCGAAAGGCAGGGTGGTAACATTAAGAGTGCAACGGGAATTTCACTGTTAAATGCAGAGAAGAGAGCGGATAGGTGGAAAGAGTACATTGAAGGCCTCTATGAGGGGGAAGATGCGTCTGATGTGATAGAAGAAGAAACTGGAGTCGATTTAGAAGAGATAGGGGATCCAGTATTAGGACATAAGATCAAATAAGGCAAAAGGCATAGATAACATTCCACCACAATTTCTAAAATCACTGGGCGAAATGGGAACGTAACAACAACTCATGTTAGTGTGCAGAATGTATGAGTTTGGTGACATACTATCTGACTTTCGGAGAAATGTCATCCAGACAGTTCCGAAGACTGCAAGAGCTGACAAGTGCGAGAATTATTGCTCAATCAGCTTAACAGCTCACGCATCCAAGTTGTGACAAGAATAATATACAGAAGAAGGGAAAAGAAAAGTGTGGATGTGTTAGATGACAATCAATTTGGCTTCAAGAAAGATAAAGGCACCACAGAGGCGATTCTAACGTTGCGGTTGATAATAAAAGCAAGGCTAAAGAAAAATCAAGAGTAGTTCATATGATTTGTCGACCTGAAAAATGCGATCGACAATGTAAAATGGTGCAAGATGTTCGAAATTCTGAGAAAAATAGGGGTAAACTACAGGGAGAGACGGTTAAAATACAATATGTACAAGAGCCAAGAGAGAATGATAAGAGTGGACGACCAGAACGAAGGGCTGGGATTAAGAATGGTGAAAGACACAGATGTAGTCTTTCACCCATGTTGTTCAATCTGTACATCGAAGAAGCAGTGATGGAAATAAAAGAAGGGTTCAGCAGTGGGATTAAAATTCAGGGTGAAAGGGAATCAGTGATACGATTCGCTGATGACATTCCTATCCTGAGTGAAAGTGAAGAAGAATTACAACACATGGTGAATGGAATGAAAAGTCTAATGAGTACAGAATAAGGACTGAGAGTAAATCGAGGAAAGACGAAAGCAACGAGAAGCAGCAGAAACTTGAACAGCGAGAAATTTAACGTTAGGAGTGATGGTCATGAAGCCGAGTAGGCAGCAAAATAACCAATGAGGGACGGAGCGAGGAGGACATCAAAAGCAAACTAGCACTAGCAAAAGAGCATTCCTGGCCAAGAGAAGTCTACTAATATCAAATATCGGCCTTAATTAGAGGAAGAAATTTCTGAGAATGTACGTCTAGAGTACAGCATTCTATGGTAGTGAAACATAGACTGTGGGAAAACTGGAACAGAAGAGAATCGAAGCATTTGAGACGTGGTGCTACAGACGAATGTAGAAAATTAGGTTGACTGATAAGGAGCGAGGAGGTTCTGCACAGAATCGGAGGGGAAAGAAATATGTGGGAAACACTGATAAGGAGAAGGGACAGGATGAAAGGTCATCTGGTAAGACATGATGGAATGACTTCCATGGTATTAGGGGGAGCTGCAGAGGCCAAAAACTGCAGTGGAAGACAGAGATTGGAATACATTCAGCAAATAATTGAGTACGTATGTTGCAAGTGCTACTCTGAGATGAAGAGGTTGAGACAGGAGAGGAAATTTGTGACGGGCCACATCAAACCAGTCGGAAGATTGAAGAGTCAAAAATATATATACAGTATAATCACAAGGAAGCAGAAAAGCATAGAATGCACATCTAGATGCCACATTAGTAGAAAATTAGGTATCAGCCATAGTTAGTGCAAGATATCCCAGTAACTGAAAGTCATCTGTAGTACAATTTTTCAGCGATGGGGAATATGGCAGGGGGTAGAAAAGATTCAATGGCAGTATTGGTAATATCGACCACGTGCTGTAACCCAATGCCACAGTCACTATTATTCATTCTCTCAAAAATAAAAGCTCATCTGGTTTTGATGGTGTTTCCAATAGTGTAATAAAGATCTGTTACCATATAATAAGCAAAGTCTTATCTTAAACATCTAATGCATAACTGATTCAAGGGATTTTTACAGAGGAACTGAAACGTGGTGCTGTTAAATCTTTCTTTAAGAAAGGTGATACGGGAGATGTCAATAACCAGCCACTTGTTTCACTGCTACTATCGTTTTCCAAAATGTTCGAGAAGGTGATTTATTCTAGAATAGTATCTCACCTTATGAGCAATAATATCTTTAAAAAAAACCCAGTTTGTGTTCCAGAAGAGTTGCTCTACTGAGAATGCCATTCATGTACATGTTCACTCACAAAATTTTAGAAGCATTAAATAATGAAATTGCGCTGGCTGGTATTTTCTGGAATCTATCAAAGGCATATGATTCTATGAATCATAATATTCTCCTGATTAAGTTGAAGTTTTATGTGACTGATGGTATAACTAACCAATGGATAAAATCATATCTAACTAAAAGAAGACAGAAAGTTGTACTTAGTAAGTTAACCAACATAGTTTAGATATGTAATTCTGACTGGAGAGAAGTCATGTATGAGGTTCCCCAAGGCTTAGTAGGTCCACTATTGATCTCATATTTTTAAACGATATACTGTCTAATATACAAGAAGCACAATAAGTTATTTTTGTAGGTGACACTCGTATTGTAATCAGTCCAACCAGATCTACAGAAACAGAAGAAATGACAAACAATGTTCATAAAAGTATCATTGACTGATTTTCTGTGAATGGTCTCACCCTCAATTTGAAAAAGACACAACATATCCAGTTTACATGTCTAGGGGTACTACAACAATGAAGTGTAAAACAAGGTTGAGGACATAATAAATAGGGTGGAGAGCTCAAAGTTCTTTGTGTTCATATTGATCAGAATTTAATCTGGAAAAAGCACATTTTGGAACTCCTAAAACAACTTAGTTCAGCCTCATTTGTGCTTGGGATCATAGCAAAATTTGTGGAGAGACAGACCAGCAAGTCGACATATTTTGCACATTTTCATTCAATAATCTCATATGGAATAACATTTAGCAGTAATTCATCTGTAAGAAAGCAATACTTCATTGCTCGTAAATGTGCTGTAAGAATAATATGTAGTGCTCATCCACAATCAGCTTGTACACATCTGTTTAAGGAATTGGGCATTCTGATTACTGCTTCACAGTGTATTTATTTCCTCATGACGTTTGTTGTAAATAATCCACTGCAGCTGAAAAGGAACAATGATACACATAATTCCAATACCAAAAAGAAAAATGGCCTTCATTACTCCATATTAACGTTGTCTTTAGCACAAAAAGGAGTGCACAATGCTACAATTAAAATGTTCAATCACTTACGCAGTGATATAAAATGTCTGGCATACAGGAAAGTAAAATTTTAAAACAAAACAAAAAAAGTTTTTCCTTGAGAAATCCTTCTATTTCGTAGAAGAATTTCTATTACTGTAATGTGTAGAAGGTGTTGGGTAGGAATTACAAACTTACATCTGTATAATAAATAAACCTATAAATGTTCAGCTTGTAGCCATATTCACAACTAATTTGCAATGTGAATTTAAAATGACTTGTTCTACATCATTAGGATTAATCATTCAGCATGATCCTTGAAACATAAGACTAACTTTAGCACTTAACGGTTTCTAATCAGCAAAACTCATACACCACAGCACAGTCACAGCACGTCTTTCGTAGGGGTAATTTGACATATCTGGACCACAGACCTGCACCAGTATGAGCTTCTTTAAAGAGGTGTCTCAAGTGGATGGGGTACACATGTGGTGAATGATAATGCCCAAAAATACAGGTGTCTGGAAGAAAGCATATCATCCCTGTAGAATGAATAGTTCAGTGCTCATACTTATTTTCGATTGCACATTCGTAGAAAACTAGATTCAAGTATAGATAGAGAGATAGACAGACATACTTTCCATTCCAGTTAATACACAGTGAGGAGATTGACCAGGACTAGAACAGAAGAACACAAAATAAAAACTTACAGCAAAAAAACAAATACAAGGCTAAAGTACCTTCCACAGATTCCAAGTGAAATGATCGTCATGGAAGTGGAATGCAGCAAAAAAATTTTAAACATATTTTCAGTTATGAAGTAATGTACACTGAACAGAAGAATCGTTTTACAACAGTTATTTACAATGATGGTATGACTGTACTGAATATGTACAGATGTGAGATTGTACTAATATTTGCATTATTGTATATTATTAGCAAAACACACACCCACTCACCCACCCACAAACACACATGAACACACAAACATTAGTTGCTTCTACTAAGAAATTAGTCAACAGTGAAGAAGGAGTTAACCACCAATAAATGCTTTAGGCTCCTCTTAAGCAACTTTATTGGTTGTTAAACGATTTATGGCTGCTATCAAGTTACTGAAATTCTGCTTTAATATATAATGAACACCTTTTTGGACCGAAGTTAGTCACTTTAAATCTTTGTGAAGATTATTCTTATTTCTAGTATTGATACCATGATCTGAGCTGTTGGTTTTAAAAAAGAGATATATTTCAACCACAAAATTTGTTAAGGAAAAACTATATTGGTAAGCAGTAGTTAATATCCCTTGTTCCCTAAACAGGCCTCTACAAGATGTTTTTGAGCTCACACCGCAAATAATACTTATAACACGTTTTTGAACCCAGAAAACTTCAGCTTGGCTTCACGAGTTGCCCCAAAAAATAATCCCATGTGACATTCTGGAATAAAAGTAAGCATAGTATGTGAACTTTTTAATTTTGCATCCCCTTTTCTGACAACATCCACTTCTTTTATCTTAGAGCCTTAAGATGTAAACCTGTGAGATACCACACGTAGTTTCCAGTTGGGTAATGCCTGACTGCATAATTCATGCCTCTTTCCTGATGATACCCTTTGTTTCCTACCAGAGATATAGCAACTGACACATTGGGTAACATTTCCTGTTACACCATAATTTCCTAATTTACTTAAAAGGACATTGTGCTCAAATGCCTCTCACAGATCAGAAAATATACCAGTTGCCTGTAATTTATTTCTAAAGAATTAAGTTCATTTTCACTGTATGTGTAAGTAGCCTTCTGAATGTCAGAACCATTTAGAAATCCAAAACTAGACTAGAACAATATATTATTTGTTGTTAGGTGGTTAAGAATCTCACTGTATATTACCTTTCCCAAAGTTTTTGGGAATGCCGGAAAAAATGAAACTGGACAGAAATTTAATGGTATTTCTTTATGTCCTTTCGTAAACAATGGATTGGAGCCCAAACTCTTGTTGACCTTTGGGTGACCTTATCATAAACCCTACTGGACACTGTGATTTACAGTACAGTAAACCACTCCTGTAGATGCAAAATCTTAAATATTACTGTTGTTCAGTGTGGTGTTAGGAGAGGGAACACCCCAAGCCCATGGCTAGTTGTATGGTATATCTTATATCCATATTATTGCAGTATGTTTCATAACATTATCAGGGCACCATTCATTATGAAATCTATGTTCCCATTGTTTTTTCCATGTCTAAGATCTGAATATGGTTCTGAATTGATTAATCAATAGACTATTATATGAATATTTTATATAAATTTATTAGTTAGAACATTAAATCAGCTTTCCTGAGTGCTGGTCATAATAATAAGATTTAGTGGAGAGGGTTGTTTCTATAGAATGAGGCATTCTCAACAAGGCCTATGTTCGATAACAAAACTTCCAAAACTGTAAAGTACTAAAACTGCATGAAACTCAGTGCATCAGCTTTCAACTGTGTTTAGGTTTAATCTCAGAAACGTCTCTGCACTACAATTAATTCAAAATGGTATGTAATGTGCCTAACATAGTTCACTGCATACCGAATAGATTATGATATGTGTAAGTGAGTGAAAAATTTAGCTTTGTGCTATTGATTCATCTTGCAATGGTTAAACTTCCTGGTTGCATAATATTAGACTATAGTTGATATCACAGCTAGATTGACTGGTGTAACTACGTGTTATCATAATAAAGGCCACTAAACGTGGATATTACTTTCAATGTCACATAAGAAATATACATGGATTTTATACACTAACAACACGGAACTTTTTTATTCGTCTTTACAGGGAAAATCTCTGTTAAATGTGTACTTCAATTTTTTTGTGGTAGAACAGAACTGAATTCTGATTCTTCAGCCGAGTATGCAAACTAGTTTGCAGACATTGTGTTGTATGATACGATTTTTTCCAGCTATTTGATGAAAAATCTAGTTCACAACACAAAACTATTAAGGGGAATAGAAGACCATTTGACTGAGGCAGTCATGTGTAAATAATCTCATCTTCAAGACTTAGTTGAAGATTTGATGATTCACTCTCCCAGTTTATGTGCAATAATTTTATTTACAGTTTTGTGAACTCGAAAAAGAATGGACATCAGAAGTACCTAAAACAATATGAAGTATAATGTAGATAGGAAATATGAAAATGAAAGATTGAAATGTAAATTTAATAGTGAGAATTTACGTAATACAATGTACAACTGTTTAATATTATCTTACACGAATCTGTCAAGACCAAACAAAAAATGTTAAATTTTTTGTTTCTAGGAAGTTAGTTCTTGTATGAACCAATAAGATATAAGAACTACACAAAATTACCAATTCGGAAAAATAGAGAACTAAAGTGCACTCTTTTTGATAAATGTAGCTTTATGATGTATAATTTGTTTTGTAACGGCTGTATTATTCTGAATTGAAGTCTTACAGGACTTCTGCTGTCCACACTTAACTGAGTTGTATACTCATTTCCAACTCATGAATGCTACAAGTAAAATGGATGAAAGAGTGTGATAGAATTAATTAGTATCCATTTTTTGAGATCCAGACACTGATGAAGAAATTTGGTTCACTTTTTTGTAAATCCACGTAGTATTTGTATATTCAGTACACAAAATCAGCTTACACATGAAAATCGTATTTATGATTTAGTGTGTATTGATATTGTAACTGTGTTAAATCATAAGCGAAGTAGGAAATATATATTTCACACATCTTTCAGTAGTTATTTGTTTATAGTCTGCCCAGACTTTTCCTCTGTGGCAGTTATTTGCTTACTTAGTATCATCTCACAATAACAAACCAAAGTACTGCTTTATTAATAGGTGCCATGCTAACATTCCACTGTGAAGATGTTGACTGCTGAGTGTGTACTTTTTAAGTTAACATTCTTAACATACTTAAAAGCTCATCTAACACTAATTTATATATTTAACTGAAAGCTGATCTGTTTCCAAATTCTCATTTGTTGTAAGTACTCGACTTCTGGGTTTGAATTTATAGTTAATGTTACTTTAAAAATTTCTCATTTAATAATAATACATGTTATTACACTTCTATGTAATTTTTTGGTTTGTTTCATATCCTATGCAAGTAAGATTTTTAAGATTTCAAACTTTAAGTTAAGGGAAACTTGATACAAAAGAAAAACTTTTGAGAGAGACATCGAGCACATAAAGGTCAGAATAATCTTGACTTTATTTTCAAAAAATATACTGTCCAAATAAATTTATTAATTACATATCATTAATTACATATTAATTACATATGCAATAAATAATTTTGGGTAATTATTTTCATTCAGTTTGTGTCTCACATTCTGAATCCTCCAGCTGTGTGCAGGTTATGAATGGTGGTATATCACATTTGCATTTGACACAAGGACTGCTGTCTGCTCGAAGCTCATCACCGATGTTCAGTCTGTGTTCTCCAAAAGTGCATTGTTCACCTGCAACATTTTTGAAGTAGTGACTTAAACACAAAGGTACATAAAAAATATGATGAGCACTTAATTATGCTAGTGCAAAAGAACTGTATTGAATTGGTTACTAGGTAATCATTTGTGCAACATATGAATAAGGAAAAGACTAAAGTTTGATTCTAGTACTGTTACAATGGCAACAGAAATAAATATTTTGTGGCTGAATCACAAGCTACTGTAAAATCTTTATAGTATTACTTTAATCGTTTTTCATGCATTCTATGGACAGATTTCTGGGATGTGAGACCTTTATTTTATTTAAGTGCATCTTAATATTGCCTTGGTGTTATCAGTTATTTAATGAATCATTCCATCTAGGTTTATTTAGGTTTTCTATTTGACTATATCATACATGACGTGGGTCCTTTCCAATGTACACTGTATTAGAGTTTCTTCCTGCTCTATTTCTGTGTGCAGTGCAGAAAGAATGAGTATACAAATTCCGTTGTGCGTCTTATAATTAGCATAATCGTATCTCTGCATCCATGTGGGGCTGTAATGTATCGCTAAATTCCTGCCTTAATACTTGCTCTTGAAACCTGCAATTAGGGATGGTTGCCATCTTTCTTCAAGCTTCTGTCTGTTCAGGATTTCAGCGTCTCAGTGACAATAGCCACGAATTATACAAAAATGTGACCATTTATACAGACTTCCTTTTATACATTAAATATTCCCTGTTATACCATTTTGGTATGAGCCCCATACACACAAGCAAAGAAAAGATCTGGATAGCAGTGTAAAAGTAGGCATTATACTGTGTGTGTTTAATTGGAAATAAACTTGTTTGGTGCATTATTTTCAGACGGAGATGCCCTATGGCTCGCAGATATTTGAAAAATGATGTGATTACTGCCTTGAGCTAATGTTAAAATTTTTGTTTAAACTACCAATTTTGGTTGACTGACCATCATCACGTTCATGTATACCGAACTAGCAAAGTGTCTGATTCTTTGCTTGTGTAGACTCTATTGACTGCATAGAATTTTTTGGTTTTTCTTCAACCGATTTTATGTCATTCACAAAAGCCATTCACACTAATTATGACCATATAAGAACAGTCTTTCCTGACTGTACTTCTTACCAAAAGCGATTCTGATAGCCAGAGTCAGTGGTCTTCGTTATTCATACCTTTTGAGTTGTTGTGGTGATGTTAACATAGAAACTTTCATACCCTAACACATATCTCTTTTGAAGTCAAATACCAGTTTTCATAAATTTAGCTTCAAATATGTTTTTATGTAATGAAATATTTTTGTAACAATTTTCATTCCTTATTTCATCTGCTTATGTGTTGAATTGCCAAAAGAACACTGAAACATGTATTTTTTATTTGTAACCAAGGAACCAAATACAAATTTTCAGAGATTTTCAGAGATTTCAAAATGCTTTGTAATGAAGTATTTCCTCCTTTAGGGGTTGAAGTTACAAAAACACTAATCATGTATTTTTTTACTTTTAACTGAGAAGTTAAATACCTGTTTTCATACACACAGTTTTAGAATCGCTTTATTAGTTATTTAATAATGACTTATTTAAAAAAAACTTTCACTCACCATTTCACCCCCAGAGGAGTTAAATTTCCAAAAATGCTGAAAGACGTATTTCTTTATTTCTCACTGAGAAACCAAATATCAGTTTTCGTAGTTCAAGCTTCAAAACTGCCTTAATAGCAACGTATCTTGAAAACACCTTTCAACCCTATGTTACCCTTAGAGAAGATATTTAGAAAGTGCATTTCTTCAATGGCGCCTACAGTACAAGATCAAACCATTCTCAAAATTTCAAGTTTCTAAGCTTAGCAGTTTGGGATGGGTGATGATGAGTCAGTCAGTTAGGACATTCCATGTTAACACACACAGAGATTGAAATAATACATGAGTTACTGTCTGCTAAATGATGTAATTGTTAATGGCAATATACGCTAATAAAATGTCACATTCTCACTTAAAATCATTTACAGCACCATATTAGGCTAATCTAAAATCATTGACATCTGATAACAAAACCATGAATTTGTCAATGAAAATGAAAGATGAGATACACAGTTATGTAGCCCATTATGAATAAACCTTATCGTAAAAATACAAATACTTTGCATTTGTACACAGGTACCTTTTGTCACATAAGAATATAAATTAAATCGTCAACATGTAAACTGTGCTAAGCACTACATTCTTTTACGTTACACATTTATATGTTGAAGATGTAATTTATATTACAATGTGACAAAAGATAAGCCTTTATAGATTGTAAGCATTAATGTTTTTATGAAACAGTTTGTCCATAATAGGTTGTTAGTTGTACGTTAACAGTGAGAAACAGCAAGCTGTATGGATAGGTTTAACGGAGAAGAGTTAGTCAATATAGACCTCATGTCCAGGTTCACTGAATGCAGTGGAAGAGCAGCAGAAAGACGGTGTGATAAAAATGTACATCTTTCGTCTCAGGGTTGCTGCAATACCCCGTGTGTTGTGTTGCACATTTTAGTGGCTGTGAATTACAGACTTTTTCACTATCATGAAGGTATTTTTAACAGAAATAAAGCTAACGAGGCAAACAAACTGAACTAATCATAATTTCACTATTACTCTGGAAACATCTCTGAACAAAATCCGAAGTTTTGTGTTCATTTTGTATAGGTCAACATAAAACATCTTATCAAATATCAGAAAACGAAGGCAAAATGGTAAGCCCTCATCCTAGTACAAGTATTGCATTGTTATAAATTAAATTTTGTTTTTTGTATGTTGGCACATTTTGAGCAATTTTTTAGTTACATGTCAGCCTGGTTTGTGAAATAGCTTTACCTCTGTGGTTTTTATAAAGTACACACTTTGTGTATGTATCCTTCAACTGGAAAATCAGGAATACTGTAGAATTATAATATTCTTTGTTAATTGGTATAATTTGTAATGGATGTTCGTCTAAAGATGTTTAAAGGCTCTTCCACATGTTCCAATGTTACAAATGGGATTCCAATGTGACCATATTCATAGCTGAAGGCATTCCTATATCTGAATCACCAGTGAAAATACTGAGGAAGCGCACAGATCGAATCAGATGCTCATAAATTAAAGATACATTAAATCACTGCCATCATAATTGTATCACAAGGCAGGACGTGATACATTCAATATAAATACTTATTTATGAGAAATATGTTGACGAAAGGTGCCACATCTGCTCAATGCAGAACAAGTGCAATAACAAGTCCATTAGCAATGCTATGATCGCTTACAAAAACCCAACTGATTTTGCGGAAGCTTTGTTACTATTGCTAAGGCAGGTGTCCACCACAGTACAATATATGAGAAACAGCAATCAGTTGGTTTATGTGTGCCAAAAAGTCGAGGTCTGTTGCTGGATATGTTAGAATCAATGTTTTCTGGGATGCAAAAGATATTCCTAAAGGAAAAATGGTAAATTCTACACAAATGTTGTCTGCCAACTGGTAGAAGAAATACTTGAGAATTGCCCTTCATCTTTCATTGGGATAATAACAGCTGCTTTGGTACTGAGACGGCTGAGGAATCTGAAGTATGAATTGTGTGATAAATAAAATGAAAAATAAAATGGAACATTTACGCTGTTCACCAGAATGGGAACCGTTTAATTTCTACCTTTCCTGTCATTCAGGGATATATACTATGGAAAATATTTTGAATCTAGTGACGTATTTACGAATGTATTGCAAACCTTGTAGAATCATATTATGCGATTTGCTGGTGTCAAATGCATTGACCTAAACAGGGCTTATGTCAAATGTAGAAAACAATATTTAAGTGTAATCTGAAAAAAATGAGTTGAACACTATTATAAAACTACTGGGAAGCAATATGAATTATGTACAAAGCTTCATGAACATACTCTTCAGACTGAAGACCCCACAACAATGACATGATTAATTTAAAAATATCTCTGAGGATGCGCTTCAGTAGAGTAGGAAGAAGTGCTCATCACAGAATTCTATAATTGATTTGTTGTCTCCATATGCCATTATTAAAAGACTGGTCAAAGCATGACTGTTAGCATATAAAACCAGTTAGAGATATCTTAACAGTCATGTTTTGTCTAATCTTTTAATATTGACAAGTTATGCTTGGAGCAATGTTGTAGTTAACAAAATGCTTCGGTACCCATTATAGTGTGAAGGATAGTCGAACTATATAGGTTATTATGTAGTTGTAATTAAATCACATTGCGATCAAGACTACTAAAATTTGTAATATATACCCTGAAGAGAACGAACATAGATGTGTACTCAAATATGTAATTCTGTCAATATTAGGATCAAGCCATTGGAGCTTTTGAGAGATTGTCTTCAGTCACAATGTTTTAATAGTGCTCATAACAATCAAGGGTATTAATGAATGTATGTGTTATGAAACAGTTGTCAAACTAATGTTCATGAATTGTCTCTGCAGAGTTTTCAAGGATTAGCAATGATGTAACTCATATTTAGTACCATACTTCCATATTCTGATAAATGTTATCCCTATAAATTAGGCTACCCCAGCCAACGAATCTGTAACTCACTGAACGAAAATCTATGGTAGAAACTGATTTCATAATTTTTACTTCACCTATGGTATTCTTAGCAGATACAGTCTCCTTAAGTTTCCTTTTCTCAGAACTCGCTTTATCAGAAAACGTGTATTTTGTACACCTGTAAATTCTTTTTATATCTGCCACTACCACTGTTATTCTTATTGTCATTATTATTTTTATTGTTGTTATATTTCTAGTACTATTAGTGGTAGCAGCTACAGTAGTACAAGAACTTCCAGTATTAACTTTATTAATTCATAGTAGGTATAATTTAGTCACATTGCCACTTCAGACATTTAGAAGCATTTTAATATTATTTGTCATATTAAAAATGTTATTTCTTAGGCAAATATGGTGTAAAAATGGTACTATATGTGTGCAGCTCAGGTCTGATGTGAGACAGGGCCAGATGACTCTGATCAGATCTGGTTAAATAACTAAATAAATAAAACAAAAAGTAAATATGAGAATCCCATTCCGTAAGTCACGTTTGCAAAATATTGACACGATTTATCTATGAAAAACAGAAAGAGTGCTGGAAACCGACGCTGGAAGAATTACGAGTCGCACCATGGACATGGGGAAAAGTTTATGTTAGAATGACTGGACGATCAATCAACACCAGGATCACAGAATATAAGCAACATTGCAGGCTGAGGCAGGTGGAGAAATCGGCCACAGCAGAGAAAGCGCTGTGTGAGGCCGACTACGTAGTGAAATTCGCCGACACGGTAGTTCTGGTCTTAGAGAAGAGCTATCATTCCCACTTGTTCAGAGAAACCAACATTAGAAAAGCTTCAACAAGAAAGAAGGAAACTTCATGATAAACGGATCCTGCATTCCTGTGCTGCAGCGAACGACCACTACAGGTAGCAAGAGTAGAACTGCACCGGAAATGACATGGAAAAATCCCTTGGACGTCGGCGGGCCGGGTACATATAATCTGCGGCCACGAGCTCGATTCCAGTCTATCACCAGCAACGGAGGCTGAAGCTTTTGCAATACCCACCGAGCGAGGTGGCGCAGTGGTTAGACACTGGATTCGCATTCGGGAGGACGACGGTTCAATCCCGCGTCCGGCCATCCTGATTTAGGTTTTACGTGATTTCCCTAAATCGCTCCAGGCAAATGCCGGGATGGTTCCTTTGAAAGGGCACGGCCGACTTCCTTCCCCATCCTTCCCTAATCCGATGAGACCGATGACCTCGCTGTCTGGTCTCCCTCCCCCAACTTTCGCAATACCAAGCACTCGCGCTGGCGGAACAACAGAAAAATCATCAAACGAACGTCAGTCGAAGAATCCGAGACAGAAGCCTGGGAGAATTGTTTGAGTTCGGAAGAAGTGTAGAGACATCCAAAACAATAATGACCCTCCATTTATCTTACAAGACTAACTGAAAAAGGCAAACCTGCATTTATAGAATTTGTAGATTTAGAAAAAGCTTTCGACGATGTTGACTATAACACACTCTTTGAAATTCTTAAATTATGAGGGATACAGTACAACACATACAGTATCTCTCCAACTTGTACAGCGCCTGAGCTGCAGTTGTAGGAGCAGAAGGACATGAAAGATAGGCAGCAGTTGAGCAGGCAGTGAGACAGGGTTGCAGTGTATCACTTCGTGTTATACAGTTTGTGCATTAAGTAAGTATTAAAGGAAACTTCGAAATGGAGACAGAAGTTCAGAGGAACGAAATAAAAATTTGAAAGTTTTCCAGTGGCATGGCAATTGTGTGACAAATGGCAATGGACGAGGAAGACCAGATGAACAGAATGGATAGTCCTTGAAAATATGCTGTAAGATTAACATCAACAAAGTAAAATAAGGATTCCGAATGATTTTGTTTTTGTTGTTGTTTTTGGTGCTGCTGCTGTGGTCTTCAGTCCAAAGACTGGTTTGATGCAAATACACAAAGTCATCTACTACTTTTAATGTCTCATTTCCTAATCTTATTTCCTCAGCAGCGACTGAATTAATTCCACTACCTTTGTTTTACTTTAGGTGATGTTCACCTTATAATCTCTCTTCAAGATACTATCCATGCTGTTCAACTGCTTTTCTAAGTCCTTTGCTGTCTCTTACAGAATTACAGTTTCATTGGCAGACTAAATGGTTGTTACTTCTCCACCCTGAACTTTCATTCCGTTACAAATTTTCTTCTTGTTTTCATTTACTGTTTGCTTAATTTATAGGTTGAATCACATGGGAAATATAGTTGCAGAGCTTTTATCAAAACAGGATGCCGCCAAAATAATGTGAGACTTAGTACAGTAAATAATTTGCAATTGCAGGAGTACTGTTCAAATGGCTCTGAGCACTATGGGACTTAACTTCTCAGGTCATCAGTCCCCTAGAACTTAGAACTACTTAAACCTAACTAACCTAAGGACATCACACACATCCATTCCCGAGGCAGGATTCGAGACTGTAGCGCCTAGAACTGTTCGGCCACCTCGGCCGGCCAGGAATACTGCCGGTATTATTGAGCGATCAGATAACGAAATTCCGAAGCGACACACTAAAGAGAGTTTTTCATTTACTGAAGACTGATAAGATTGAATCTTGTGTTTACCATTACCCAACCAACACAGCACTCGAAAGACCTCATAAATTTTAGCGGAATATCTAAATCATTATGTGGGAATTAAGCAGGAAAATGGAATGAATGGTTGCATTTTGCCACTTTTATACCACATTCATGGACTGGTTTCACCCCATTCGAGCTATTTTTCTGAAGAGTATGCAATATTCATGGGATACTACAATGGGATCCGGCCAAAGTACAATACAACTATGATGATTACATAACGTGACTACAGGACAGGATGTACCAAATGTATCAATTGCCATGGAGTTTTATTCAGGAATGTAAGGAAAAGAATAAGGGATCTTATTATCGCACGAAAATCTCCAAAGAATTTAAGACAGGAGACATAGTGTTATTACATGACGGAAGTATGAGAGTAGAACATCAAAGAACTTAACAAGCCCAAGGACACGGCCTTTCGCTGTTGTGAGGACTCGAGGAGCAAATGTAGTGTCCCAGTTAACGAATAAGAAGTTCATAGCAGTGCATGCAAATAGATTGCTAACATCATGCCTTTCAACAGCTGCGGTTGCCCGGAATATAAAATAGTTGGGGATTCAAGGATATCTTTCGGCTGTGATAAAATCAGGTTGAAAAGTTCCGAAATAGTAGTGAAAGAACATACTAAATTCTATCTTATAAACGATTAAAGCCGATTTGACATATTAGAATACTAAGGGTATAGGTGAGGAGACATTGTGATCGGTCCTCAGACATAGGTCATTAGCCTCTATTAGCCTAACACTGCCAGCATCAGCAAACGTTCGAACTAGAGCTACAGATCCAGTTATAGAACACGCATTTCCATCTATGTGTTAGTAACCACCACCTCCCTTGCAACCAGAGAAATTATTATTAGTTATATTAAATGCAGCATCCAGTGTACCAAGCTGAAAGAAGAGAAATGTTATGACCATTTGCATGTGAGCTGTAATGCGGCCCATGGGTAGATTTCAGAAGCAATGCACCCCCTCCCCCCCCCCCCTCCCCCTCAAGTGAAATTCACGCTAACCACAGTGATTCATCACTGTATGCACAGGTTTGCAGATGAAGGATGGAAAAGACGTGATTACATATTGTATATATATTTGTGCTTTAGGGATATATTAATTATACTAACGAAAAATCTGTTATGTATATTTATACTGAAAAACCTTTGTATTTATGTATGTATAGGTACACATCGATGTAACTTGCATGAGAAAGAGTTATAAAATTAGTTCCTAAGATCTGAGGACAAATCTTCTCTCGGGGTGTGTGATGTAATGACCAAATCATCAAGGGCTGTGTCAGAAAAAAAAGAAATATCATCTAAGAAATAACTTGGTATATAAAATGGAGATATACAGTGCCAATCGCATTTGCTGGCTCAATATGGGGTAAGACACATTAAGAAACCACTGATTCCACACTCTCTGGTTGCGAATTAGACTCAATAGGAGATGCAGTCATGCACTATCTGTAAGCAAACATGTGAAATGCAGTACATAGAAGCCACCAAACATCAAACAGGACAAAATTCCTGCTAACAGTAAAGTTCGACCCCTTCAGCGCCTTGGATGATCAATAGCTGATAGCAGAAAGTATGTGACTGAGAATTGTACACAATTACGCTTGTACGCAAAATAGGACTTGTAAAAAGATGCCTTTATGTACCTCCAAACTGTGCCTAGTGGTTTCCTTTGTGCATTTGCCTGCATGTTCCATTATCTGGTTATCACTTCTAATGTGATGTGCATTTGTACCTAAGGGTTTGATTAGAGCAATAGAAACTGGCTTAGGGTTTGATTAGAGCAGTAGATATTGGCTCTCCTTAATGATACGCTTTGTGCACTGTCATTGTTAGACTTTACTGTGTGTACCTTATTCCTAATACAGTGTTCGGCCAGTGTGGCCGTTTGTTCTGGTGATCGATTGAATAATCTAACAATAATGTGGGGTTCCAAGCCCCATCTGTGTTTTTCACGTTCTTTAAGTAGGTCTTAGGACTCAAGTAATAACCCAGTGTCTCTGCTCTTCAGCATGTTCATGTAAACACATGAAGAAGAATTAAAAGCAGAACATAAACTAATCCAGTGCCTTATTCCCTTAATAACACTATGGCTGCCTCCTTTGCCTGACGTCCGAGTCATTTTGTGGTGTCTCCAACTACAGTTGTTATCTCACCCCTTGCATGTAGCTGCTCACGTGCTTCAGATGGATAACCTTAAATTCCAACGCATCTCCAATCCAAATGAAGTTTAAACTAAGTATTTTGTACACATTTTTAATGGTGTTTGAAGAAACATACATTGGTGACGATCTTGCAGATGCACTAAATTTATAAAATTTTGTTTACAGTTGCAGAATCTTTCTGACATTAGCTGCGTTAGGTATGAAGATATTGCCTGTTGGTGACACAAGAAAGTGTGTGCCCGACTGGGACCCGAACCTGGATTTCCCACCTTTCGCATGTGGGTGCCTTAACAAATTTGGCTATCTGAGCACACTTCGAAGAGCAACCCAGACTTCCATATGTCATACTGTTTATAACCCTATCGCTCCCAACTTTATATGCGTTCCCACCGGAGGGTTTCAGGGACACAAACGTATTCATTGTTAGTATTAAGATCGTAATTTTGCTCGTCGAGGTTTGTGATACTTATTTTTAACAGTGTCTGAGGAGACAGACAACATGTGTCACCAACAGGTAATATCTTCGTACCCAGCGCAGAGATTCCGCAATTGTCAATAAATTTCATAAATTTAGTACAGCTGTACGATCGTCACCAATGTCTGTTTCTACAGACATTGTTAAAAATATGTAACAAACGTTGAATACGTTTGTCTGCCTCAAATAGTTGCGACCGCCGTGATCGTATACCATATGACATATGGACGTTTAGGTCAGTCCTGGAAGCATGCTCAGATAGCTAAAGTGGATAGGGTGACCACTCACGGGCAAGCAGAAAATCTGGGTTCTTATCATGGTACATCACAAATTTTCAAGTCCCACTAACGTCTTCATACCTAATGCAGCTAAAGTCAGAAAGATTTCACAGTTGTGAATAGATTTCAGAAGTATGTTGTGGCCCAAGTTGGGTTACGACACTTTAGTATTCTCTTTGACGTTCAGTATTTTTATAGTTTCTCCTTTAGTCCAATAATTTCAATATTTCTTGTGTCTTCCAGGAATTTCTAACAGGCCTTGTTGTTTTATCCGGTTTGTGCTCTGCTGCCTTCACTTTTTCATCTGTCAAAACTAGCAATTCACTTCTATTGTATTCATTGCTTAATGCTCCCTCTGCTACTCTCAGCAGATTCTGGCTTTTTCAATTTATTCATGTTCCGTGTCCTTAATTTCCCATGTTTCTGAAATTTATTTAGTTTCAATCTACAATTCACAACCCATAAATCTTGGCAAGAAGCCACATCTGTCTTTGGTAATTCTCCACGGCTGTGAATAAAGTTTCGCCACAGGGACGATAGTAAGACGTGTACTAGTGCTTAGTCAGCAAGGTATCAGACAAGATGAGACTTGTTGATGTGTTCAAACTCGCACATGTCTTATTACTGCTATTTCAGAGATGGGGATGCACATGTGTCAAGTTGCTGCCCGACAGGAGCAGTTGTGTGCTAGTGGACTGTCAGGAGCAGTCTATAATGCTGAAGAAGGAAATGTGTTGGATATTTAACAGTTATCTCTGTGATAGTTTCTCTAAGTACATTTGTGTGAGGCATGGTGTCGAGGCGAAACTACGATTTATCCTATACGGGAACTTCAATGAGACAGCAACATGATTACTGAAACCATTTACAAGACATATAAAAATCCTGTGGCTGTAACATATTAAGTGGAATTAGCTGACCTTAAAATGGCTGTACTCTTAGATGAGCTGTCTCTGATAATGTGATAGTTTCGTGTAGACTGTTGCCTTTTTCACCTGGATATAACGCAAGATCTTGCTGAGATTTTTAATCAAGTGGTGATGTGTGATTACCTAATATCAAACCATGGCTTCTGTGTGCGAGAAGACTATCAGGGAACAGCAGTGTGATTGTGAACAAGGATGAGACAGTTAGAATAAACAGTTTATCATGGATTAGTTCCAGCTGTGGAACAAAGATATTCAACAAATTTGTATATCAGATCAGAAGCACAAGAGTGAACAAAGATATCAGTAACTATCGTATTGACTTCATAAAGTGCAATAATGTGCGTCTACAAGACGTTTTACGTGTTCCTTGGAACGTACAATTTCAAACCACGGAGTGGAAGGTGCGTTTAATCCTGTGTAAGTCTGTCTAAGCGCATTAAACACCAACAAATAGTATCACAACGTGCTCCTCTGTACTTTGCGCCATTCACTTGTGTGTGGTGTAATCTAGCGAACAACCTACAAGACAGTTGTTGTGTTGCGTTTAATAGAGTTTTACCTTTTTTTCTACTGGGGCAATAAGAGTACACAGAAACTGACTGGTGTACAAGCAAACGTTGCAGACAATCAAGACTGAGAAAAGATTATAAACAATGTTAAATCTGCCACCAAGTTTTAGTTATTTACCTGTAAAATAAGTGGAAATTTTTAACACAGACTACAACTGGGACAACAAAAGTATTATACGTAAGTGTTATGTAAAACCTGAAAAAAACATTTTTCTCAGTCCAGAACACTGTTCTCCACAATACTGTCAGATATAGATAGTGCTGAATTTAGACTGTTTACACAAATAATGTTATTCTGCAGGTCTTAAGAAAAGGAAGCAATGTATCGAACAGGCTTAAGCAATTCCCTATAAAGGATATTACTCCTTTCAGTTGACATGTTATACACACACAAAAGAAACTCCAATTGGAAAAAGAACATGCTATTGTAGATGCGCAAGCAAGGCTCACAAAGTTCTTTGTACACAATATGTAGAAAAATGTAGAGAATACATCAGTATTTACTGGAAATGCCAACGGAAAGTCGCCACATGGTGTTGTACTCGCAGATAATGATGGATGCTAGGACGTTTACTACATTAGAATATATACGAAAAGATCTGTTTATAAACCTCCGTTCCCATTTGGATCTACTTAGAAACAGTGGTTATATTTTATCTAAAAGCACATGATTTGAACATTATGCATCTAGAGACAGCAGAACCACTTGAAGAGTTAAAAGCTGATTGAATAACTACATTTGACGACCATTCGTTTGGTAAAGTGGAGAACTTGCAGTTCTTCACGCAAATTCCGCCAGTGTATGGGAAAGAGTCCGTGTCGCCAAAACAGTGACGTATTCGTGTCGTCACAGATCCTGTTATATGATTGGTTGACAGAAGCGAAACGAGCAGCCGCTATGTTGATCAAAGTGTTTACGAAGACAACATGTTTTGTTTGGTGCTTTTCGTAGTTATACTTGCGTTTACAAAAATATGCAATTCAGGTGATACATCGCATTAAAGACCTCCCCAAAAAGCGCCACTTTTTGTATGATTTGTTGTGCTAAAGTGTCAGGAAATGTGATATTGGCGGCTAAACATGCCATATATCTAATCTTAAAGTTATATTTTAGTATTATTTAATAACTGATTACAAAAATTAAAGGAGATACACTCTGTAAACTTCTTGCACAGCCCTGGTTCCATAGTTCTGATCGGTATATGTTGCAAACTTCCCCAGTATGCCAATCACAATCCGCGCCTATTCAGACATAAAACAACGTCGAAACATTTGTAAAGTACAGCAAGCAGGATGCATTATCTTCTTGCCCCCTAAAAAGGTGCTTGGTGAGGTGAGCCAGAATTGAAAATTTCAAAAAACGTTAAGTGATGATAGTTCTTTTATTGTACCACCAGTGGAACGTAATGTCAAGTAGGCCTACAATCGAAAATTATAAAAAGCTATATTAGCCAGTCAATAATGACAACTATATATTTCTTAAGTAGAACACGATGCACTATCATCTTCCTTCTTAACATGGTGCTTGATAAGGTGAAGGATTACGGAAAAGCTTCTAAACGCGTCAGGGGGCGAAACTTCACTTACTGTAGCCTCCTTCCATTGAACGTAATTGGCAATAACTGTCGTACTGTGTTACACAGTACGAGGTATGTTCAAAAAACTCCGGAACATTCGTAATTTCGCGCCAATGGTGTGCTGGAGCGAAATGCGGTTGGCATCTCTGCCCACGCCTGTGTTTAATGTGTAACTGCCGGAAGTTTCATTGTTGTATGTCTGTTAGTTACTGTTCAGTGCTGTATTGAGTAAAACGCTGTGTCGCGCAGTTCGCGAATTTAGAGATGGCAAAGATAGAAGAGCAATGCTTCTGCATTAAATTTTACGTGAAACTCAAGAAAACCTTTAGAGAGACGCACAAAATGGTGTAGGAAGCCTACGGTGATGAGTGATTAAGCCGATTCGGTGTTACGAATGGTTCACATGGTTTAAAAATGGACGGACTGAAGTTAAAAATGACCCTCGACGTCTGCCGACGACGCTCATGTCAGGAACGTTAACGAAATTGTGCGTGCCAATCGAAGACTAACTGTCCGAGAGATTGCAGAAGAACGTAACATTTCAGTTGGATCATGTCATGAAATCCTGACACGGTATCTTGGAATGCATCGCGTTGCGGCCAAGTTCTTCTCATGGCTCATGAGTGAAAACGAGACAGTCCTTCGCTGCGGAATCTGCGAAGGGCTATTGGATCGTGCAAATGAGACCGAGATGTTGCTTAAGAGAATCGTAACTGGTGATGAGACGTGGGTTTACGGTTATAGTGTTGGGACCAAGATTCAGTCTTCATAATGGGTCGGGAAAGGTTCTCCAAGACCATACAAAGCTCGTCAGGTCAGGACAAATGTCAAAGCCATGTCGATAGTTTTCTTTGACTTTGAAGGATTAGTTCATCATGAATTCGTGCTGCAGGGACAAAATGTTAATCGATGGTACTATCGGGACGTTTTGTGAAGCCTGCGAGAAAATTTGAGAAGGAAACAGCCTGACAATTCATAGCTTTTCGTCGCTATAACACACCAGCACATTCATCCCTGTTGGTGGGTCACTATTGCACAGAAAACGAAGTGTGCTGCCTCATCCTCCGTACTATTCAGACCTTGCCCGGGCGAATTTTTTTTATTTCCAAAGTTGAAAGCCCCGTAGAAAAGACAAAGGTTTGCAACAACACACGAGATAAAAGAAAATTCGCTGACGGCGCTTCGCGCGATCCCCTAAGAGGCGTACCAAGACTGCTTCCGGAAGTGGAAAGGGAGCGGTGTATCAATTGTGGAGGAGAGTATTTCGAAGGAGACCATGCACAATAAGTGAAAGGTAAGCTTAGAAAAATTTTATGGAGAAAGTTCCAGAATTTTTAGAGTAGACCTCCTAAGTAAAGAAAACGCTTTACATTGTGCTAGTAAATACTTTCACATGTAGCAAAACAAAATACACTGCTCTGAAAAACTTAAGGACGAGTTACATAAAATAACATATTAGCTGTATGGTGGGAATGAATGGAAGTGCGGGAGCATGTTGTCAGAGATCTGCCTGTCGTCCACAGAAAGTTGGACGTTACATAGTGTGAAGTCAGCGTGACAGTAGCTCGAAATGGGTCTGGCCCCGCAACACGAATCAGTTTAACGTACGTGTAACGATAGCATGCTCAGTCAGCGAGCATTTGCGGGGCACATTGATGGTGTTCGGCATTATAACAAGGCCCAGCAACAACATTTGGATGATGTCACACTGGGAAGACACAAAAGGAAATTGGAAGAATAACGAATTGTGACGAGTGGAGCCCAGGAGTTTGGTATTGCTCACAGCATTGTTTCACGTGCATGAGAAGCGTTCCAAAGCACAGCCTGAGCTACCCAAAGAAGAGGCGGTCTACCACGATCTACTATAGCAGCAAATGTTTGGTACATTGCGCAACAAGCAAGAAAGGACCCGCGACAAATAACGGGTGCAACTGCAACTACATTTAGCAGGACTACCAGGCATGGAATCTCATGCCCTACAGTGGCACGGGGTGTTCTCTCTGCTCGATGACGAATACGCTGTATTCTGTTGACACTCGCACGTCGGCGGCGCTGTCTGCTGGTTGGCTCTGAGCACTATGGGACTTAACTGCTGTGGTCATCAGTCCCCTAGAACTTAGAACTACTTAAACCTAACTAACCTAAGGACATCACACACATCCATGCCGGAGGCAGGATTCGAACCTGCGACCGTAGCGGTCGTGCGGTTCCAGACTGTAGCGCCTTTAACCGCTCGGCCACTCCGGCCGGCGCTGTCTGTGATGGTGCCAAGGGTACAGGTACTGGTCCAACGAGGAGTAGGTCTGCACGCTCTTCTCGGATGAGAGCAGATTCAGTCTGAGTGATTCTGGGTGTACCGTCATAAGGCGAGAGGTAGGAGCACTTAACGCACCTAGGAACCTTGTCAAACATGTTCGTTTTGGTGGTCCTGGTGATGGAAGTATAATGCTCCATGGGCAACCTGGCCTCCAAATCTTTGATCACGGTACACTCACTGGGCAACGTTATTGTGACTCTGTGCGTCGTTTCGGGGGTGCAGTAGGACCTGACTTCATTTTACGGATGACAATGCGCGACCCCATTGAACAGCACAGGTGCGCGAGCTCTTGAAGCAAGAGGTTATTCAGCGAATGGACTGCAATGCCAGTTCCTCCGAATTAAATGCCATCTAATACGCTTGGGATGCGTTGGAGAGGTATACTGCAGCACGTTCACGTGCACCAACGACGACCCAGCAGTTGTCAGCCACGCTGCTGGGGAGTGTAATGCCCTACCATTAGAGCTCCATACCAACCTTGTGATGCCGAGCGCTGTGCAGAGCATGTATTGCTGTCCACGGTAGTCAACTTAACTTTGTGTTCTGCCTTACTGCAGGTCTTGTCATGGGGCAAGCTCGTCAGAGAGGTCCACCGCATGGGCGTCTAGGGAAGTGGTTGCAGTGGAGGTTTCCCGTTACCTTCCACTGATGATGATGGAATAATAATGAGGACAACACAACACCTAGTTCCTGAGTGGAGAAAATCTTCGAACCAGCCGGGAATCGATCCCGGGCCCCTTGGCGTGGCAGACCGCCGCACTGACCACAGCGGACTTGGTAGTCAGACACCCTATTTAGAACCATGTCCTGCATTTTTTAATATCTTGCGGATCATCAACAATTACGGTGACTTCAGCGTAATTACTGTCTTTGATAAAAGTGTAATTTCTGTTCGTGTCACTGCGTATCTCTTTCAGCTGGAAACTGTTACAGTTCTTTCTAAGTATGGTCCAAGTTTCAGCGAACTACTTTGCCAGGAACCAACCCGTAATGGAAAAGTTTTCTGGTTGATGTTCCCACACCAGTGTAAATGATTGATTTTAGTGTGTCAATGGATGCAACTACAGCTTTTTTTTTCTCGCAAAATGTTAAAATACGAAAAAAGCTATTATCTGTTTGCGATGCCTGCAAATCAACTGTTTTTTTGCTTAATTTCATGCCAACTGCATACAGTTTCCAATGTAAAGCAATGTAAACTGGCATTACCTGTAAAATGCGATAAAAGCTTCTTACTCGATAAAGAGAGCACTGTAGTATGGGATTGTAAGCCCGTATGTGTCTCAAAAGCTAGACGACAGCCACTCATCAATTCATACACTATAAACTCATTCTATACACAGAATGAACTATGAGAACAGGAGCAGGTAATCAGAGATCGAACTACTTTGTCATATCTTTGCTGTCAGGGAGAAAAAAGGAGAGCCAGTGGTTCATAGTTCAAACATCTTTGACGTTGAAACTTCCTGGCAGATTAAAACTGTGTGCTCGACCGAGACTCGAACTCGGGACCTTTGCCTTTCGCGGGCAAGTGCTCTACCAACTGGCAGAAGTAAAGCTGTGAGTACCGGGCGTGAGTCGTGCTTCGGTAGCTCAGATGGTAGAGCACACTCCGCTGCAGAGTGAAAAACTCATTCTGGAAACATCCCCCAGGCTGTGGCTAAGCCATGTCTCCGCTATATCCTTTCTTTCAGGAGTGCTAGTTCTGCAAGGTTCGCAGGAGAGCTTCTGTAAAGTTTGGAAGGTAGGAGACGAGATACTGGCGGAAGTAAAGCTGTGAGTACCGGGCGTGAGTCGTGCTTCGGTAGCTCAGATGGTAGAGCACTTGCCCGCGAAAGGCAAAAGTCCCGAGTTCGAGTCTCGGTCGGGCACACAGTTTTAATCTGCCAGGAAGTTTCATATCAGCGCACACTCCGCTGCAGAGTGAAAAACTCATTCTGGATCTTTGACTTTAGCACCAAGTGGGCTACATAGATCGAACAATGAGAACAAAAATAGTGCAGCAGAGAGTCACAGGTCGAACTAACAGAGCCAGTGGCAGCTCTGAGGTACGTAGAACAAACTAAGAAAACAAAGATGGCGGTGCACGGGTCGAAGTTCGAAGTAGCAGAGCAAAATAGGCTCTCTGTTGTGCGTATTAACTGACTCTATCATTTTTTATGTCAGTAAAATGTTGGATTCAGACTGGGCGAGCAAGTTCCTCCTGCAGCTATCCTCGCGTCTACCTGCCTAAGTCCTAGGAATGGCTGATTTGAGTATTTAATTCAATCTCTCTATTGCATTCGTACTTATCTGTATTTCACTGAAAATATCTGCACAAACTGCAAATGTCGCGTGTCTTGTTTGGAAACAGACTTGTTCCATTCAGTCACGGTATCTGCTGTTGACAACAGTAATCTACATCTATATAGATACACCGCAAGCAACTTTATGGTGCGTGGCGGAGGGTACCCTGTAACACTATTAGTCACTGCCTTCCCTGTCGCATTCGCAGATAGAGCGAGGGAATAACTAATATCTATATGTCTCCGTGTGAGCCCTTATTTATCTTATCTTCTTGGTAATTACACGAAATGTACGTTGGCGGAAATACAATCGTTCCGCAATGAGGTTCAAATCTCAGCCTCTAAATTTTCTCAAGAGCGTTCCCCAAAAATAACGTCACTTCCCTTAGGGACTCCCTTTTGGGTTCCCAAAGCATCTCCCTAATACACTGAAGAGCCAAAGAAACTGGTACACGTGACTAATATCGTGTAGGGCCCTCGCGAGCGAGCAGAAATGCCGCAATACGACGTGGCATGGATTCGACTAATGTCTGAAGTAGTGTTGGGGGGAGGGGGGGGGGGGAAGTTGACATCATGAATCGTGCAGGGCTGTCCATAAATCTGTAAGAGTACGAGAGGGTGGATATCTCTTCTGAACAGCACGTTGCAAGGCATTGCAGATATTCTCAATAATATTCATGTCTGGGGAGTTTCGTAACGAGCGGAAGTGTTTAAAGTCACATGATTGTTCCTGGAGCCACTCTGACGTGTGGTGTGTCGCATTGTCCTGCTGGAATTGACCAAGTCCGTCGGAATGCACAAAGGATATGAATCGATGCAGATGATCAGACAGGAGGCTTACATACGTGTCACCCGTCAGACTCGTACACAGGAGTATCAGGGGTCCCATATAAATCCACGTGCACGCGCCGCACACCATTACAGAGCCTCCATCAGCCTGAACAGTCCCCTGCTGACATGCAGGATTCAGAGATTCATGAGGTTGTCTCCACCCCCGTACACGTCCGTCCACTCGATACAATTTGAAACGAGACTCGTCCGACCAGGCAACATGTTTCCGGTCATCAACAGTCCAATGTCGGTATTGACGGGCCCGGGTGAGGTGTAAAGCTTTGTGTCATCCAGTCATCAAGGGTACACGAGTGGGGCTTCTGCTCCGAAAGCCCATATCGATGATGTTTCGTAAAATGTTTCGCACGCTGACACTTGTTGATGGCCCAGTACTGAACTCTGCAGCAATTTGCGGAAGTTTTGCACTTTTGTGACGATGAACGATTCTCTTCTGTTGTCGTTGGTCACGTTCTTGCAGGATCTTTTTCCGGCGGCAGCGATGTCGGAGATTTAATGTTTTACCGTATTCCTGATGTTCACGGTACGCTCGTGAAATAGTCGTAAGGGAAAACCCTACTTCATCGCTACCTCGGAGATGCTGTGTCCCATCGCTCGTGCGCCGACTATAGTACCACGTTCAAACTCACTTGAATCTTGATAACCTGCCATTCTAGCAGCAGTAACCGACCTAACAATTGCGCCAGGCACTTGTTCTCTTATATAGGCGATGCCGACCGCAGAGCCATATTCTACCTGTTTACATATCTCTGTATTTGAATAGGCACGCCTATACATTTCTTTGGCGCTTCATTGCATATGCGTATTCTTCGAACCTATCAGTAAAAAATTTAGCAGCGCTCCTATGAAGTACGGCGATGTCTTCCTTTAATCCAAACTTGTGCGGATCCCAAACACTCGAGCAGTACTCAATAATGGGTCCCATATACGGTCTCCTTTACAGATGATTCACACGGTCCTAAAATTCTCGGAATAAGCCAAAGTGCGCCATTCGCTTTCCCTACTACAATCCTTAGATGCTCCTTCCATCCCATATCGCTTTCCGACGGTACACTTCGTTATTTAATAGACGTGACTGTGTCAAGGAGCACACTATTAATGTTGTATTCGAACATTACGGGTTTGTTTTTCCTACTCGTCTACATTGGCTTACATTTAGAGCCAGCTGCTATTCATTACACCAACTAAAAATTTATGTACGATTTAATAGACGTGACTGTGTCAAGAAGCACACTATTAATGTTGTATTCGAACATTACGGGTTTGTTTTTCCTACTCGTCTACATTGGCTTACATTTAGAGCCAGCTGCTATTCATTACACCAACTAAAAATTTATGTACGATTTAATAGACGTGACTGTGCCAAGAAGCACACTATTAATGTTGTATTCGAACATCACGGGTTTGTTTTTCCTACTCGTCTACATTGGCTTACATTTAGAGCCAGCTGCTATTCATTACACCAACTAAAAATTTATGTACGATTTAATAGACGTGACTGTGTCAAGAAGCACACTATTAATGTTGTACCCGAACATTACGGGTTTGTTTTTCCTACTCGTCTACATTGGCTTACATTTAGAGCCAGCTGCTATTCATCACACCAACTAAAAATTTATGTACGATACTGCAGTGCCTGTGTTCTTCAGAAGTACAATACAAAGTTTCTTCGGACACGAATGCACGCGACTAGAGCCGTTAAGAAATACATGAAATGTATTCCCATTTGCGAATATGGACAACCATCACATGTATAATGGAACGACGACGTTGGAAACTTGTGCCAGACCGGGCCTCGAACCCAGATTTCCAGATTATCGCAAGCAGTCACCTTACCGTTTGGCTATCCGAGCATGACACAAAGTCACACCAGACTTCCATATGTTGCCTACCACATCTCTACAACCTGCACTCGTACATTCATTATCTACATTCCCGTACACGGAAGACATTTTAATTAAAAGTCGCTTGCTCAGTGTTGGCAGGTAAATACGATATTGGAGTGCCTATGTTGTTTAGAAGCGCGATGTAAAAAAGAGGCTTTCGAACCACTGGACGCAATTTTTTGTTCGAGGCACATACAGTGAATTATGGTTAAAATGGGAGCGAACATAGCTTCCAGTTCTCTATAAAATCTGACATGGTTTCTATCGTACTTTGGAGCGTTTTTCAATTTTAGCCATGTCCGCTGTTTCACAATACCGATATCACTCATATTTGCAGTGCCATGTGTGTTTTAGCGGTACCCCTGCGATCAGGTGGTGCGTGGAAAAGTGACTCAGTTATCAGCCTTCGTCGTTATTCATGGAGTGTACAGAAAAACTTCTGCCCTGTAGGTACAGTTGACCGAATAATGGGCGGCTGTCTCGAAGTCTGGTTGCTGTTCTTCTCGGTTGCTGTGGTATTAATTTCTCAGTGAAGTGTGTATAACATGGTTTAACTTGAGTAATACTTAGGTAACGCAGCTCTGGCCATCGTCCACATCGAATGTCTTTAAGAAAAACAAACAGGTTCTCCACTACGTATTATGTTATGGGACACCAAACAAGCGGTATTTCGTTGAAACTGACATGGTATAAGTGCGAGGCCGGAAAAGTACCTCATCAGATCAAGGGCACCCATACTCTGGAAACAGGGGAGGGGGACACCCTCCCCCTTTTGGTCTTTGAGAAGGATAAAATATAAAGTCTAGTCAGGTGTTTTTACTTCAAGAAAATGATGCAAAAGTCGGCACTACGCAGGATTTTTATCGGGTCGGAACTGGAACTTTTTTGTGGCTACTTACGAGTCACCATACGTCTTCTAAAATACGAGGGTTGGAACTTAAATAGTGGAAACTATTTATTCACTTTAGCAGAGCTTGTTCAGTTGATGGTGCGAATGGAGCGGTCTTAAGTTATGGTGATTCTCGTGTACGTTTGTGATGGTGTTATCCTAACGCATTATGTTCCTCCACGGCAGACCGTCAGTGCACAGTCTTACTGTTCGTTTTTGGAGCATCACCTGCGAACACCTTTGCGAAAGAAGCGGTGACACTTTCTGCGCAACCCACCCATCATTTTGCACGACAATGCGCGGGCGCATACAACGCAAGCTGTGGCTGCTCTGTTCGGTCGATGGGATGGGAAGTACTGTACCATCCACCATACTACCCGGACTTAAGTCCTTGTGACTTTGATTTGATTCCGAAGATGAAGGGACCACTTCGTGGCACTCGCTTCAGAACTGTTCCAGACATTCGACAGGCAGTAGACCGCTCCATTCGCACCATCAACAGAATAGGCTCTGCTAACGGTATACTACGCCTTCCACATCGCTGGAAACGGGTTCTACACAACGCTGGTGACTACTTTGAAGGGCAGTAACAGGTGCAAACATGTAACAGTTTTGTATCGGTTGTGAATAAATAGTTGCCACTATTCAAGTTCCAACCCTCGTATTATAAACAGTGCATACCCCCCCCCCCCCCCTCCTCCCCTATCGTATGGACGCCCTTGAATCAGGCGCAGAAAACAATATGAAATTTTTTTGTCAAGATGGAATGTACAGATTACAAAGTGACCAAAGAGACGGGCACTAGAAAGAAAGACTTACAACTCTACTTGCATAGGCACTTCAGCTACTGGAAGTAAAAACGCACTAGTTGTCAGCCTTTTACTATTGATGCAATAGAAAAATAGCAACAATGGCAACTAGGAGTGCATTCTGTTTACTGTAGCCATTTGGTTTTTTAAGAAACGAAGTTATCATGTACCCAACTGCTTAAAATTGCTTAAAAACTTTGCAAGTGTGAACCACTTCGCTGGAACTTCCAGGGAAAATTTATTGTATTTATCACGCTGTACAGCATTAAGTCACGGTTTATGGGTAAAAGAATCTATTCATATTGACTAGATATTTGGAATCCCTTTACTCTTTGTATCACACCTGAATTTCGGTGTGTCTGCACTGAACTGTTTATTGCCCTGTACAAGAGTACTCAAACAGTGGCAAACGCGATGTAAACATGCGTTTCAGCATATAATGACTGACAACAGAAACAGCAAAATTCAATAGGAATTAACAGAAAAATAATTTTACTTGTATACTAAATTTAAACAGAGATGTTTTAAAATCTGTCAACATTACTTATGTGAATGTCGTGGTATGCCAAATAAAGTTTTAAAATAAACAAAACACAAGCTAGTTAAGGAGCAGTTAGGGAACTGTGAAATGTAAAATACTCAGTTTCATTCATCATGATAGATAAATAGCTCCTTAACAGCTTAAAAAAGCGTTAGTCAGAAAGCATTATATCTAATTAAGGAAATACTGACCATTTTCAGTTGGAGATTCAGAGCCCCTGACCAAAGTGTCGTTAGCAGAAGCTATAAAAGAAAATAACAGAAATAAAATTTAATACAGTAGTAAATCCACTACAATAACAGGCGGCAGTAAATTTATAATTTGGTATTTTTTATATTATTGCTGTTTATAATCTGGCTCATGTAATACTGTATTAATTTTTTCCGCAGATTCAGGTCAACATTTGTAAAACTCTAATACCTCTCTCTCAAACCCCACCCTATGGGGAGAGAGGGAGAGTTTTAGTTTTAGAGAATCAAATTTACGAAGTAAATAAGGACTTTTTATTTATCGGCAACCATTTTCCACGCAAAAATGAGAACATGGATTTTCTTGAATTACAGCGCCAAATACCAAGAATCAAAACAAATGTTTAAGACAAAATGTACGTAGTTTTTTATGTAGAATCTGATTCTGAAATAAAAAAATGGGGGTTCCCATTTGAAATTTTAAAGTTGCCTCCCGCCCCACCCCAGGGGGCTGGGCTGGCGGGCTAATTTTAGCACCAGCATATGTCCCTCTTGAAAATTATCAACTTTGGATTCTACATATTTTTTCGTGTAAAGCTTATTTTTCGAGTTATTCTGGTTTGTGAACTTAAAATTGACACCCTGTATATTAACACTATCATACAGTGGGTTGTTTCAAGAATTTGATTCCTTATGATAATGTCTCGAAAATACTGTTGTACAAGTATTCTAGCTTTGGATTATCAGTTGTAAAAATGTCACCCATGATAGCAGCACTTACGGCAGTGCCAGCTGATGGGACAGCACTTGCTGGTTCTCCAGAAGACTGGCGCACATGACGCCAGTTCTGAGGGCCTGTGTCCCAAAGTGAAGTCACAGCTGAACTTCCGGCACCACGGTCCATCCAGAGTTCCTGAAAAAGTTGAAATATGTCAAGAGCACAGCATTATATGGGAAGGAGACATAGACTACAAGAAAACCGGAAAGAAGTGAATCGAAACACTTCAGATATGATGTTGCAGAAGGGTGTTGAAACTTAAGTGGGCTGTTGACATAAGTAATAAAGAGGTTCTCTACAGAATCGTCGATGAAACAAGCATGTGCAAAGTACTGACTAGAAGAATGGTCATGATGATAGTGGGTGTGTTAAGACACAAGAAAACAACTTCTGTAGTACTATGGGGGGTCGTAGAGATCAAGAAACGCAGATGAAGACAGAGATTACTATATACTCAGCAAATTATTGAGGTTGTTGGGTGTTGGGTGCTACACTGAGATGAGACTGGCACGGGAGAGCAACTTAATGTGAAGCTAATGAAACCAGTAAGGAGGCTCATAGCAAAAAAGTAGTATTCCTGCTTGATCTTCTGCTCAGTTTTTCGTGTGTAATTTGTATGTTGGTCAAAGGATGGAGGGTGAATTCAAGGTGTATATTACTCCATCTGCCTTTACAGTTATTAATTGTTACTCCAGGCTACTAGAAATTAAACACTATGTCAATGTAAATTAAAATCTGTAGAAATTTATCTCGCCACCTCCTACTCTCCTCAGAGTTGCAAAATATTTTATTTCCTCCAACTTAGGCTACGCTGGTAGCAAAAACCGTCGCGATAGAACAAGAGAAATCAGAATGATGTAGGAAAGAGTTAAGTGTTCATTTGTCTTATACGTTATTTGAGAGTGGAAGGCTAGAAATATAGTTTGAAAGTTGTGTCTTGAACCCACTTCAAAGCGCTTTAGTGTACATTGTAGAATAATCGTTTGAATACAAATGTAAAATTACTACACGTAAAATACCATAAAATGAACTTAGTCGTACAGATGTAGAGAAGTGACTCAATTATGAAGCGCTTTGTCAAAAAGAAAACTACGAAACATTTATGAAATATGTTTCCTGTTGTATTGGAGACTGATTATGATTCAATAAATTATAAAAAGTTTCCGAAAACTAACTCAGTTTTTGCCCTATAATTGGCTCCGTTAGGGGAGAGTTATTGAAACTGTACTATTTTTGAGATTTAATTTATGTTAAAGCAAACTGTGCGTTAGAAACTTTTTTAAACAATGCCAGTTTCAACTGCAGGTTGTTGTTCTTAGTATATGATGTAAGGAATGGAAATTCTGTGAAAAATAAACATTCGACGATTCACTTTCTAAACGCCTGTGTCTGGTACAAATCAGGAAACCTGTTGCAGATTTTGCGTGTACCAGTGCGTTCATAACTCATACCACACTTATAAACTACGTCCCCGAGCTTGAAAATATCTACTAGACTACTTGTAAGTACATGTTCCATGTTGTAGTGCTTTAATATTATTTGCATGCGTACCAATAGGAATTTACCACCCCTTTTCGCACCCCTGCAGCCGTCGCATGAATCCACATTTTGCACTTCATACATTTGATCAGTTCTTCCATTTGCTCTTCCTCACACAACTCGCTATACCATTCTTCTGTTCTGTTAATGAGCCTCCGAAACACTGTATTTCTACAAGTGGAGCTGTAGTTCTAGATTTATTTTCCTTTGCTTCGATTGGATCTTTTAATTTCTTTTTTTGGCTTGTAGCTTTCACCTTTCCCCCAGGATTTGGCGATATTTCTTGGATGTACAGCTTCAGGGCACTTTTTGCCTGGTTAAGGCATATTCTGCGTTGAAATTTATTAGGCAGTCCGTTTCGTGTTTCATTACATCCCACAGGCTTAAACCGAACATTGTCTATTCAAATGTAAGATTGTGGATTTCTAATTCGTTTTCAACTGCACTGGAAAACGCTTTACTGCGGCCAAAAATTTGTAAATCCCGGCTTTCATTTTTGCTTCTGTCTTCACTATGCCTCTTGCTTTTTGACTTAGGCATGTTTCATATACATTGGGGTCCAAAATTAAAGCAACAGAACCGCTGTTTCCCTGTGTTGTGTCTAATTCACGGTATACTCACACAAAATGTCAACAGATGTTCGTACAATCGTGATCTGCACGGAAGATGGCATTCCTTTCAGTGGACAACTACGTCAACGATGATGTCAGGGCACCTATCAAACGGGATAGTGTTTGCCGTGTAGTCTCACATCCACAATCGCTGTGTACACAATCACAGACTGTGCAGTCTGCCACAGAGAAGTCGCCTACCAGACACCCTGCGGTGGAGGACCATAAGAAGAATAGAAGCAAACTGCCGTGGCCCGATGGCTTGAGGTGAATCGTTGTGTTGTTTCTCTGACGTGCCGACACTTTATGGGGACCGAAACAGTATTCCCGAAGACCAGGGCAGGGCCGACCACTTGTGACATCAGAAAGGGTGGACCGTTATTTGGCCGTCAAGGCATGACGGTAGTGCCTTAGTGGTGCACAACAACTGGCATCTGACCTCGCAGTATCCACTGTGCGTGTTGTATCGAGGCAAGCGGTGTGCAGAAGGCTTCGGCAGAGTGTCCTTTATTGTTGTATGGGTACCTCTGATGATGCGTCTTCACAGAAGGGAATGTCTAGAGAAGAGTCGTCAACATGCCACCTGGACGGTCGAACAGTGAGCCAATGCTCTTCTCGCAGATAAGTCCCGATTTAGTCTGGAGAGTGATTCTCGACGCATTCGTATCTGGAGGGAACGTGGAACACGATTTAGAAATACAAATGTGGGAAGAGACCGATATCAAGGAGGATCCCTATGGTATGGGCAGGGATTATGTTGACCACTCGAATGCCTCTTCATGAAACTGTACGGCTGAATCGGCAAGGTTTAAGTGCTGTCAGGTATCGAGACGAAATCTTGGGACCTCATGTGCGGTTGTTGCGAGGTGACGTAGGCCCACACTTCGTACTGATGGACGATAAATTTCGACCTCATAGAGCACGGGTGGTTGATATTTTCTTGGAAACGGAAGAAACTGCATGCGTGGCGTGGCCTTTTCGCTCTCCCGATTTGAATCCCATAGAGAAAGTCTGGGATGCGCTGGGGAGACAGGTCGCATGACGTCAGTATCCACCAACCACTCTCCAAAACTTACGAGTAGTTCTTCAGGAAGAATGGGCGTACTGCCTGAACATGAGATTGATGACGTCACTCACAGCATTCCCCGTCGTTGTCAGGCCTGTATTGGTGCCAGAGGTGGTCACACCCAATGCTGAGCACATTAACCAGTTGTCGGAATATAGGTGCAAATCCGTTAAGTTGGAAAAAACGAAGCAGATTTTTGTCTATCGTTATGCGTGTTGTAGTTGTTTACGTTCTGTGCTCTTTACATTGTTTCTACTTTACTGTCGCTTGTTTACACTGTTTTGTGGCGAAATAAACGCAACGCTGCAAAATTTCCGTTATTGGTTTAATTTTGGACACCAGTGTACGTCCACATTCATTTAATCGATTATCCTCGTTTAGATGTACTGTTGCAGGTAAATGCAATTTATCAGTGACCCACTTCCCATAACGCCTTTCTCTTACCGCAATCAAATACAAAATAATGATTTCATTAATTACTGAAGTCAAAAAACACACCTGAAAATTCACCACATCAGTTCTAAACAACATTCTAAATGCTTGTTTTGAAGGTCATTATACGAGCAAATATCTTAAACTACACCGTTACAACACAGGAAAATTATAGCGGTATATTATGGGCCACGTCGCCATTTTCTCTTTGCCAGTTTCGTACAAACGACATAGGTTCATGACTGTCGGAAAACAAAGGATAATTCATGTACATTCACCCATAAATAAAACATTATGTTGCCAATTACCTTAAAACAGTGATTCTCTTTCCCCATGCACAAAAAGTTATTTGAAAACTACAGCAAAGTCAATGTTGCCTTTACATGATTTGTTCCTCAACACGCAGAACTCATAGCTGACAATAAGACTCTTTGAACTATGTAGTTAATCTTGACCTCACTAAATGTCGGTTTGTACAAGAGGTACGAATTTTACAGTAGTGGTACTAATTTGGAGCTGGTACAATATAGGCAGGTCTCTCTGATATGGCATGGATTTAGATCTTTTCCATCATGAACGATTAAGCTCCGTGTTGCTTAGCAGACAATACGCAGGTCATATAGAATCTAACGATGCCCAGTCATGTTACGAGCTTTTCTCCTGGAGAACCTTGTGAAGCACGTATTCCACGATCCGTCTGCAGTTGAAATGGTGAACTTTGTACCGAGACAGAAGTAACAGCTAACTTACATCCACCCCACCAATTGCCGTTCTCCAAGTATAATGTCGAAGTTAGGAGTCCTGTGCAATGTCCCTTATTTGTGGATGATGTTGCAGTATTCTGTTCCTCCTCCAACACATCAACAGCAATCTGTCAGTTACAACTTGCAGTGAAGAGGTGGTAGGAGTGCGCTGTCAAAGAGGGTTTTCTGGGTAAGTGTGTGTGTGTGTGCTTTAAATGTAATTGTGTTTTTCGCATTTGTAATTTGCCTGACTTGGATAGCAGGGACAACAATCCACATTTTATAGACTCGTGAGGTTTCTGAGCTTCATTTTTGATTCGAAGTTGTGGTTACTACACCTAAAAGGACCTGAAGGCAACATCCCAGAAAGTACTCAGTATCTGAAGGTACGTTACCCACATGTCTTGGGGAGTGGACAGGGTGCGTCTGCACCAGTTGTATATGGTTTCTGTGACATCATAGCTAGATTATGAGTGCACGGTATAAGGATCATTGAGACCTGCTTAACCAAAAAATCAATGACGCTAGCTGCCGTGAGGGGAGATGCTTGGAGGACCAGTCCCAAACCCAGTCGCTATGCTGAGACTGGGGAACCATCCATCGGCAGCTCCTCATGGTACCTCAAGCATATAAGATCCTCACTGCTCCAAAATCACCAGTATACACATAGCTGCCTTCCAGCTGTGAACATCTTTTCTCCAATCGTTCACGAGCAACAGGGCCGTTTGGGATCCGCTTGAGCTTGTGCTGGGGCACCGTGGTGTGGGGCAAGTATAGGCCCAAATCCAAGGTTAGAATCGACTTACACCAAGGTAACTGCAGAGGTTAAGAGTAATTTTGGATTTAGTGCAATATAGAACAGAATGCACACCTGCATCTGTTTTTAATAGAATATTTTACATAATTTAGTCCGTGGGTGAGTCTTAGCTGAGGGACTTACTTGCCTACTCTGTTGGTTTTCCTGACCGGGTCCTGAAGACTCGGTTGCTAAAAGAATTCACTGTATTCTACGCCTAATTATACGCGATCTTCAGGGCACTGGGGCTGAGAAGATGTGTTGCGACTGCTAAATTCTTCGTCTGTTACCATAGTCTGAGTGTCCTTAACTCTCTACAGTACTTTTACCACATAAAGTAGTCCAAATATCTATGACGCCCTTCTCCACCAACAAAGGCTGAGGAAGTAGATGTCCTTCGACTGGGTACCACGGCACATGTACACTGACGCATACGAAATGGCAGATTTAGCAGCCAAACAGGTGTATCACGAATAAGCAGGTGGTTCAGTGTGCCAACCTTCTGCATGCTATCACCTCACTGTTGAACTATAAAGCGTTGCGTGTGTACGTGGGAAGAAGGCTGTGGAGAAGTGATGAGGTTCTCCTTATTCGTCTTCATAAAGGACACCAGCCGTTTGATGCATGGCTTCTTGTTCTGGCGGGAGGGCCGTCAAGTGTGTGATGCTTGTGGCATGAGAATCACAGTGCGCCGCATTTTAGTAGACTGTGTTTTCATCTACATCTACATCTATACTCCGCGAGCCACCTTACGGTGTGTGGCGGAGGGTACTTATTGTACCACTATCTGATCCCCCCTTCCCTGTTCCATTCACGAATTGTGCGTGGGAAGAACGACTGCTTGTAAGTCTCCGTATTTGCTCTAATTTCTCGGATCTTTTCGTTGTGATCATTACGCGAGATATATGTGGGCGGTAGTAATATGTTGCCCATCTCTTCCCGGAATGTGCTCTCTCGTAATTTCGATAATAAACCTCTCCGTATTGCGTAACGCCTTTCTTGAAGTGTCCGCCACTGGAGCTTGTTCAGCATCTCCGTAACGCTCTCGCGCTGACTAAATGTCCCCATGACGAATCGCGCTGCTTTTCGCTGGATCATGTCTATCTCTTCTATTAATCCAACCTGGTAAGGGTCCCATACTGATGAGCAATACTCAAGAATCGGACGAACAAGCGTTTTGTAAGCTACTTCTTTCGTCGATGAGTCACATTTTCTTAGAATTCTTCCTATGAATCTCAACCTGGCGCCTGCTTTTCCCACTATTTGTTTTATGTGATCATTCCACTTCAGATCGCTCCGGATAGTAACTCCTAAGTATTTTACGGTCGTTACCGCTTCCAATGATTTACCACCTATGGCATAATCGTACTGGAATGGATTTCTGCCCCTATGTATGCGCATTATATTACATTTATCTACGTTTAGGGAAAGCTGCCAGCTGTCGCACCATGCATTAATCCTCTGCAGGTCCTCCTGGAGTACGTACGAGTCTTCTGATGTTGCTACTTTCTTGTAGACAACCGTGTCATCTGCAAATAGCCTCACGGAGCTACCGATGTTGTCAACTAAGTCATTTATGTATATTGTAAACAATAAAGGTCCTATCACGCTTCCCTGCGGTACTCCCGAAATTACCTCTACATCTGCAGATTTTGAACCGTTAAGAATGACATGTTGTGTTCTTTCTTCTAGGAAATCCTGAATCCAATCACAAACCTGGTCCGATATTCCGTAAGCTCGTATTTTTTTCACTAAACGTAAATGCGGAACCGTATCAAATGCCTTCCTGAAGTCCAGGAATACGGCATCAATCTGCTCGCCAGTGTCTACGGCACTGTGAATTTCTTGGGCAAATAGGGCGAGCTGAGTTTCACATGATCTCTGTTTGCGGAATCCATGTTGGTTATGATGAAGGAGATTTGTATTATCTAAGAACGTCATAATACGAGAACATAAAACATGTTCCATTATTCTACAACAGATTGACGTAAGCGAAATAGGCCTATAATTATTCGCATCTGATTTATGACCCTTCTTGAAAATGGGAACGACCTGCGCTTTCTTCCAGTCGCTAGGTACTTTACGTTCTTCCAGCGATCTACGATAAATTGCTGATAGAAAGGGGGCAAGTTCTTTAGCATAATCACTGTAGAATCTTAAGGGTATCTCGTCTGGTCCGGATGCTTTTCCGCTACTAAGTGATAGCAGTTGTTTTTCAATTCCGATATCGTTTATTTCAATATTTTCCATTTTGGCGTCCGTGCGACGGCTGAAGTCAGGGACCGTGTTACGATTTTCCGCAGTGAAACAGTTTCGGAACACTGAATTCAGTATTTCTGCCTTTCTTCGGTCGTCCTCTGTTTCGGTTCCATCGTGGTCAACGAGTGACTGAATAGGGGATTTAGATCCGCTTACCGATTTTACATATGACCAAAACTTTTTAGGGTTCTTGTTTAGATTGTTTGCCAATGTTTTATGTTCGAATTCGTTGAATGCTTCTCTCATTGCTCTCTTTACGCTCTTTTTCGCTTCGTTCAGCTTTTCCTTATCAGCTATGATTCGACTACTCTTAAACCTATGATGAAGCTTTCTTTGTTTCCGTAGTACCTTTCGTACATGATTGTTATACCACGGTGGATCTTTCCCCTCGCTTTGGACCTTAGTCGGTACGAACTTATCTAAGGCGTACTGGACGATGTTTCTGAATTTTTTCCATTTTTGTTCCACATCCTCTTCCTCAGAAATGAACGTTTGATGGTGGTCACTCAGATATTCTGCGATTTGTGCCCTATCACTCTTGTTAAGCAAATATATTTTCCTTCCTTTCTTGGCAATTCTTATTACACTTGTAGTCATTGATGCAACCACTGACTTATGATCACTGATACCCTCTTCTACATTCACGGAGTCGAAAAGTTCCGGTCTATTTGTTGCTATGAGGTCTAAAACGTTAGCTTCACGAGTTGGTTCTCTAACTATCTGCTCGAAGTAATTCTCGGACAAGGCAGTCAGGATAATGTCACAAGAGTCTCTGTCCCTGGCTCCAGTTCTGATTGTGTGACTATCCCATTCTATACCTGGTAGATTGAAGTCTCCCCCTATTACAATAGTATGATCACGAAACTTCTTCACGACGTTCTGCAGGTTCTCTCTGAGGCGCTCAACTACTACGGTTGCTGATGCAGGTGGTCTATAGAAGCATCCGACTATCATATCTGACCCACCTTTGATACTTAACTTAACCCAGATTATTTCACATTCGCATTCGCTAATAACTTCACTGGATATTATTGAATTCTTTACTGCTATAAATACTCCTCCACCATTGGCGTTTATCCTATCCTTGCGGTATATATTCCATTCTGTGTCTAGGATTTCGTTACTGTTCACTTCCGGTTTTAACCAACTTTCCGTTCCTAATACTATATGCGCACTATTTCCTTCAATAAGAGATACTAATTCAGGAACCTTGCCCTGGATACTCCTGCAGTTTACCAATATTACGTTAACTTTTCCTGTTTTTGGTCTCTGAGGACGGACATTCTTTATCAACGATGATAATGTCCTCTCTGGTAAGCCGTCAGGTATTTTATCGTTTCGCCCAAGGGGGGGTCCCTCTAACCTAAAAAACCCCCGTGTGCACGCCACACGTACTCTGCTACCCTAGTAGCTGCTTCCGGTGTGTAGTGCACGCCTGACCTGTCTAGGGGGGCCCTACAGTTCTCCACCCAATAACGGAGGTCGATGAATTTGCAACCATTATAGTCGCAGAGTCGTCTGAGCCTCTGGTTTAGACCCTCCACACGGCTCCAAACCAGAGGACCGCGATCGACTCTGGGCACTATGCTGCAGATATTAAGCTCAGCTTGCACTCCGCGTGCGATGCTGGTTGTCTTCACCAAATCAGCCAGCCGCCGGAAGGAACCAAGGATGGCCTCAGAACCCAAGCGGCAGGCGTCATTCGTTCCGACATGTGCTACTATATGCAGCCGGTCACACCCAGTGCGTTCAATAGCTGCCGGAAGGGCCTCCTCCACATTACGGACGAGACCCCCCGGCAAGCACACCGAGTGCACACTGGCATTCTTCCCCGACCTACCCGCTATTTTCCTGAGGGGCTCCATAACCCGCCTAACGTTGGAGCTCCCTATAACTAATAGGCCCGCCCTCTGTGACTGTCGGGACCTTGCCGGAGAATCGGCCACTGGCCCAACAGGCGAGGCACCCTGTGGTGGCTCGGAAACGATGTCATCACCACTAGGAAGCACCCCGTACCTGTTGGAAAGGGGTAAGGCAGCTGCCACGCGGCCAGATCCCACCTTCGCCTTTCGGCCAGGCACGCGCGAGCCCACCACTGTCCGCCATTCACCCTGGAGTGATGGCTGACCGGTAAGATGCTCACTGCCGGAAGACGCAGCGACATCAGGGGTTCCATGTGATTCCAAGGCCACCGAAGTAGGCATAGGTCTCACCACAGTTGCCCCAACGCCACTACGAGCCGACGCCTGCGCCTCGAGCTCGATGAGCCTAACAGACAAAGCCTCCACCTGCCCCCGAAGAGTGGCCAATTCTCCTTGCGTCCGCTTACAACAACCACAGCCCCTACACATGACTATGTTTACCCTACTCTATACGGTGACAAATTCCCAAGATAATCTTCTGATGAGCTACTCTGATAATCAAGAAACACTCACTGAAATACGAGACGCGAAAACTACGCTAGGTTTTCCCAGAAAAACTATTTAAAAGCTAAGCGCAGCAAATAAGTACAAAAACGCTTTATACAAACAGTACTCGCTGCTGCTGGTGCTGTCGCTCTGGCTGTCACAAGACAATTGCTGATTCAAGTGACTAGTGGCTAACGGCCGCGAAACAAACAAAAGACGGTTTTAGGGCGCTTTCTGTTCTAAACGATCAAGAAAACACTAAGAAATCTAACACGAAAACTACGTAAAGTTTTATCAAGAACTGTTAGTTACTATGCAGAGCAGATAAACACAAATAGAACCCCTTCCTTAGTGGAAGGTCGTAAACAAAATGCAAAATAAACGCTTTATACAAACAGTACTCGCTGCTGCTGGTGCTGTCGCTCTGGCTGTCACAAGACAACTGCCGATTCAAGTGACTAGTGGCTAACGGCCGCGAAACAAACAAAAGACGGTTTTAGGGCGCTTTCTGTTCTAAACGATCAAGAAAACACTAAGAAATCTAACACGAAAACTACGTAAAGTTTTATCAAGAACTGTTAGTTACTATGCAGAGCAGATAAACACAAATAGAATCCCTTCCTTAGTGGAAGGTCGTAAACAAAATGCAAAATAAACGCTTTATACAAACAGTACTCGCTGCTGCTGGTGCTGTCGCTCTGGCTGTCACAAGACAACTGCCGATTCAAGTGACTAGTGGCTAACGGCCGCGAAATTCAGACGAGATGGCAGCAGCTAATTTACCAACGGATTTGACCACTATTTCAGCTGACAATCACACGGATGTGATATAACTTTTAAGGTTTTGTGAAATGTCCGACTTCTTCCCTAAAAGTTTAGGGAGAAGTTGTTAATGTGTTATCAGAGTGGATGGCTCATCCATATGTCATTATTTTATTTTTTCCCTTGTATTACATTTGTTTCATTTGACGTTTTTAGGATGTCTGACCATATTTATAGTATAACAAAGGTTGTGAGATGGTGTGGCTCCTCAAGCGACTGTGAGTGAGGCAGAGAGATAATGAATGCAATTTTATATACGATTTACTTCACTCTTCCTTGTTTATAACATTTGATATTTTTCAACAACATTTGTTTCTACTGATTTTTTAAGGGTGCTCATTATCTTCGCCACTGAGCGCCCAAACATAAACACACATACACCCACACACCCACACACCCTCCCACCCACCCACCCATCCACACACAACCACACACACACACACACACACACACACACACAATACGTATGTGCTAGAGTAGAAAAATTAGGCAAAGAAATCTGTATGCAGTACATATACCACAACAGGCGGAAAGAGATGGGATTAAGTAGCACAACACATTATTCATATTGTGTTATATCGAATGTTCATGTTTAGGGCTGAAATTTTCATTTCATTTTTCAGAATTAGCTAATGGAAGTAATTTCTTTATGAGACAGATGTTATTTTGCTACTTACCATTAAATCCCTGTTGACAGACACACGATAAGCAATCAGACTCTGGTACTTCCATGTGCTGGCCTTCTAAGTATGTCTTCCCATTGAACACACACTCTGCAACATCTTGGCGACCCTCAGTACCACTACCTGTAATTTAAATGTCCAACGTTATTTACAAATGAGCAATATTTTATTCGTTTTGTATTTATTTATCTTGTTGTATCTGCCAATAGAGTTTTCTGTAAGACAGAAATGCATCATAGTTTTCATTGGTTTTTGTATATATTTAATTTTTTAAATATTTTATATGTGTGCCCTGCACCTAATATTCGTTCTATGTCATCAGCACAAAAAATTTGAATGTATAATCAGAGCTTACTTCATAACTTACACTTGAACAAGCCAATTACAGAGGGGCAAATCATATGCGAAACAAATGCTTAAAAATTTCAGTGTGCTTAATTTCAAGGCCAATTAGCATATAATCTGAAAAGTAGATATTAGATTAGATTAGATTACATTCAGTTTTTCGTTTCATAAACCCAAAAGTGAGACGAATCTCGTACATATCAGGGAGTATAGCATTCAACTGTGCAGAGGTAGCTACGACACATACTGAAAATAAATTATGACGATTATAAATGATAAATAAGAGGAATGGGAGAAAAATTAGAAAATATTGGGCACAATATTAGGAACGAGTTTATAAAAGAAATATCGAATGTAAGTGAACAATTAAACCTTCATATTAATGAACTGCAGTTAGAGAAGTAACCTATTAAAATGTAAATAGAAAAATTTAGAAGTGAGCATGTGAGAAAAATAGATAACAACATCTCAAGATTGGACACTCATATTAATGAAAATAAACAAGAAAAGGATGTAGTGAATAAGATAATAAATAAATTAGCTGAAGAGCTTAGTAATTTTAAGATTTGTACAGGGTGGCAGCCAGTCAAGGAATATTTTAGGGAATTGGTTTAAGAAATTTATTTCAAAGGCCCAGTGGAATCTTTACATGTTTTCTCCCAGAGTAATTCACGCCATGTCTACGTGACCCAAGCTGCTTGCCTTTCAAAACCGAGGCGGCTCTGTCAAGTTCAAGCTGCTGACAGGAGACGTCCTGAGCCCTCTGCTGCAATTGCTAGCGAATTCACGCCATCGATTTTAGCCAATAGCGTGAGCAGGATACCAATCACGTGTGTGGACGCCGGAGCGTCCTGCGGAGCAGAACACACTTGCTCCTCTCTCTTGTAATCCAGACCTCGAGGAGAACAGACGTCTTCTTGGAAAGCGGAGCCTCTGGCTCTGCCTTTCGCGAACGGCCACCGACGTAAGTTAACATGAACCGCTCCCCCTTCCGTTGCCCATTTTAATTAATTATTCGACCTCATACACTGGCCTAAACCTGATAACTTCCGACCCCAGGCGCGCTCTTTGTACTCCGTATATTGAAATATATCCTGTTCATGTTACTTAATTTCCTGTTTTGTCATTTAACGGCAGCCCTGGATGCCCACTATCAAATCCTGACAGCTCGACCTTCTGTACACTGCCGCCACGAGGCATATATAACAGCCTTCTTCCCCCTTCCCTGCCAAACATACATTAACATCGGTTGCAGAAGTCCCTTGAAAACTTCTCCTAGCTTTACAGATTAAGTCTAGTGCAAATCTTGAAGAGAAGCTTAAGGAGACCCAACAATGTGTGGATGATAAGTTCCAGAATCTTAGGGAAGAGATCAATGCATCATTGGACTATTTTAAGGCTGATCATGTTCAACTACAAGAGGAAAGCATTGAATGACTAAGGGATACCCTAGATGACTTACTGCGGAAAGCAGATATTATAAAATTATAACAGGAAAGCGATAGGAGTGATCTAGAAACTATGTGTTTTATGTTAAGAGTCCATAGTTTTCACAGGAGCACAGGAAAGGATATAGCCAATTGAAAAGCTATATTTTTAGAAAAGGAATATTGGGAAAGACAGACTAGTCATCTGTAGAGAGCATGCCCATGAAGGGGCCAGAGGGCAATCATGGTAGCAGCCCCCATTGTAGCATGGATAGCACTAATGAAAAGTTTCAGGTAAAAGAGATGACAGAAGAGAAGACACAATCCCCAGTTCAATCGCTGAATTCTTGGAACAGTGAAGATTTGAGAGTGGGAAAGGATGGTTGGAAAAGATTCTGTCCTTTAAACCAGGTAATGGAGTAAATCCAGTTCTTTTTTAAAGTCATTTGAAGGGGTACAATAATGGAGTAAATCCAGTTTTTTTAAAGTCATTTGAAGGGTATTATCGTCTTCATGCAGCGTTCATAAAAAGATTGAGTTTTAGATGGATAAATTTAAAGATGGTGCACAGTATGGGAAATACTGAATATGAAGGATTTTACTGACTTGAGAGAATATTTCAGATTGTTCAAAGTGGAGTATTGAAATACAGGAGACCAGGAGAAACTGCTCTGGAACTTTCAGATCCTAAACCCGACGAGAGAAAATGGAGAGGATACAAACGTTACTTCAAGTTGCGTATAGATAGGGTGAAATTCCAATATAAACTGGCAGATGAAGAACAGCTGATTCGCATATTGACTTGTCACCTGGCTGTCTCCACACACTCCTAGGTACTTGCGAACAGATGCACTGAAATGAATGCACAGTTGTATTATTTAGGGAAGTTAGACACCTTCTATGAGAAGGAAGAAGAAGATGGGCCAGCGAAATCGAAATAGGTTTTCAGATTACTGGGGAAATTCAAAAAGCGAGGCAGAAACGAGGTGCCAGACTAATCTCAAGGTCAGAACCCTCGTAATCTGTCCTACAATTAGCACCAAATTGTGACTCCAATAACTGAAGATGAGGCAAACGAAGAAGGTCCTTTTGGAGATATCATTATGTGGGACCAAGAGTTATGAACTATAGGCCCAAAATGTTTGGAATCCAGACTTTAGATCAAGAATGGCAATCAAGAGAGGAATTATTAGAAGGAGAAGTTTGTCCAGTAAATGAAACTATGATGCCAATAATAATAGAAAAGTGGGTTAACAGACTGTGAAAAATTTTTTAGACTGAGGTGGTGCTATTAGTGTTGTAAGTAAGGAGTGTTTTTGAGAAACTGAAGATTAGAGGGAAGCATCCAACACACCATAGAAGGGAGTAAATGTTGTTGGAATCACTGGTGTTCAGGGAAAACCTATAAGTGATGAGGTATTATTATCCATCCTAGTTGTACCATTGAAGTGTGATCAGAGATTCTTAGTAACTCTTAACTTAAACATACCATTGCTAAAAGGGGTGGATTGGTCAGAAAAATACAGGGCAGTATTGGATTTTGCCCATAAAAAGTTTATTCTGCCAAATCCAGGTCAGGTAATTGAAATTCCATTCACTGGAAGTAGGATGAGTGTAGAACTGGGAAAAAACTAGTTGGTGATTTTCTCAAACACCTATGAAGTGGCAGGAAGAACTTCAGCACATAAGGGTATAGAGATAGACGGTAATGAACTTGACTGGAATTAGCTGAGAATGTTCAACCCACAGTGAATTCATACATAGTAAAAAATGGAGGAGTTATTGGACATAACATGAGTGACATAAGAGAGTACTCTCAGATCAAACTGAGACTATCCAGGATTATGAGTATCAATTAAAACTTAAAGAGGCAAACCATTTCTTTGTGAAGCCTTACACAATGCCCACTGGGCTAAAATAACCCACTAACAAGGATATTAGTGAGATGTTAGTACAAGGAGTAAACGAATTCTTGGTAGTTCCTACAACAATCCTCTCCTAGTGGTGAAAAAAACCTTGCAAAGCACAGCTGACCTTGGTGGACCCACAGTTAACCAGTATATAGAAGTGGAAAGAGGTAGATCAGTTCTGATTATTAGAAGGAATGAAATACATAAGCTGAATGGACCTGACTGCTGTCTATTGGCAAGTTCCATTACATTCAGGGCCTAGACCTGCTACAGCTTTTACCATCACCAGCTGATTGCATCTGTTTATCATTGTACCATTCAGTCTGAATGTGTCAGTAAGTGTGTTTATGGGGGCTCTGGACCATACTTTGGCCTGACATTTGTTGCAACAGCTCCTCATGTATGTAGGTGATGTTATGACTATTGGTAGAGCATAGGACGAGCATGAAGAGATGTTGGAAGAGGTACTGGGCAGATTTTTGGGAAATGGAATTAGTATAAAACTAATCAGATATGGTTAAAGGGATACAAAGGTCTTTACAGTATCCAGAATATCCAGAAATGCAGACTGTTGCAAGTGGGAAAGGTCTCTAAGATGATGGATTTAAAAACATTAGAAAATATAATATATGGCAGAGGTGCACTAAATATTTTATCATGGTTAAATATGAGATTATTTGGATATGACAAGGAAAACCTCAGAGTGAAAATACAGAAGAGGGTTCAGTCAAAGTAAAATGGGACTGGGAGAGAACAGTTAAGGACACAGCGTGCTAACAAGCATGTTAAGTCATACAAACTCAATCAGATGACAAGTGCAAAACGTTGTAAGCGTGTTCAAGTAGAGAAAAGGCATAAACCAGTGAAGTGGTTCCAATCGCTTCCTGTGAAGAAGAAAGTAGGAACATTATAGGACTGTGTGACAGGGAATGCTGAAAAATAACAATGCTTATCATTCTCAGAACGAGTGCCGCTCATGTGGTGACCCAGCAAATGTGACAGTAGTATACGAAAATTTAAACTGAGAGTGTGAAATCTTATGAGTATTAAGTTGCCAGTAAGATGTTAAATGCATTCAAAGCATGTGACACACAATGTTGAATCAGTAAATATTATTGACTACTTAAGGAGGCACTACCAGGATGGACTATGTAGATAAGTTACAGGGTTTAATAGCATTGGTTCAGGTGCGACCAGCATTGGAGGTATTAAGGATGGGCAGAGATATAGTATTAAAATTCGTGAGGGTTTTAACACATTGGTGAGTCCCTGAGCATTCTCTTGCTATCTCTGTAATGGCCTCGTTGTGGGATGGTAGTGGCAATGATAAAAACAGTTAGAACACATGCAATTTATGTTTTATTTGTTATGTAAGTATGTAGGCACATCCATAGATGTCATAGCTACTTTTGACTGTGTCTATTAAAAGAAGTCTGCAGTTAATAATATTACATGGAGATAGAGATCTGGGAGGATATGTATGACACCCAGAATATCATAATGCTAAATAAAGTAAAGCGAATTGTGGAAGCCACATAACTCTTTAACATTAAGTTAATTTTAATCAGTGTATAGAGATGGCACTGAGCAACAGATGCATGCTTAATTGTTTATATCGGTGTAGTGAAATCAGTGTTCCTAATTGTATTATATGCCAAACATGGAGATAGCATTAGTTATCTTCTGCACAGTATTACGGTAAGAAGATTTGTTTTAAGGAAAGTAGTTGCTGAATACAAAAAATAGCTATTTCTGTATACACATTTGAGAGAGGTACATTGTCTAACTAGTTACGGAGAAAAATAAAGAGTTTTGCCAGAAGGTTGTGTCCCGATTTGATTTAGCAAGAGCTAACAACATTTTCGGTAAGATTGGTAGAAAGGAAGTCAGTAATGCACTGCAGTTATATTATAATTTTAAGAATTCTTGCTGATGCGAGGTAATAATGAAGCTGCTTTTACTCACGTAGGATTAGCTGAAGTAGAGCTTTGAAATAGAGAGTGTTTACCTGTGTATAGATTAAGCTTTTTAACAGATTGTTCTTGGGTACTTTTAGTAATAAGAGAGTTGTATTTTCTGTGCATAATTTGCTGAAAGTTTAAATATAATGTGATGTCGTGTAAGGGAATAAAAAGAAAATTATTACGTGAAATACTGTTGATGGCAAAATTAAAAAAATAGTTAAGGACATCTCCTTGTATGGACTAGTGCTATAGGGTATATAATTATCAATATAAGTGGGTAAATGTAGTAATATATTTGTAAACGCTATTAGTCTTGTGACAGACATTGAGAAGCTAAGAAAACTATACATGGGGAAGGAAAAATGCTAGCCTTGGCGGTCGGCAAGCGATTCCTTATTCCATTTCAAGATAAAGTGTATCCAGCAAAACCTAGTGCCTTCAACATGTTTAATAGAAATGCGATTTACAAACGTGGCTCTGGAAAGCTGTAATTGCGTACAGCGTGGCCAACAAGAGGTAGAATGAACTCTGCAGTGTGCCACAGCTGTTCCATTAGCTCAGTGAGAGACGGGAATGCCATGGGGAACGGACAAGCAGACTAACCGATGTTCAAATCGTGTTCGCGTGAAACGTTATTTTCAGTTAAAGTATCAAATTGTATCCAATTTACACATCCACAGTGCGGTATCTGAGTATTTATTTCTGTTACTGTTACTTTTATTCAAACATGAAGACATAACTTGTACTTCTTACATATGTAAACGACCACTTTGTTTCGTTCATGACATGAATAATTCGAATAGAAAATATCAGCGGGTACAATAACATTGTCTGTATCCAGCGAGGCACAAAAAACCCAATAGGTAGGTTACACTAGATTGCACGTTATTCTGTGTGCTGTAATTCCATTCTTTACATCTGACATCCAGGCTTAAGCTCATCTAGCTAGAATGTACACGTACGAGCAACGTTCGCTTTATAGCAGGTATTCAAAGCAACCGCCTTGCACTGGCAAACATTACGCCACTCGCTGGATCATACTTTGTTGGACCTACGCAACACACCTGCCTCCACCATTCCTGAAACGGTATGCAAGCAAGCTGTTAGGTCGTGTACAGCCATGGCTGGAGTACTATAAACTTGTTCCTTTAAGAGTCCCCAGATATAAAAATCTAGTGAATAAAATCCCAGGGGAGATGGAGGCCAGAATATTGGACCTCCACGACAAAATGATGTCCTGCTTATAAATGACAATAACTAGGGCACGGACGTCTAAGGCATAAAGTAGAAACCGCATGAAGATTCTAACCATAGCTTCATGGTGGATGTGGGTTTGATGTGCAGCAGTATACACAGTGAACTACGGCGGCTTATATGGTAGTAACGAGTGATACGCAATCCTCTATACACTCCGATTTGCTTGCACTTTGTGACAGTGCTGTCAACTCCTCGTTTTCATACATTTGTTTTCAAAATGCACCCGAGCTGATTTTGCTAGACAAGCTTTTGTGTTGAATCCGTATGAGGAATCGCATGTCTATCTCCAAGTGGCGCATTTTTTTCTTCCCCCTGTATATGTATCACCATGAAAAATTCTGTACGAGTAAATGTCGGTTACGAACTAAAGAGATTCTAGTCCTGCAGGGTGATTTATCAACATAAAATTTACTTTGTCCTGATCGGAAAATTTTAGAAGGATCATCTGTTTCGATTGAGCAGGCAGTCATCGTCCTGTAATGAAAACCTCTTTACAGAGAGTAGCTTACAAAACATAGTATGTGAAAATATTATGTCATCAAAAGTGCTGTGCATTCTATGATGCTCCTTTTTAAAAATTTGATACTTCCCTAAAAATAGTATCATAAAATGAACAGCATTTCTGGTATCGTGATATTTTCTTATACTTTATTTCCTTAGTTATTCATTGTAAAGAAGTTTTATTAACGATATGAACACGGTTGTCTGATGAGTCGAAACTGCCATTCCTATACTGATTTGCAATCAGTACAAAAAATATTTTATGTAGGAAACTAAGATCGTGTAATCCACTAATATGACGACGTCAAGTATTTTAAAGTCAGTTATCAACCTTGTATATACAGTCAGTATTTTATGTACTAAGGTCAGCAGATAACTGGGATTACAGCATACACTCTCGGCACTTATCATTAGATGGAAAGTGAGAGTACAGCAAACTCCCGATTACCTGTGCATAGTCTAGCGATAGTTCAAAAAATGAAAATCATAATTGGAACGAAAATTATCTTTTACAATATAAATTTGCAAAGGACAGAGTAGCATGGTGAGTTGACACACGAGTCCTCGGACTGAAGACCTCAACAACAAAGAATATAAATTTCTGATTGTGGAGATGTATATGACGAAAGTATGTGTGAGTGTCTAAACAGTGATCACTGTGAACCTGGATTAAAAAATTGACACATTTTCTGCTTGGGGCTTTTCCAACGTAAAACGGGCATAACGTCGGATTGTATTGCCCAAGCTGCACAATATTTCCACATTTCAGGATTAAATATTAATTATACTTTTGATGGTAACGTTCGTTTTTTGTTACTTGTCTACTAGGGAACCCATGAAGTTTCTGTACAGCTGTGTGTCATTCAACACTTTCGCCACAAGGAGGGCTTTTTGAGCTGTATCATAAAAGTGGCTTCCCGTCCAGGAGGAAGCTCAGCTACCACAAATCAAATCACCGATCACTGTGAAGCGGAAATTTGTGTCCCACTATGGAAAGAAAACACTTGTTGCTAATATAATCAGTAGATGGCTGGAAACTGTTTTTCCCGAACGGGGTCGTTTCTGTAACGGGCAAGCAGCAGCAGACCATCTGTTTCGGAGGAGACTGTGCGTGCTGTTCAAACCACATTCACGAGATAGCCGCAGAAATCGATTAGACAAGCTTCACCGGAGCTTCGAGGGACAAAGAGTGCATTGCACAAAGAGGTTCACGAATGTCTTAAAATATGTGCATGTTGTTGTTGTTGTCTTCAGTCCAGAGACTTTTGATTCAGCTCTCCATGCTACTCCATCCTGTGCATGTCTCTTCATCTCGGAATAACTACTGCAACTTACATTCATCTGAATCTGCTTAGCGTATTCATCTCTTGGTCTCCCTCCACGCTTCCCTCTAGTACTAAATTGGTAATCCCTTGATGCCTCAGAATGTGTCCTACGAACGGATCCCTTCTTCTAGTCAAGTTGTGCCATAACTTCCTCTTCTCCCCAGTTCTATTCTGTACGTCCTCATTAGTTATGTGATCTACCCATCTAATCCTCAACATTCTTCTGTAGCACCACATTTCGAAAGCTTATTTTATCTTCTTGTCCAAACTATTTATCGTCCATGTTTCACTTCCATACGTGGCTGCACTAGAAACAAATAGTTTCAGAAACCACTTCCTGACAGTTAAATCTATAATCGATGTTAGTAAATTTCTCTTCTTCAGAATCGCTTTCCTTGCCGTAGCCAGTCTACATTTTATATCCTCTCTACTTCGAACATCATCAGTTATTTTGCTCCCCAAATAGCAAAATCATTTACTACTTTAAGGGTCTCATTTCCTAATCTAATTCGCTCAGCATCACCTGATTGAATTCGACTACATTCCATTATCCTCGTTTTGCTTTTGTTGATGTTCATGTTATATCCTCCTTTCAAGACACTGTCCATTCCGTTCAGCTACTCTTCCAGGTCCTTTGCTGTCTCTGACAGAATTACAATGTCGTCGGATAACCTCAGAGTTTTTATTTCCGTTCCATAGATATTAATTCCCACTCCAATTTTTTTTCTTTTGCTTCCCTTACTGCTTGCTCAATTGAATAAGTTCGGGGATAGGCTACAACCCTGTCTCTCTTCCTCCTCAACGACAGCTCCCCTTTCATGCCCCTCGACTCTTATAACTGCCATCTGGTTTCTGTACAAATTGTAAATAGGCTTTCGCTCTTTGTATTTTACCACTGCCACTTTCAGAATTTGAAAGTGAGTAATTTGGACCTTTTATGCGCACAGTAGCTGTCACAGCCAGATGATCGCGCGAAGAGTGAACAACTTGTAATGGACATACTGAATGTTTGAATGAGAGCAATGATTTCTTGAAGGGCGTGTGGTTGTCCGAAGAGATTATCTTTCGTGTTTGTGGCTTAGTAATGTCCTGATCTGGTGATCAGGAAATCCCCAAGTCGTTCGAGACTTCCCCAACAGGTGGATTGGCGGAGAGGGCCGGAGAGGGCCCAATTCCATGCCGCCGCATCACCTGACGTTACCCTCTCAGATTTTTTTCTTTGGCTGTAAGAACGGCAGTTCCTGGTATTCGGACATTGCAACAATGCATGAGAGATGCCCTGGGCACAGTAACACCAGACATGTTGCAGAACCTGTGGCAAGAGACTGAATACTGGCTTGTTTGTGTGTTATCAGGTGTACACACGTTGAAGTGACCTGAATGTTCAAATGCATTATCTGTATTAGATGCTTAGTTCAAAACTTAATGAGTACAGGCGTATTTGATGCAACATCTGTTTCATTTACTGTATACAGTAAAGAGTTACAGTGTTTTGTTACCAGGATAAACATTTATGGATATCCTGTATCGTGCAGTGCTGACAATGCTATCCGACGCTATGCCCGAGAACCCTGTTAGAAATATGACGATTATTTCTCAAAAGTGAATGGAAAGAAAGTAATGCGAAATACAGTTTATTTTAAGGGTAATTCTGAATACACGTTGTCGGTTTACGGTAAGTAACGCGTAAGTAAGGTAGTGGTATTTCAACTGTGACATATGGCGTGTTTTGTAAATAAGTAAACAGCAGTTCCCAGTAAAAAAAGTGTGTGTTTTGGAATAGTCGTGTTTGAGTTGCCAGTGCAGACATGCATCCTCATTAACTTGGATAACTGGGAGCCTGCTGCTTTCCTAAAGAGATGTGATAGACGAGTAGAGCACTCCGACTGAAAACTCAGGCTGCTGTGAACTGTTCCTGTAATAAATAAATCTTTGAAAAATTGCTCAACTGAGCCACAATATTGTTAATGAATTCTAATATATTCAACAACAGATTGGTTATTACAAGCAATAAATGTAAAATGAAAATTTTGTTTCAGTTTTGCTGTTTGCACTCACCACAGTATTGGCCAGTGGAGCAGCACTGGTCTACGCTATACGTCCTAAAGCAGCCAGGATGCACTGGATCAGAGCCGAAGTATTCCGGGCAGTCTATGTGCGCACAGTGGAACGTAGCTTCTCCACTGTGAAAACGTAAAAATTATGGGTTACCGTATCTGCATTACATTTGCAAAACCACATTCTTTGCTCAGGTTTCAGGTATGAAATTTTATTGTTAAGATAGTAGTCTAAATTTCACAGAAGCATTCCTGATAAGACACTTAGAAAACTCCAAAGGTGTATTTAATTAGTAACATGTTCCATGGATCATTTTGCGCGATAGATCGTATGGATGTGGAACGAGTCATTGCAAATTCACATCGCAAGTTAATTTGCACATGCAGTTACATTCTGAGCATTTCCTATTTTTTAATCACCAAAAGGCAAAGTTGCAATAAAATACTTACAAAAATTGTTTTCAGGTGGATTGCTGTTGTTGAGAACAAGTAGGAAGTTGTTTTAGAGGCTGCACGGAGCTTAAAATGCGTACAATTTGGGAAATTGAATGGATACATGGTTACTCAACAATCTGACAGTGAACTTTAGAAGTAGTGGATAACGTAGTCGAGTTCCAGAGTGATTTAAAGTACTTCCAGTCTAAAGAAAATTACCTCCACGTGGAGTCTCAGAATTAATGTATTGGATTCAAATGTAATAACATTGTAATATCATGATATTCCAAAATCTTGTACATGGCTGCACGTTCAGATACCGTGAATAGTTACAAGTGGAAGAAAATCAGCCCTCGGTCACTATTTTTAACAAATTAATCTGGTTTTGACATTGCTAGGAGTTTTTTTTTCTTTATTGATTTTCAATTCCCCCCAAAGGGGGCGCGCTGGCAGCAGCTTAGTACGATGCTCTACAGCCTACAGACTTTTTTAAAAACGGAAGAAGAAAAGAAACAAGAAAAACAGGAGATAAAACGGTGACTTAAAGTGTAAAATGGCGGAAAAATGCGGAAAGTTAAAACAGAAAGCAAATGGGTTGGCAATGTTAATAAAATACACAGGAATCAGACAAGTAACATAGTAGACACACAATTAAAAAAAAACATGGCGACATTCTGGTTTCTGATCGCAAGAGATAAAAAAATCGCACCCAGCGACAATATGATGGCCGTTCGCAACACTTCCCAAAAGACACAACATGGAAAACTCACTGTAAAACACTGCACAAAAATGGCGGCACAAAGATGACACTCCCGAGCCAAAGGCAGATGGGGGGGGGGGGACCTGGAGGAGGGGGAAAAACAAGGAGGGAGGAGTGGAAAAAACGAAAGGGGGGAGGGGAACCAAGGAGGGAGAGGACTCATAAGGGGGGAGAGGGGCAGGGTAGACGTGAGAGTGAATGAGAAAAGGCAGTGGAGTGAAATGCAAAAGGACTCAGGGGAGAGAAGGGGGCAGAGAGAGGGGAGGTGGGGAAAAAAGAGGATGGAAGGGGGGGGGAGAGGGAGCCCGGGAAAAGAACAGAGGAAAGGAGGGGGAGTGAGGATCAGAGTTGATAGGAGGGATAAATGGAGGGAGAGAGGGCATCATCCGGGAGGAGGAGTTGATGGAAGCCATCTTGTTGCTAGGAGTGTCTTACTCTGAATTTAAACAAAGAATGGTCTGTATTCTATAACATGGTCACAGAATTAAGACTAAAAACGTGTAATAGAGTATAAGTACGGAATTGTCATGACAGACTGGCAGTACTTATATGTCATTTATAAAATAATAAATATGCCAAAAGGGTATTAGTCACAAAAATATTAAAGATAAAGAAAACTGTTTAGAGTCATAATTCTGTGAGCATGTTATAGAATATAGACCATTCTTTGATTTAAATTCTGAGGAAGACTCTCCTAGCAGTGTCGAAACCAGGTTAATTTGTTAAAAATAGTGACAGGGGGCTGATTTTCTTTCAATTGTGTCATGATATTCGTTAAGTCATTTGTTTGTATTACACTATAATAGAAAGTACGTTCTTGACTTCTTCCCATATTACAGAGGTTTTTCTCCATGGGATCCATGAAATATGATTAATATAATGTAATGCAAATGGTAATAGAGCTTATTTGAAAGAAATAACGAGAAATAAAGCCCTTACGATCCACAAATATACCAGATGATGTCTTGAAGATGGTAAACAAAATACAGTCGTAAATTAATACCTTTTATTTTCAACAATGACATTGTGGACCCATTAAAACTGTTTTAATGATTATTTATTTAACTAGGGTTACTACCACAGCTCAAAAGAAATAAAAATTCTTAAAGAAGTTGTGGAAAAAGTAGGAATACAAATATCATTTGGAAAAACGGAATATATGACATGCAACAAATAAGTATAGAAATTTTTGAATACGAAACATGGAAAAATAAAAACGGTTTCTCAGTTTAAATACTTGGGGAAAATCATACAAGAAAACAGCTGCAAACGAAGTTGTATGTCAAAAAATGGCAACTGCATTTAGATTAACACAAAATGTTTATAATAAAAAATCACTTTCTCACTGCAATGAAACCTGAATATTTTTATGGAACAAATACTTTAATTTTAAATAGAAAGATGGATACTGAAGAAATTCAAAAGAAAGAAAATATTAGGCCCTAAAATCACCGATGGAGAAACTTATAGGCTGAGAATAAATAAGGAAAAAGAAGAATACACAGACATACAAGGTGACATAAGAAAATGTAGACTTAAATTTTATGGGACCATTAAAAGAACGGCACCCACGAGGCTGACAATACAAACAGTAGAATTATACGAAAACAGAAGTAAGGCCAAATCTGAGCCAATTAAATGAATCGTAGCGATTAAGGAAGATCCTAGAGTAGCCGGTGTAACTCAGGCAGATAGAAAAACATTCAGACAAAAGATATTTGACTGGGAATTTGGTCAGAGGCCAATTAGAAAACGTACTGGAACACCGTGATCTGATGAAAGATGGAGACTTCATTCTGAAAGGATGAAACAAATTTGGACACAAAGGAAGGCCAACCATCAAAAGCGACATTGACTGATTGTACCTCGCGTGGTCCTATTGGTCCCAAACGTAAACAATAATAATAATAATTTATTCACAGACAACTAGTTTCGCTCAGTTCACACAAGTGGTCAGAACCAGTCTGAAAATCTTGCAGGGTAGGGTGCGCTGACAAAAAATTGTTAAGAAAAAAATCCGCTACATTGCGCCGTTTTTGAGTTAATTATCACTGAAGTTGGCAATCACGCCGTTGTGCGTTCAAATTCAATCGGTCGGCCAGAAACGTTGCCGCCAAACGTGTCCTTCGATTGTTTCCTAAAACTGAATAAGAGAGTGATACAAAAACTGAACGTGGGATGACAGTAAGAATCGAACCCGAGCTACTGGCTGAACATTCTAGTGCGCTATCATCTACGTTATGAAAACAACTGACACTAATTGTATCTGGCGAGCCGCTTGGATTTGCGTGTGCAACAGCCTGAGTGCCTAACTTCAATGTTAATTAACTTGGAAGTGGCACAACGTAGATGATGATGATGATGTTTGGTTTGTGGGGCGCTCAACTGCACGGTCATCAGCGCCCGTACAAAGTCCCAATTTTTTCACAGTCCAGTTTTTTACACGGTGCAATTGAGCCACTGTCACGAACGATGATGACTGGATGAAATGATGAGGACAAACACGAACACCTAGTCCCCCGGCAGAAAAAAAATCCCCAACCCGGCCGGGAATCGAACCCGGGACCCCATAGTGCAGAGGCAGCAACGCTAGCCACTAGACCACGAGCTGCGGACGCACAACGTAGAGAATTTTTTCTCAACAATTATTTCTCAGCACAACCGACGCTGCACCACCTTTACAAGCTTTTTAGACTACTTCTGACCACCCCACATCTGCGTCTTTTACCTTACACATTTCTCAGCCGAAATCAAGTGCAACAATCGAAAGTATATTAAACTGTTACGTATACTGTCTCGCCAAAGTCGTACCATTATCTTTGACAGTTTGGTGGACTATTACAATGACCAGCCTTTCGAATATCGCACATATATGTCTTAGAAGCTGCAACTGAAAGACAGTTCTGTATCAGACGCCAAGGCAACTTTCTTAAACATAATGTAGCATTATTCCGTGACTTTCCCGAAGCAAGTTGTTCGGAAATAAATATTCATTACAAAAAAACTTATTATCAGTTATCACTGTATACAGAATATAAATTCTTTTAATGTTACATAACATCAGTTTTTCATGAAATTTCTCGTGTTGTAATGTTGAGAGTAACACACACAAAAAATTATTTTAAGGTTGTAAATGAACATTTTATCTTGTAACATGATGCACTGCTAATGGTCATTAACAGACTGTTTTGTTTTGTCCATAACCGATTTCAGGTAGATATATCATCTTCACACACACACATACATTTACTTCTGTTACACAGTGCATGGATTTCGCTACTGTTATTAGTTGAGTACAGCATGCACAGAAGAATTCTGTTCTATTGCATCAATTGGATCTGTTATAGTATTCCCTGTCTAAAAAGTGTATCCGTTTAGTGTAACTAAAGTATAGCCAAACTTAGTTTTTTTATTGGATATCTTACTCCTGCGCAAATATCTGCCGTCACTTACAATCTACGAAAGAATATTTCCACAATTTAAATTCATATTAAAGTGCAGTATATTCTGAATATAGGTACAATATCATCTTCATTGCCTCTTAAATGTTTTAAGACTCGACATGCTATGTTGGTACAAGGTAGTACACACAGCTTCCGAGTTTCTTTCAGTCCTTTCCTGCTTGTTACTGGCTTAGATAAAGATAGTCACCCTATAATGACCATGCAGCCAGAAGTCCGTCGATAATAATAGTCTTATGCATTATCTTGTAACGTTTCTTTTATGACAGTCTCCTCGTTCAGTCTGTACCACATACTGGAAACACATTGGTTGCAACTATGTTTCTTCATTTACTTTGTCTAACCTCTCTGCTATGAGGTACTGCAGGAAGTCGAATTTCACTCACAGTTGTTTACTCAGTTTGTCGTTACTCAGTTTCGTCATAGGTTAATGAGCAGAAACGTGACGTAAAAGTTAAGCCTTGAAGCTGCGTATTTTCTCACTTACCAAATATACAAAATATTATGAATCAAAACAGCAACAGTACTAACCTGAAAATGCCGTCCAGATCACCGAGACATGCACAGCTGGGCGTGCATATGGATTTGATTTCTTGCTGAATTTGTGTGCCTGGGTCATACGCTTTACCTCTGTAGTGGCACTTCGTCTTCTCCAGCGACAGAAGTGAACCTAAAATTATCGTACAATATTGTTTATAAAGTGATAATCAATCGATACTAGTATCATTCATGTGACCTGAACTTTAGTCCATAATACTCACACAATTGCATTATTTTAATGATATTAGCGTTAAGGTGAGTTTTGCATCATGATGTTGACTGAACTTTGTTAGCTAATTGTATTTCTGAAGAAATTATGAAAGTCTGGAAGTTATGTATTTTTTGGCTAGGTCTGTAATAAAAACTATAGTTATCTAAGAGATATTTACGTTATTTTAAATTTAAGTGTTGCATTTTTTTTAAAAAGACTATATTTCTAATAAAACATAACTGATCCACAAGTTAAAACACTGATCACTTCCTATCACTTGACGTGATGCAACACGCTGGTAATGGGGTCACGCAGATTTATCCCAAGCACGAACCAGAGGGTATCATCCGCATTTAATTACATCTAATATATAAACTGGATGTACAAAAGTCATGGCAAGGGAAGTGTCCATTTAAGACGTCAGAATGTTTGTGCATTTTCCTCACATGGTGTGACTGTAGAAATGAGGTCTGAGCAGTCTGTTACAGCCTTGTCAGTCCCTTTACCCAAACGACAAGGAGTTTTCAGTATTTTTTTGTGTTTGTTGCGATAATATCGAAATTTGTAACTCTCACTCCACTGTGAAGCGCAACTGCTTGGATGGAGTTGAACAACCTACAAGATCATTTCCTGCGAGACGTAGACCAAGTGGATAAGGTCATCTTAGACGTGGACTGGAATTCCATTTCTGATGGTGGTGAAAGGCCCTTGCGAGACAGAACATAACACTGGTGTAAGCTTCACATACTTCCAATCCATCCAACAGGGTCATGAAAGAGGTAGGGAAGTTGTGCAGCATATAATGCTCTAAGCAGCATGCAACATGGGATATGTTTTTGGAAGAGTCCAAAGCAGCATGAATGGACTACCACATAGATCTATGGGTTTGACTCATCTCCTCGTGTAAAAAGAGAATAAGTCACCTCCTGATAGAAACCATGATATGCTGAACTTTCCCCTTGCCGGAAGAAGGAGACACTAGGAGACAAAAAAAGGATTCCCTAGACTCTCCTGAAAAACGTCTGAAAGTATATTGAGAACAGGAGACACAAGTGGAAAGGGACACTGTGCGAGAAATAGCAGTGTATACAGCAGAAGGGCTGGCCGGTGTGGCCAAGTTGTTCTAGGCGCTTCAATCTGGAACCGTGCGAATCCTGCGTCGGGCATGGATGTGTGTGATGTCCTTAGGTTAGTTAGGTTTAAGTAGTTCTAAGTTATAGGGGACTGATGACCTTAGATGTTAAGTCCCATGGTGCTCAGAGCCATTTGAACCATTTGAACAGCAGATGGTGTCGGTAAAAGTGTACTGATTACATCTAAGAAGTAGCAGTTTCTTTGTGATAAATTCTTTAAAGTTTTTTGTGGACTTTTGTGAGTATAGAGGATGCTGCATCAGAATGCTGTTGGATTACATACCCTTCAAACAAATAGGTCTAGAGGCATGCACCACATTTTGAATAGAAAAGTGTTGAAGAGTAAATAAGCAATACATATTAGAATCGTAATTACGTAACATCTCTACAATATGCATGACAACAATTAGGAGTTAGATTACACCTAGTTCATGTATAGTCACAATTAATTGGTTCTCACTAACAGTAAGTCAATATACTTGTTGGCTATGTTATTGGTGGATCCTGGAATTGTGATAGGTGATGATGACACTTGTAGATTGATGTGGTTACTGATTGTGTGGGAAAACCCTCTGCCCCAGGGGGAGTGAGAGTTATCAGTCTTATAAGCAGAACTTTGGGATGCTGTTCAGTCTTCTGAGTACCTGATGAACTGTAACATTTTACAGAACGTTGAGAGTTCTTAGTAATTCAGGATACGATATGGAGAAGTAAGAAGAAGAGGAGACTCTGAAGTTCCCACATATAGGTACGTTGTGGCTATGGTGATGAGAATGTGCTGGCTACAGGAAGTGCTGTGCCCACGTTGAAGTACACAGGAAGGTGAGAGTTTTTTTTGTTGATTTTTCCAGTTATTAGGGAAGCACTATGCTTATCGTAATTTTTGTGTGCTCTGAGGAAGTCAGATATGAAGGTAAAGTATTTTGAAGCATGGTTAACACTGCAAGTACACCTTTAAAAGCTGAATGAAGGGAGTACTCAGGGTAAAGCTATGTATTTTGTATTACTGAATAGCAGTTCTTTCTGTGTTTATTTTCGTGCCATAAAACCGCAGGTCCAAAATGAGCACTGACTGGTAGCAATGAGGGGAGATTATGTGTGGATGTTGGTGACAACGCCCACCTTGTACGAAGATAATGCCGCATAAGAGTGTCCAACAAGCGAATCTCGGAACTGGCAAAGAAAAGGGAGTATAATATAAGTGACAAGATAACATAATGTAAGTGGGTTAAATTATGAGATAGTATAGCTAACGCCGATTATAAAAGAGATATGTTGCAGGCAGATAATTGTCAAGGAATGCAGTTTCGCTGGCCTAAACTAAGCCACCCTTTTGTGTGTGGAGCCCAGTCCTCATTGCAGGTGAAGGATAGTATGACTACGTTCGGAGGTGCGCATGCTGCCATCGTACTGACCGTCAGGTTAGCAGCACTTGTCGTGGCAGGAGGTGAACGGCTGCCCGAGCTGGACTGACGTCATGGGTCATGAGGGTTGTTGACCTAGTTGTGTGGTCAGTGGCAGGGACAGACCCCTTTGTTGTTCCAAAATATCTTAGGGCAACATAGAAGCATGCAGCACTGCATGCACTGTCATGCATAATGTACGCAAATTCAATTCTCATGCATGCTACGCAACACAGCATGCGTGAAGGAACGTAGCAGTAATGCACCAGTACAGGAAGAAGGGCTGTCTGCTCTGTGGCAATGCACGGTAGAAGAAGAGGAATTGCTACTAAGCTTGTTTGGCATCATAACCATCCAAGATGCTGTGAGGTCCACAAGCTCAGCTACCATGAACCTGAATGAGTCCATGGGAAGCTCATTAATACTCATTACCATGTATATGAGGACGAGCAGTGCCAACCGATGCCTGTTCCTAGGATGAATCAGTTCAGCTGTGACTAATTCAGTGTGTTAAGAACGTCATGAAGCCCAAGTATGTTGACCATATACTGCAGAACGACCATGAGAGGCCTCGATATAAGTCATGGTCCACAGGGTGACGCTTATGGCAGGTGAAGTCAATCCAACCTGCTAAAGACACCACATGACGATAACCAAGTACTAAAGATACCACTCGAAACCTGATGCAAGAGACAGAGGCAATCGATGCTGCCACTTGAAGGACATGGACTCAGCTATGAGAACTTCACATGCAGTGTTTCGTCTCCCTCAGACGGATACACCCGATATGATAATGCCTCTAGCGTTCCAGTGCTATGAGATTAGTGATAAATCATGTGAAAGGTTTTTCATACAGATAACACTGTGCAACGAAAGGTCTTTTATGTTCTTGTCTAGAGTTAAAAGTGATTTTGAAAGACTGGCGCATGTGCATCGTAGTCCCATCCCATTTTCTTGTCATTGTACTTATGATTTTTTTGTTCATGACATGTTCCTGTATGCTTAAAAGTATCTGAATTTTTAAATACACTTCTATGGGATGTGTGCAATTAATCTTCAACTATCAAGCAAGTGTATCTGATGTGTTCCCTGTTTGATTTATATTCGAGTGTAAGTGTTTTATTTCAAGGTGAACAAAATTTTCACGATTTGTGCAGTTACATTAATGACTTTATTCTATGTATTTTTTATTTTCATTTGTTTGTGTAGTGATTAACATACTTATTTACATAATGATGGATGGGTAATGCCTTCTGCCCAAAGAAATACCCCATGACAACTGCTGGACATCGTACTGATGTGGGGTTTTTGTAGTAATTGTAATCTACACTCCTGGAAATTGAAATAAGAACACCGTGAATTCATTGTCCCAGGAAGGGCAAACTTTATTGACACATTCCTGGGGTCAGATACATCACATGATCACACTGACAGAACCACAGGCACATAGACACAGGCAACAGAGCATGCACAATGTCGGCACTAGTACAGTGTATATCCACCTTTCGCAGCAATGCAGGCTGCTATTCTCCCATGGAGACGATCGTAGAGATGCTGGATGTAGTCCTGTGGAACGGCTTGCCATGCCATTTCCACCTGGCGCCTCAGTTGGACCAGCGTTCGTGCTGGACGTGCAGATCGCGTGAGACGACGCTTCATCCAGTCCCAAACATGCTCAATGGGGGACAGATCCGGAGATCTTGCTGGCCAGGGTAGTTGACTTACACCTTCTAGAGCACGTTGGGTGGCACGGGATACATGCGGACGTGCATTGTCCTGTTGGAACAGCAAGTTCCCTTGCCGGTCTAGGAATGGTAGAACGATGGGTTCGATGACGGTTTGAATGTACCGTGCACTATTCAGTGTCCCCTCGACGATCACCAGTGGTGTACGGTCAGTGTAGGAGATCGCTCCCCACACCATGATGCCGGGTGTTGGCCCTGTGTGCCTCGGTCGTATGCAGTCCTGATTGTGGCGCTCACCTGCACGGCGCCAAACACGCATACGACCATCATTGGCACCAAGGCAGAAGCGACTCTCATCGCTGAAGACGACACGTCTCCATTCGTCCCTCCATTCACGCCTGTCGCGACACCACTGGAGGCGGGCTGCACGATGTTGGGGCGTGAGCGGAAGACGGCCTAACGGTGTGCGGGACCGTAGCCCAGCTTCATGGAGACGGTTGCGAATGGTCCTCGCCGATACCCCAGGAGCAACAGTGTCCCTAATTTGCTGGGAAGTGGCGGTGCGGTCCCCTACGGCACTGCGTAGGATCCTACGGTCTTGGCGTGCATCCGTGCGTCGCTGCGGTCCGGTCCCAGGTCGACGGGCATGTGCACCTTCCGCCGACCACTGGCGACAACATCGATGTACTGTGGAGACCTCACGCCCCACGTGTTGAGCAATTCGGCGGTACGTCCACCCGGCCTCCCGCATGCCCACTATACGCCCTCGCTCAAAGTCCGGCAACTGCACATACGGTTCACGTCCACGCTGTCGCGGCATGCTACCAGTGTTAAAGACTGCGATGGAGCTCCGTATGCCACGGCAAACTGGCTGACACTGACGGCGGCGGTGCACAAATGCTGCGCAGCTAGCGCCATTCGACGGCCAACACCGCGGTTCCTGGTGTGTCCGCTGTGCCGTGCGTGTGATCATTGCTTGTACAGCCCTCTCGCAGTGTCCGGAGCAAGTATGGTGGATCTGACACACCGGTGTCAATGTGTTCTTTTTTCCATTTCCAGGAGTGTATCTTTACGTTAATTGAACTGGAGTTCGCTTCAGAAATTTTGGATTTCAGTGGGGGACCATGAATCGATAGATGCTTCGATATTTCACGGCTGCACTTCTATAGAGATTAGAGTGTGTAGTACTCTTGTCCTTTTTTTCTTACGTGGGAGTCATGTTTTTGTGTTGGTTTGATGACATAAAACCTTTATAATCTCGATATTAACAATTGCATGTGCCAACAGACTTTGTGTAGCAATGTGATTTAATAACTTTTTTGAATATGTTTAATAATATGATGACACACAGACATCAAACAGAATCATTATTATATATTATTACCTTATATTTTCTTGGTTTTCTATGAATGTAAAATGCTTTTCTTAATAGGAACCCAAGTTCCCCATTTTTATGTTTGTGTGTCGCATTTGGGCATTTCTCTGTAATGATTTCATGCCATTTGTGCATTTGTTGCTATGATAACATAGAATGAATGAAGTTCTAGGATTCTCCCCTCCATAAAAAGATACACGTGTTTAAAAAAAGTCTGAGTCTGCCCTTTCATTTGAATAATAGTCTCGGATTTTTTCTTCTCCCGAGGTGGAGTGTAATGAAATGGGTCAGTTGAAAGCGATTCGTGAATGTTAAGAGTATTGGACGTTTCAAACGCTGTTAGTGCTCCATTCATTTGACATTTCACTCTGCCTCCACTACTCTTAGCCTCTGGGAAAGGGAGGAGCTACTTCTGCTTTTTTTTTTTCGTGCACATCCCACATTATTCCCACTTTTCACTGCATAAATGTGTACGTGAATGAGTATGCGTATGAGAATATTTTTATGACGCCCACAATATGGAAGAGTTCGAAGAGTCAAGGGTTTGCATTGCCAACCTAACTTCGTAAGTGGAAAATGTAGAAATCATCGAGTTTTTCTATCGATGACTGGGTGGGAGTTAGGTCAGCACACAACAGGAAGGTGGTTGGTATTCTCCCATTGGGCTAACGGTAATTCACCCACCACTAGTGACAGGTTGAATGGTATGGACAAGTGCCCCTCTGGACATAATTTTGCTAGCGCTGTGAATGTGTGTTGTGCGTTAGTGTTAGTGATCCACTGGTAAGTGGACAAAGGAATTAGCGCTACGTAAGCTGATTTTATATGGCATTTAATTTATTTTATTTCCACGATCCATTTTTATTATTTTGATTTAAATTCTTTCACTTGAACTCGAGGGTTTGTCTGGAATGATGCTCTTTTTTCTGATGTTAGTGTCACTAGATGTTTTCTTTTTTACAACAGAATGTTAAAGTTTATTAACGTTTTGGATGACCAAGTTATCTCAGTTACTGATAATCTGTGTATTTATTTGTGACCCATAATTTTCGGCTGTCCTAACGAGTTTGTCTCCGTGTAGTCAAGGCAGCACATGACTGTCAACTTCTCCACATATTAGAATGTTGGTTACTATAGACAAGCCGTGCAGCTCAAACTGCAGTTCATAAAGTCTAGAGTCGCGTGAATATTTATACATGATTTAAATTTACTTCGTTTCCGATTTCTGAAACTTGTTGGAGATAGAGTGAAATCGGCCTTATGTCACCTTGTGTGCACCGTTATGAAACCGTTGGATTTTTCTGTTTCCCTATTTTTCAGTTTATTTGACATAGTGTAAATGCGTTCCACCTGCCAACTTCATGATCCCTGAGAAGGTACTACAGTCAGGTAGTTTAAACTCTAGATCACTAAGTGCAGAATTCAGTGTATATACATATTAAGGGCTTTTTTTAATAGTGCCACAAGTCCATTTTTGTTCATTTTGAGATGCAGAGTCCTAAAGTTAAACGAGCGCTGAAAAATCTGCAGTTGAGATACCAGAAATACTCAAACATATGGCTTCTTTCATGTCTCGAGTTCTGAGGTTTCATTTCAAAGTATTTATTCCCTTTTGAGTGTTGACTGTGGAGACACCTCACCAGGCCCGATGTACGTAACTGCCACTCTCAATTGCTGTTTGGTTACTTGAATAATAATAAATTGTAAGTCAAATGATGCGGGGTTGTTGCATGTATTCATGTATAAATGATCTGAGTGCCCCGCCGGCCGCGATGGCCGAGCGGTTCTAGGCGCTTCAGTCCGAAACCGCGCGACTGCTACGATCGCAGATTCGAATCCTGCCTCAGGCATGGATGTGTGTGATGTCCTTAGGTTAGTTAGGTTTAAGTAGTTCTAAGTTCTAAGGGACTGATGACCTCAGATCTTAAGTCCCATAGCGCTCAGAGCCATTTGAACCATTTTTTTGAGTGCCCCCTGGTGTCCTTGTATATACTCGTTGCTGCCCACTTCCTACAGCCGGGCTGTGATATTCTACTTGCTCTCATTCTTTTTACCGATTTTATTTTATACAGGTATTTATTTAAGGAACCATTTACGAACAGTTCAACTACAGCTTCCAGTTATCTGTTTAATAATGTCTCGTTTGAGCACCACGAGTGTAGAATGTTAATACGGGGAGGTTATAATTAAATTTTCGCTACTTGAGGGGGTCGTCCATGATAAACATGTGGTTGCAAAACAATGAAACTTTGCAGAAACGTTTGTAAGGACATGCGGAAAAGAAATAACGAAGAAAACGTTGAAAGAAACGCATTTTAATTCCCACGTCAGAGGGTAACATTTGTTAGTTGCGCACTGTTTTTACGTTCAGTGTTATGAACGTTGCTCAATGTGACAACCATCTGTACCAACGATAGCCTGGGACCGCACTAAAGACTACTCTATTGCTGTCCGAAACATCTCAGGCGGGACGTTGGCTACCTTTCTCGCTACGCTCATCTTCGACCTCAAATGGGTATTAGTGTCCCATTGATAAGCCCTGACCTTCACGTAACTCCACACCCAGAAATCGCACGGGTTCAAATCTGGTTATTTTGGTGGCCACACAGATTGGAACGACCGGCCAATGATTCGGTTTTCTCAAATGTGTTACGATTTAGACAGGTGTCTTCACGAGAAATGTGAGGTGGAACTCCATGGTGTATCCAAACAGTTAAATTCAAGTACGCCTTTCTCGTGTACCATCCTCAAAGAAAAACCCTACGTTATCGTAACAGTATCGGCGCCTAACGGCAAGTCATGACACTAGCAGTACTAACAACGGAAATCCTGCAGTGCACAGTCTGTACATCATTCCTATAAAGTTGGGTACTACGCTGGCTGAAGTAGCGAAACTTAAATTATGACAACCTTGTATGTTGACAGGTGTACTCTTGTTTCCAAGTTTAATTATTCATATTATGCTTCTTAAACCTTGCGCTATTCAGAACGCACCCTAAGTTCCATAACCTCAGTCCCTAGATCGATTTCTACGATGCCTCAAAATTTTGAGCTTAAATGAGTTTCCGAAATAGCGACAGGGCAGATAATTAGAAAGCTTTTTATTATATCTGAAAACCATGTACCGTTTGTACGTCAGCCTTCTTCCCCCTCACATGCCTATTGCAAATTACGTACACTGCCGGAAAAAAATGTACACCTGGAAATACGACGTCGATTTCGATCCGATGGCGGCGTATTCCACCTATAGGATAGTACGCTAACAATTAGCCTAGTGTCATAGCTACCAGAGCGCCATCTGTGTCTACCCTTCAATAGGGAATGCTTATAGCCAGAAGGCTCAGTGTGGTGCAAATGTGTGAAGCAAGCAAGCAGACTCACTCGTGCTTACTACAGCCAACTGAGTGAGTTTTAATGGGGTCAGACTGAGGACTTCCGAGTGGTGAGATGGTCCTCTTGGAGATTTGCCATGCAAGCTGGACGTGCTGCGTCGTTTGTGCAACGTGAACATTCTCACACCTGTAGACGAGGTTTTGGAAGTCCACGTAGCACGGACGCCCGCCAGGATCATCGTATTGGAAGGGCAATGGCGGTAGATCGTACAGCTACCACAACAAAGATAACAGGGCTCGTGAGCTCAGACGTTTCAACACGAACTATTGCGAAGCGGTTAGTAGCAGTAGGACTATGGGCACACACACCTCTATCCCGTCTTCCACTCACGCCACAGCATCAACGTGCACGGCTGGACTGATACCGTCAGAGAACCATCTGGGAGAAAGGAATGACTCTTCGTGGTCTTCAACGGTAAAAGCAGATTCTGCCTGCACGAAAGTGATGGTCGTTTGCATGCGCATTGTAGACCTGACAAGCCCTGTCGCGTAGAGTGTATTCATCTGAGATTCAGTGACCCCACCCCAAGTCTTATGGCCCGGGTTGCAATAAGGTAACTGTCGTTAAACTTCAATGTTTCTGGAGGGGACCCTAACCAGCACTCGGTACCTGGACAATGCAATTAGACACGTTGTTTTACCGTTCTTGCAACGGGAAGATAATGGATTGTTCCAACAGGAAAGGGTCGCTCATACACTGCCCGCGAAACTCCGTGGCATAACGTATACCAGGACAGTATTCGCCATCTTTACGGTTGTCTGGATGCCAGAATCAGTGTCTGCATTGCCGCCCGTGGAGGTTACACTACGTTCTGATGCGGGTGGTTCATCACGGGTCGATACCTGGTACCTCAGAACTGCTTGTGCTCTTGATCTGTTTAGTTCGATTATGTTCGGTTTGTGGGGCGCTCAAGTGCGCGGTTATCAGCGCCCATACAAAGTCCTAATTTTTTCATAGTCCAATTTTGCCATTGTCACGAATGATGATGATGAAATGATGAGGACAAGACAAACACCCAGTCCCTGGGCAGAGAGAAAATCCCCGACCCGGCCGGGAATCGAACCCGGGACCCTGTGATCCAGAGGTAGCAACGCTACCCACTGGACCACGTGCTGCGGACCTACTGATCTGTAAATGTAATTACTTCATGTACTCCATATGCACTGTTACAACAATAAATTTTGGGTTGATGGGAAACCTCTAAAACGGTGAAAAAATTTTTTTCCGGCAGTGTATGTTCCATCCTACTTATCCGTTGCGTATTTTAAACATAAAGCCACTTTAATTAATGGGCCAGTTCTGTTGCATGAACCTGATTAATTCTGATGGGCACGCAGGGTTATGAAGTGGCGAAGGCGGATACGAATGTAATCCCAGGCGACTCTAGATGGCAGAAATGAGCCTTAAAGTAACTGCGAAGAAGGAGCGCATTCTAAATGAAGAAAGGACTCAATGACGACAAGCGAATACTGTCGATAAAGCCCCCACCCCACTTTCCGTGTTATTTCAGTATTTAATTAGGATCATAGACAAAAATCTTTTAACTTAACGTTGTTTCTAGGGTGTATACGTAAATATACAATTTGAAAATTACATTGCAGTGTGCATTATTACTGTCTGGACAGTAGAGTAAATCATATATTCTATGTTTTCTATTTCTTCCAGCGTGTCCAATGTTATCTTCCCATTATTTTTATAAAACTGATCACGGAATTACACTACATTTTCAGTACCACAAGTGTGAAATATGATTGTGGTGATTATTTCTAAATTAAAAATGTGTGATTTACGCGGAGTATAACTTGGCACTTGCGGTATTTGCGGATGCAGATGGTTCTATTTGACCGATACTCTCTTGCTTCACACTGGGTTCCAGTCTCAGTTAGCAAACAATACTGTTCACAGCAGAACTCTACAATAATAAGCGTATTCTGTAATTTGTAGCAACAAGATTTCAGTTTCGTATAAAATCATTCTAGTGATAGTAACCTAAATGTACAATTTTGTTTTCTCAGAAACTGATGCTTATTTTACACGATGGCTGTCTTACGGATACATCGTTTGTGGGAGTCAGGGATAACTCCATTGGGCGTGCGGTTCTAGGCGCTACAGTCTGGAACTGCGTGTCCGCTACGGTCGCAGGTTCGAATCCTGCCTCGGGCATGGATGTGTATGATGTCCTTAGTTTAGTTAGGTCTAATTAGTTCTAAGTTCTAGGGGACTGATGACCACAGATGTTAAGCCATTTGAACCAGTTTTTTGATAACTCCATCTAAATAACTAACATTAATTTAAACATAGTCTTTTACGTGAAACTAATTGTCTGAATCAAGCTATTTTGATATTCTACTGCGATTGAGATAGTTCAGTCGTTCAGAAGGCTTTCTTTCAAAAAGCAACTAATGCGTTGAGCGATGATCTAGTGTTAGGCTTGGTGGGATTGCCTCACCGGAGCGACCTTCTACTAAACTTAGTGTTTAGAAGTCAGAACGATATGATATTCATAGTGAAACACTATGAATATGAGATCTCATATTCATAGTGTTTCACTATGAATATCATATCGTTCTGACTTCTAATAAATGTTAGGCATACTTTCTAAAAGGAAACCAACCACGAAAACTAAAATCACGCGAATACAGCAGGTATGGAAAGAGACATAAAGTTTCAAGCTAATTCAGGTTTGGGCCGAATGTAACACGAAAACCAAATTTTGCTGTGTAAAAATTTAGATTATGATGAACAAATAGGTTTCGTCAAAGTCATTGGATTAGCCGTCGATCTTGTGCTAGCTGCGAACTTGACTAACACAAAGAGCCGAGAATGCAAGAGAATCATATCACGAAGTGGGTCGTCATCATTAGTTTAACATTGCGTGCCTCTAATTTATTGACAAAGTTTGGGACAAACCTGTTATTACAAATACGACATTCTACGTAAATAAAAGATACTTCGTTAAGCTCCTGGGTGAATAAACTAATTACCACCATCAACCACTTAGCAACAACCAGCTATCAATAAAATTATTTCAGATGTCGGAACGTGTGTGAAATATTACGGATGTCTACATTATTTGCAATGGTAATTGTCATAGGACGTTCGGCGGATCACGGCATGTTAAGTGTGGAGACTTCGTTTTGCGGGAGATACAGCTAAATGTGTGTTTTTGTGTTGTGAGGGAGTCTGACCCCGAGACTGGCACTTTCGTGGATGTTGTGGCGGTTTAAGACTTTGAAGAGGGAGGCACTGGGTGGTAAGGTAACAGACAGGAGCAAACGCTAGATGTATTCACGAATGACGAACCTCATAGTTACGCTGCAGACATATGCTGTGTTGATGTGCAGATGGCGTAGTGGTAAGCTGTTATATGTATTGTACACAAATGCGAAACTGACTTTCTGTAATGGGATACATTCGAAAGATGTACAGAGAATAAGGGACATATGAATTTTTGCAAGGCAGGTTAGCTCAGATCAGTTCCACATGGAAGAGAATGCGAGCTTTTGGAATGCAGATAAATATCCAGGCACGAGATTGGCGTTTTGTTTAGTATGATTGTCGTTTGAGTCGTTAAAATATTCTTTAAATTAATGTCTAATTTACGATATGGAACAGGACAAAACCGATTCAGTAAAGGTCTGATGACACTGTTCAGTAGCCCCGAATGATATAAACACTACTCACAATAGGAATGGAACTTTTGGCGTTGAAAATGTTTCAGGTACTCACTGCAGTTGTAGCGTGTAGGGCAGCATTCGCTGGGGCCGTCACTGCGTACACAGCCCAGCTCCTCGTAGAACCGGATGGCCCGGAAGTTGGGACAGTCTTGAACTCTGCACGGCGAAGACTCGGAATCTGTAAGAGGAGCGATATACTTCTCATCATACACGCAAACCTCATAAACTGCATATATTGCGAAAGCAAGTGGCAAGAATGCTTTAATGCTACCGTATGCTAAGTATTTTTGCGTTATAGTATGCGTTTGTGAGACTCGTTAGCGTAGTTTTATTTTCAAACACATTGTTAGCTCAGTATTCAGAAGACCGAACAGTTTTTTTTAGATAATGGTTCTTATATCACCCAGGCGGAGTCGCAACCCGTATTCTGGGTTTACCTACAACAAAAAATCAACTCGTGCTCTTTACACACGATACCCTCAATGTCACAGGTAGAGGAAACCAGGTTGATCCTTTGCTTATAAACATTCTAAGAGCATCTGATTCAGTAAGTAACGGTAATATTAATAATAGAATCACTAGAAGCATTCTCGTGCGACAGACAGGTCGCAACACGTTATCGTGCATGGATTGTGATCTACAAACAATGAAGCAATGTCTGTTGTGCCGCAAGATGAGGGCAATGGTACCGTTGCAGTTCGTGTTACACATTCTTGACTTAGCTGATGATTCTGAAAACAATTGCATGCTTTCTGAAGATGAACTTATCTATGAGAGAGGGCCGGCCGCGGTGGTCTCGCGGTTCTAGGCGCGCAGTCCGGAACCGCGCGACTGCTACGGTCGCAGGTTCGAATCCTGCCTCGGGCATGGATGTGTGTGATGTCCTTAGGTTAGTTAGGTTTAAGTAGTTCTAAGTTGTAGGGGACTGATGACCACAGATGTTAAGTCCCATAGTGCTCAGAGCCATTTGAACCATCTATGAGAGAAATCTATGCGCTAAAAATCGTAGCACTTGCAACTAGATATCTACAAAATAACAAACTGATAGATAGCCTGGATACGTGCTCGTGATGTAAAAAAATTTGAAATTGTGCATTTGAAGAAACGTAAAAGCGTGGTGTACCTCGAATGCAGAATTAAGGTGTGTGTAATGTAATATAAATTTTTCAAGGAGTAAGAACTTCAATGTATTGAGCACAGCGTGCCGCGCGTATCAGCAGCACCAGACTGGGTCTGTTATGTGACTTACGAATTTTTACTAAGACTAAAACATTATCACTACAATTATATTCCAAGATTTTACACATTTATTTCTCAGAAAAAAATTGCTGAAAAACTGTTGCTTCTACGAACGCACATCGAAATACATTGTGAATGAAAGCACACGCGACACTGGTGTAATATTCCACAACATTTATTGTATATTTCACAGACCGGTTTTCGGCTGTTACGCTATCATCAGATACAAAGATAAATATGTAGTACAGTGTAATATTTGTAGGTTCAAAGGTTTTAAACTAGTGTATATACGGAGTACCTCCGTTTCCAAAGATGAAAAATGTTCGTGTTAGATTTAGAAATTGTGTGAGTAGAAAGGGGTTGTAAGATAATTTAACTAAGATAAAATATGTAACACATCAACTAATGAACTGTTGTGCACTTAAAAAGATGTTTTACAGTTCCTGGATTTACGTTTTCTGCATACATTCAGTGAGAATTCTTCTAAATATGGGATTGTGTACCACTTATCGCGTTCTTGAGGTGACTGTTCGAGAACTGGGCAAGGAACAGAGCACGCCTTGTATTTCTGCTTTTTGTGCGTGATGCTGTCCACTAACGTTGGGAGAGGGGTGGGGGGAGTAGCCATTGTCTGATGCAGTTTGTTTGATTTTAGTTAATTCCATTTGGAAGTTGTCTTCACTCATGAGGATGGATATTAGGCTATGTACCATTGAATGAATGTGTGTGAAATCGTATGGGACGTAACTGCTAAGGTCATCAGTCCCTAAGCTGACACACTACTTAACCTAAATTATCCTAAGGACAAACACACACACACCCATGCCCGAGGGAGGACTCAAACCTCCGCCGGAACCAGCCGCACAGTCCATGACTGCAGCGCCTAGACCGCTCGGCTAATCCCGTGCGGCGAAAGGCAGAGTTTATATGGATCACTGGGTGTTGAGAACTGGCAAGTATTACAGTATCTTTGGTGGTAGCTTTCCTATAAATCTTGGAAGTATGAATATGATCACTGATGTCTATGGTTAGATCGAAATATTTTATGCAGTTACCGCCGAACTCCGCTGCGAATTCTACACCGCTGTGTTTGGAAGTTAGTTGCTTAAGGAATTTCTGAAGTTGTCTCGTAGTACTCGTCCATAAGCACAACACATCATCAACTTATCTGAAGTAGTATCCATCCTTGGAAGAAAGTGGGTTGTTTTCCAAAAACTGTTTTTCAGAATTTTCCTTATAGATTTCAACAATGACTGGACTGAGGGGGTGTCCCATAACTAGATCAGCCAGTTGTTTGAATAACCTGTCATTGAAATTGAAATAATTTTGTGTTATGTAAGTTTATGTAGCTAATTTTATCTCACATGTAAGAACTAGGTTAACTCCTAATTCATCTGTTCAGTCTGTGAGAATGTGTAGGCTTTCCTGAACAGGAACACTGGTGAACAACTTGCTGACATTAAAAAAAACTAGCTTGGCACTAGGAGGACTTCGCATGTCTTAATTTGTTCATAAAAACAACTGAATTAAAAAAGGAAACTAATTTGGCAGATCATCTGCTTAAAGAAACCATCGTTACAAAGTGCAGCATGATGTATTACATCATATCCATAAATGAAGGAAGATGGACTATACTGAAATATTAGGAATTAATAAACGTATGTCCATCTGCCCAAGCTTAGTACTCAATGACCAGACACGGTTCTCTTATTTACCACATATAACTGCAGTTACTACTCATAAGTACACTACATCCAGATCATTCTGTAAATTACCCTTCTTACTCACTTGGCCCACTTTTTCGTTTTTCAGCTACTATATTTCTATTGTCCTGTTAAAAAAATTTCAATTTTTGTTATCACAGTTGTTTCACTTATCTACTTAATCTCACTAGTGTATTTTATCTGTCTGTAATTTAGTACCCGTTAAAGACAAGACTATTTTGTTCAGATTCTCCCTTCGGAGTGTCACCAAAGTTTACGCAAAAGTCAAGCACAAATCCTCGGATAATGCGCGAGCTACTGAATCTAACTAGTGAAACGAAAAAAAGAAATACAAAAATGCAACAAATGAAGCAGGCGAAAGGGACTACAGACGTTTAAAAAATGTAACTGAGAGCAAATACGAAATATCAGAATGGGAATATCTAGACGAGAAATGCAAGGATGTAGAGGCATGAATATCAAGGGGAAAGAGTGACGCCGCCTATTGGAAAATGAAAGAAACATTTGGTGAAAAGAAAAACAGCCGTGTGGAAACCAAGAGCTCAGATGTCAAACCAGTATAAGCGAAGGAGGGAGTGGTGAAAGGTGCAAGGAATATGTAGAGGTTCTATACAAGACAAAGGAACTTGAGGACTATACTGTGGAAAAGAAAAGGAAGCAGGTGAAGATGAGATGGGAAGTATGACACTGCAAGAAGACTTTGACAGAGCAGTGGAAGATCTAAGTAGATGTAAGACACCTGGGGTAGACGACATTCTTTCTGGGAGAGACAGCCATGAGTAATATGTAAAACATACGAGACAGGCGAAATATCCTCACAATTAAAAATGAATGTAATAATTCAAATTCCAAAGAAGGTAGGTGGTGACAGATGTGAATATTACCAAAGTATCAGTTTAATAAATCATAGTTGTAAGATACTGGTACGAATGGAAAATGGAGAAACCGGTAGAAGCCGACCTCAGAGAAGTTCAGTTTGGGTTTCGAAGAAATGT